>NC_057393.1:13434212-13783522 GCF_019320065.1 Cervus canadensis
TGAAAAATTGATGCTTTTGAACTGTGGTATTGGAGAAGACTCTTGAGAGTCCCTTGGACTGCAAGGAGATCCAACCAGTCCATCCTAAAGGAGATCAGCCCTGGGTGTTCATTGGACGGACTGATGTTGAAGCTGAAGCTCCAATACTTTGGCCACCTCACATGAAGAGTTAACTCATTGGAAAAGACCCTGATGCTGGGAGGGATTGGGGGCAGGAGGAGAAGGGGACGACAGAGGATGAGATAGCTGGATGGCATCACCGACTCGATGGGCATGAGTTTGGGTAGATTCCGGGAGTTGGTGGTGGACAGGGAGGCCTGGCGTGCTGTGATTCATGGGGTCGCAGAGAGTTGGACACAACTGAGTGACTGAACTGAATGTGGAACTGGATAGATATATGTTAGGTAACTGATTTCTTAAAATGTTTAAGTATTAGCAATAGTTTTATATGCTCTAACATGTATCCAGAAATAAAGTAAAAAAATAAAAAGAAAAGCAACATATTAGTAAAAAATATTTGCAAAAATTTAACAGAGAGAAAACTAAATCCAAAATACATAAAAACTTCAACAAATCTCTGCAGAAAAATTAAAAATCCCAAAGAAAGATGGACAAAATACAAATAAGCAATTCACAAAGAAGATATATAGTAAATAAATAGATGCTACATTGCCCTTATATTTAAGTAAATTATCAAAACAATAATAAAACATAAATGCTCATTCACATAATAGGCAGATTAAAAAAAAGATTTGCAATCTCAAGGGCTTTTAAGGAGGTGAGAAAATAGACACTCATACATTTTATTGAAAAGATAAGGTTTTTGGAAGGCTGTTTAGAAAACCCATAAAATTTTAAAAAGGCTTACTATTTGACCCAGCAATTTCATTTCTGGGAAACTATCCTAAAGAAATACTCCCACTTTTTCAAAAGCAATTCACAAGGATATTCATTGTAGAATTTTATAACAGTAATATACTGAAAATAACAATAATATGCTATAATAGAGAACTGATTCATGCTATGAAATCCTATGAAACCAATAAAATTTAAAAATTTGACTTTTGTGTACTTGCCTAAAAAGAGCTCCATGACATATGGAATTAAAAAAAAAAAAAACTGAGGTATTTTGTATATATTTTGTTGTTATTTAGTCACTAAGTCATGTCTGACTCTTTGCCGCCCCATGGACTGCAGCACGCCAGGTTCCCCTTTCCTTCCCTGTCTTCCAGAGTTTGCTCAAATTCATGTCCATTGAGTCGGTAATGCTATCGAATCATCTAATCCTCTGCCTCCTCTTTTTGTCTTCAGTCTTTCCCAGCATCAGGGTCTTTTCCAATGAGTTGGCTCTTTGCCTCAGGTGGCCAAATTATTGGAGCTTCAGCTTCAGCAACAGTCATTTCAATGAATATTCAGGGTTGATTTCCTTTAGGATTGATTGGTTTGATCTCCTTGCAGTCCAGGGGACTCTCAAGAGTCTTCTCCAGCACCACAATTTGAAAGCATCAGTTCTTTAGCACTCAGCCTTCTTTATGGACAAACTTTCACATCCATACATGACTACTGAAAAAACCATAGTTTTGACTATATAGACTTTTGTCGGCAAAGTGATGTATTTGCTTTTTAATACTCTTAAGTTTGTCAGACAAGGCAATGCAACCCACTCCAGTACTCTTGCCTGGAAAATCCCATGGACGGAGGAGCCTGGTGGGCTACAGTCCATCGGGTCGCGAAGAGTCGGACGCAACTGAGCTACTTCACTTTCACTTTTCACTGTGATGCATTGGAGAAGGAAATGGCAACCCACTCCAGTGTTCTTGCCTGGAGAATCCCAGGGACAGAGGAGGCTGGTGGGCTGCCGTCTATGGGGTCACACAGAGTCGGACACGACTGATGTGACTTAGCAGCAGCAGCAGCTAAGTTTGTCATATGTGTTGATCTTTTGTATATAAACAAGATATATATAGAGATATGTACATATATGTATGAAACACACAGAAGGGAACGGAAGGAACGTACCTCCAACTCTTGACCACACCCCCTTTGAGTGGGACTTGAGTACAGGGGTGATCAAACTCTCATCGTTTGTTTTGTGTGACGTGATTTATTCCATGTGCACTATGAATGCACAATAAAAGTAGAAATAAATGAAGTGCTACCACATTCCAAATGGAAAAAGCACTTTAATAACCAAACATTTTAAGCTAAGTACCTAAGTTTATGGCCTTCCTTGCAAACTTCTTGCTGAGTCAGCTAATTTTCCAGCATATAAATGATAAACAAGAGATCTGAAATTAAGGGTAACCACCTATCTATCTGGGCTTCCCCAGTGGCTCAACTGTAAAAAAATCAGCCTGCAAGGCAGGAACAGAAGGAGACATGGGTTCAATCCATGGGTCAGGAAGATCCCCTGGAGGATGAAATGGCAACCCACTCCAATATTCTTGCCTGGAGAATCCCATGGACAGTGGAGGCTGGTAGGCTACAGTCCATAGGGCCACGAAGAGTCAGACATGACTGAACGACTTAGCATGTGCTGGTCCTAAAATTTGTAAGTTTTCCCCTTGAAAAGACTCTTGAGAGTCCCTTGGTTGGCAAGGAGATAAAATCAGCCAATCCTAAAGGAAATAACCCTGAATATTCATTGAAATGACTGTTGCTAAAGCTGAAGCTCCAATACTTTGGCCACCTGATGCAAAGAGTCGACTCATTGGAAAAGACCCTGATGCTGGGAAAGACTGAAGGCAAAAGGAGAAAAGGTCAGCAGAGGATGAGAAGGTTAAATAATATCACTGACTCAATGGACATGTATCTAAGAAAACTCCAGGAGATAGTGAAGGACAAGGCAGCCTGGCATGCTGCAGTCCTTGGGGTCACAAAGACTCAGACATGACTTGGTGACTGAACAACAACAATCCCTTGAGAACATTTAGTTTTCAAAAGCCATGAAAAGACTAAACTAGTATGGGAAAATAGCAAGAATACATAATAAAAATAACAATATCACAGAAGACCCGTGTCATTCACATAGCTCTAGAATTTTGGGATCATCCGTAAAGCTATTCTTGCCCATGTTCAGCTTCTCCATCTAAAAGGTTCAGTAGCTCTGTTTTCCTAGCAAAATGATAACAAGCTGTAAAGTGTTCTGATCTATTTTGTCACATGACCTCATGCTACTTTTTACTGATACGAATGTTTGTTGCCATAGTCAGTGCATTCTACTATGATACCAGCTTGTAAGCAATAATTTTATAAAAGTTAATCCAACTTCTTTAACATCAAGAAAGCTTAAAACTAAAAAGCTTAAAAAACTAAAGAGTTTAAAAATTAAAGCAAAAATTAAAAACATCTGGTTTGGGGTCTTTGCACTTGATCGGGTGAATTCGTATATAAATTATACTTAGACCTGAAGGTAGTCATTTTCCATTTTTACTTTATGATTACCTCAAGTCAGTGTCATGTCTTGTAAAAACATACCTGCGCTGCAGTTCTTCCATAAACTCTGTGAAATAAAACACATCTTTCTGGCTCAGCGAAGTTCAGAAAATCTGGGTCTTCGCTCCTATAAATGTATCATATTGCATTTACTGGCTAATAAAGTCTCAAAGAACAAGATTGCCCTCCTTCTCACAACTTGATCCTTTACAAATTTACAAATGTAATGCTTTAACCTGCTTGAACTCAACTCTGGCTCCCTGAGGGAAGACGCTAACCAAGTGAAGGTGTCTGTTCTGGGTTAGCTGGGCCCAGGCTCACAGCGGCCGCATCGGGAGGGGGCAGCCGTGTGCCTGAAGGGTACAGCTGGCCTCCGCTAAGGGTGTGTGTCGCCTGAGCTAATGAGGTTAATTAACCAAGGTCAGAGCAAGGAGACAAAGGAGAGGGTGGGCAATGAGAAGGCAAAACACAGGGATCAGGTACAAGAAGGTCTGGTCACAGGACACGCACGGAACCTGTTATCAAGTCCGAGGCCAACTCCCTGAAAACCAAACAAAGATAAAAGCTGAGGAGCAGGTGACATTCTTCAGGATCAAGGTGTTCGTTCCCTCCTAGCCCACAAATGCTTCGAGAAAAATTTCTCTGCAGAGCTTCTGTATCTAGACAGTGTCAGGCCCCTTACCTGAAAATCCTTTGTGACATTCATGTGGCCTCACAGAGGGTCTTGTGAGAAAAGGCCCTTCCTCAAAGCCCACTCAGGGCAAGTCATTTTAGTTTCTTTTTCTGGTTAAAAGGATGTCATTTGAAATGAGAGGCTCCAAAGAGGGAAATGTGGAAGAAACCATAATGACGCTGTAGGCAGTAACTTGAACGTGGCCTTGTCTAAAAAGGGCAATTTCTTTATCAAACCGTGAAATGTTTTGTCTATACAACTCCAAGCATTTTGAACTCAGAGCAGTAAAACAATGAATTTGTACAGGAAGTAGAGGGTAGGTGGAGAGACGTAAAAACCAAAGAAGAGACAAAAAGAAAGAAGCAGGGAGACAGAGAGTGAATGTGTTTTCTCTCCGAAGCAGGGGAGTATGTTTCACCTGTCAGATAAAAACAGCGTGTTTCTGCATCAAATTACCCTCATGGAAGAATGGATTTTTTTTTTTTTCTGAATTCCCTGCACGTTTGTTGCTAAGTCTGATCACTTAACAAAATAGATAATTAAAGCTGTTTGCTAAATGACTCCAATTGCTTCAGTGTTGACACCGCCACAAAAATGCAACCCATATATTTTCTAGGTAATTTGAAATCAAAGCTTTTGGATCTGAAAAAATTGCCCAGTTTTCCATTCTGCTCTGCTGGTTGATCTTCACTGGAAACAGAACAAGTGGTTTCTCAGAGTCTGAGATGCACATGGCCCCTTTGTTTTGACGTTTTTAACTGGGTGGACGCACTATCCGTTCCTCGCGGTTAAGGACCACTTCTAACTACCTCGCTGCCTCCTCAGAGAAGAAGCAGGGCGTGAGCACCATTAAACTGCTGACAGGATAATCTGTGTCACCAAACTTCAAAATAAACCATCAGAAGCACTCAGGGACCTCCAGCACCCATGTGCTGGTTTCCTTCATCTTTTAACAACTCAAAAGCTAACCGAAAGCAAGTATTTTCGTGAAAATGGTTGGATCTCTGGCTGCCCCTAGATGACATTGACCCTCCAGAAACAACGTAGCATAAGGTCCCAGGTTGCATGTTTTTTAAGTCAGGTAAAAAAAATTCAACTGATATGAATCTTTGTGGCAACCCTAAACAGTAAAAGCTCAGCCAGAAGGTCTGAAAGTAGTCTGTGGAGGTGAGGAAGGGCAGGTGAGGAGCAGCGAAAGGCTACAGCTTCTGAAGAATGTTCTCAGGGCAAGAAGAATGTTCTCCACCACCACCACCCACCCCAGCGCGCGCGCAAACACACACACACACACACACATTTTTCCATCCTCACCCCACTTCCTATCAGTTCAGTTCAGTTCAGTCGCTCAGTCGTGTCTGACTCTTTGCGACCCCATGGACTGCAGCACTCCAGGCCTCCCTGTCTATCACCAACTCCTGGAGTTTACCGAAACTCATGTCCATCGAGTCGGTGATGCCGTCCAACCACCTCATCCTCTGTCGTCCCCTTCTCCTCCCGCCTTCAATCTTTCCCAGCATCAAGGCCTTTTCCAATGAGTCAGCTCCTGGCATCAGGTGGCCAAAGTATTGGAGTTTCAGCATCAACGTCAGTCCTATAACAGGGTTAATTTTGCTTGTTTTGTTTAGCATATTTGGGGGACAAGCGCCACCATGTCAAGAGTTGCTCTCTTGGTCCCACAGGGCAGGGGCTGAAGAGACCATGTTTGATTAACAAATGGAGAACAAATTCCACCCTGTGTTTTGGAGCTGAAATGCCAGTTGGTCTTTGTTTTACAAATGTGTTTGTAGTTTTATCTTTATTTCTGATGCAGAGGAGACACTGAGACTTTGTTTTTTAAAGATTTTGAATGTAAGAGAAAAACCTCCCAGTGAAAAATCTGTTTACAGTGGTAATGTGCTTGCCTGAACATTTTGGGAAATATTTGCTTATTCTTCACAACAAATATTTGGCAGAGCAACTGTGTTTTAAATAGTAGCTACAACCCTGTAGTGGAGATATGATTACCCAAGGAGTGGTAAACATTTCAAGTCCATTCAATGTAGCATTGTGTTCCTAGTCTATGCTTGTGTGCATGGTAAGTCACTTCAGTCATGTTGGACTCTTTGCGACCCTATGGACTGAAGCCCACCAGGCTCCTCTGTCCATGGGATTCTCCAGGCAAGAATACTGGAGTGGGTTGCCATGCCCTCCTCCAGGAAATCATCCCAACCCAGGGATTGAACCCACGTCTCTTTTGTCTCCCGCATTGGCAGGAGGGGTCTTTACCACCAGTTGTCACCTGGAAAGCCCAATCTATGCTCAGCTCCCTATAAGTGCTGGAAGATATCAAAGAAGTAAGAGAAGCAGCTTCAGCTTTCTGCAATGTTATTAAAGAGAAAAGACAGAAATAAGGGACTAGGCAAGACAGCATGTAAGGATGTTCCAACACGTGACCTGCCAAGGACATATTCTTTTTTTAAGCACTAAAGGAAAAAAGAAAGTTATAATGTAGCTCTGCTAAGAAAAAAGCTCTACCTTTATCAGAGATAGTATGGTACAGTGGGGGTCAGGGGTGGGGAAGAAAGACTTCTAAGGTCAGAGAGTACCAATCCAGGTAGTCAGTGGGGGTGGGAGGGGAGGAGGGAACAAATCTCTCAGCCGGAGGGTTCTTACACAGACCTGGATTTGAATCCTGACTCTTCCACTGTTTCATTTTGTGATCTTGGACAAGTTTGGATTATAATTGCAAATAAGGATAATAATAAAGTATAACTGACTTATTTCAAAATCTCAACAGAGTAGGGCATACATATGAAATGGATTTATGCTAATCCAACCACTGCTTTTAACATTACTTTGGGAAAGTTTCTCTTCCTCACTGGAAAGCTTGTAATGTCTTATCTGTTTAATAAGCCAGGGAAAATGTCCTGTCTCTGTGTCAAATATTACTGAGATCAAGCAAAATCACTTGGCTGTTTGGTCCAGAAAAGACTTGTTTTGGAAGATCACACCATAAACCCATTCTGAAAGACAAGAGTAAACAAAATAGCTTACTGATCAAGACTAGCTACTTGCTTATTGTGAGATGGGAGCCTTTGTTTGCACTTAGCCAAGGCTGATAGATCATAAACAGCCTGCCCTTACACAGTGACTGCTACTCCTGCCTTGTAGCACTTGCCCCAGTGTCACCAGCCCAGAACCTTAGGCCCCTTCCCAACTGCCCCGCTTTGAGGCACCCCTTTGAGACTTTGTCAAGGTGGTATTCTCTATTGGGCTTCCCTGGTGGCTCAGACAGTAAAGAATCTGCCTGCAATGGGGGAGACCCAGGTTCGATTCCTGGGTTGGGAAGATTCCCCTGGAGCAACTCACTCCAGTACTCTTGTCTGTTCTCTTATTGCAGTAGGTTTAATAAACTTCTCTTGGCTTGATCGATAGGTTTTCTGGTGGCTTTTAAAGAAATTAATGGCCAACACATCCCTTCAGAATATCTTCAGCAGCTCTCATAATATTCTGGCCATTCTGGAATTAAAACACAAGCCTATGTGATCTAGTTTATAAAGTCCAATTTATATCTTCTTCAAAGCACTCACCCAACCTTCCCTCATCCAGCTGTGTGGCTTAAGGAACCTGGGAGTGAGAGGTGGGTTGGCCTTCCTTTAGATGATCTTATTTGCAAAGCAGAGATAGAGACACAGATATAGAGAACAAACCTATGGACACCGAGGGGGAAAGGGTCAGGGGGTAGGGAGGAATTGGGAGATTAGGACTGATGCATATACACTATGGATACTATGCATAAAATAGGTAACTAACGAGAACATACCATATAGCACAGGGAACTCTACTTAATGTCCTTCCTTCTAAATGGGAGTGAGGCAAGAGGGGGAGGAGACATGGCTTGAGATGCCCCTTCCCCTTGGAAGGACTAACACCTCTGGGAGGAGGAAGGTAACTAACTGGTCACTGGCTGGTTGCGTGGAGAGGTTTTTCTCATGTTGCTGCTCTGGCTGGTTCCATGTGTGCCTACATCCACCAACAAGGTGGCCCCCATGCAGATAGTGCTCGTGGCTTTCTCTGGGCACAGTCTGCATCATGCTGGCCCCTCTGTCACTGATGTCCTTTTCCAAGAAGACAGTCTTCTCCATCATACCTGCCTCCCCAAATCTTTCTTGGTGCACTGCCCCCTCTCATAAACTTTCTGCTTCTTCATGTGGAGCCACAGAACTACCAAGAAAATGAGAATGAAACAGAATGTTGTAGTGAGAATTAAACACCCTTTTAAAATATGTGGCCCACAGACAATGACTAGAAGTCTTCTTTCTTCCTTATCATATGTGATGCATTGTGAAGGGTGATACTACCTTTGTAATTAAGAATGAAATATGAGAATATTATATAAATTTACCATTTCAAGGTTCGCAAGTATTTAGACTTCAAAACCAAACACTAACCTACACTGATTTTCTCAAAGTACAAACTAATGCAAATTTACCATCAAGTATTTAAAAATTCTTGTCCAGACCAATAAGGAAGAAACTTCTGATGCCAGATTGACACTCTATTTTGACTTATGCCAGAGTGACATTCTATTTTGCCTTTTTGTTGCTGTTTCCTTTTAATAAATAATCTTTAATTCCATGTCTTAAAAATCAATACTTTGTTGTTGATGTGGTTAGACTCTATTCAAGGTGTGAAATTAGTATGTGCCAACGCAAAAGGAGGACTGCTCTCCTAATAACACTTTTCCCAACATGTCTTAAAGACTATTGGTATTTGGGGAAGAGCCAAAAGAGCAGAGTGAGAAATATTTATAGCATATGAGTGTAATAAAAAATGTAATCATGAACAAACAATACATTAAACTGGTAGGACATAGTTTACATTAGATCACAGGAATGAATATCAAAAATACAGGCGATATTTTTGAAAAAACAACCAGCAGTGAAAAATTTATTTATAATGCAAACCAGACACTCCAAAATAATTTGTGGTTACTTAATTCTTACCGTTCATCCTATATTCTTTTGAATAAGCTGAAGGAAGGCACCCGAGTAACTACCTCAGCTGTTTTTGATTTTGATTCTGAATTTTCAGTGAGATGAAAACTCTGGTCTCTACAACAAAAAGAGATGGCATCTCATTTTCAGAAATTAAGATATTTTTTTCCTCATTATAGATACATATTAAAAAGAAATGCATTACAATAAATTACTATATTTCCAAATGTCTCATTATTTCTGGGCAAATAATAATTACATATAAATTCTAAATAAAAGAATATCACATTGCATCTTATGCATTCTGCAATGTGCACTCATAGAAAATCATTACAGTAACAAAACCAGCTGTATGTAATAGAAAGCAAATGATTTACAATGTTACTATGAGAAACTACTTTATTTCATATTATCATAAAAAGAGCAGAACTGAATATTTGCATGACAAATAGAAGAATCCAGGAAATTCCAAATGCAACTCAGTTTTTTTTTTTTTAAAGGTATTAATGCTGGGAAGTGATTTGAAAGCTTTCTACTCTAGAGAATATTAGCAATTATAATTTGCAGTCATTATTATTTTAACAATTGAAAGAAAAAATCTACAAACATTAATAGAATATAGAAATAAATACTTGGAATAATATGTGCTTCGATCATACAACATTGACATGACAAGAGCATATATTTAGTGATTTTGAACACTTTATTTCATTTAAGCTGAGAGGTAAAATGATTTTTGTTCCTAAATGAAGCTTGACCCTGAAATTTGAACCACACCAAAAGTCTTTAATGTCTGTATTTTAATGTTTTATATGTCATTCACTGTAGCTGCCTACAACAGCCTAGTCCAAGAGGACTGGCTCTGCCTATATCCCTAATAAAGTGAAAATCCTATACAGACTGTGGGGCCCACTAGCTCTCTCCTTCCATCAAGCCACATCCACAGGAATAGTCAGAGCTACTCTGATATGCCCTGCCTCAAGAAAAGTTGACTTGGGCCTATGAGATGCTTAACGTCACACCAAACTAGAGAAAGTGCGAGAATACAGATATTAATGGGCTTCCCTGGTGGCTCAGATGGCAAAGAATCTGCCTGCAATGCAGGAGACCAGGGTTTGATCCCTGGGTCAGGAAGATCCCCTGGAGAAGGAAATGGCAACCCACTCCAGTATTCTTGCCTGGAGAATTCCATGGACAGAGGAGCCTGGCGGGCTAAGAGTCACAAATAGTTGGACACGACTGAGTGACTCACACGTACACACACAGATATTCATCCCTGAAGTCCAAGCTCCAAGTCCCCTGTTGCTGCTGCTGCTGCTGCTAAGTCGCTTCAGTCGTGTCCGACTCTGTGCGACCCCATAGATGGCAGCCCACCAGGCTCCCCCGTCCCTGGGATTCTCCAGGCAAGAACACTGGAGTGGGTTGCCATTTCCTTCTCCAATGCATGAAAGTGAAAAGGGAAAGTGAAGTCGCTCAGTCGTGTCTGACTCTTTGCGACCCCATGGACTGCAGCCCACCAGGCTCCTCCTTCCATAGAATTTTCCAGGCAAGAGTACTGGAGTGGGTTGCCATTGCCTTCTCCGAAGTCCCCTGTTAGAGCTACTAAATAAGAGTTCTCTTACTAATCATGCTTTTCAGAGACACACCTAGTATAAGGCGATTTAACAACTTTTGTGGTGGGAGCATTGGGTGTGAAACCGCCCACCATGGCCAGGCACCATAGTAACCATTTGCAAGAGTTGTTTTAGGACTGGATGTCCTGGTAAGGAACAGGGAACTAATAAGCCTCCACCAACCAGTAGAGTTCGGGAAAGGTCAAAAGGAGACACCACCTATCCGACCACCTCCCGGAATCCTCTGTGGCATCCATCTTGGCTAAACAAGGCGTGTACCACCAGGAAGGACTCTGAGTCAGAATGATTGGCTAAGGACAACCTGGAAACTAATCCCATCACCATAAAACCCGAGACTGCAAGCCATGTGACAGAGCAGTTCTCCTGGGTCCCTTACCCTCCTGCTCTCCACCCGGGTGCCCTTTCCCAATAAAATCTCTTGCTTTGTCAGCACATGTGTCTCTGTGGACAATTCATTTCCTAGTGTTAGACAAGAGCCCAGTTTCCGGCCTTTGAAGGGGTCCCCCTTCCTTTAACAGGTGGATATAAAACATATTTTAAATATAAATGAAAAATACACTAAATGAGTTCTGGAAATTAGACTTGGTTTATATTTTCATTGCTAATCATCATATGGCACAATGACATTAACCTGTAATACACCCAGTATTACAACAGAGTAAGGCATTGTTCTGAACCTTGGCCTTCCTTTAAGATGTCTTTGTTTCCTAAATTTGAACATTGAATTTTATCTAATGAAGGAAAGCTATGTGATTAACTGTACCAAATGTTGCTAACTAGCCTAAGATGAGCACTGAAAATTGACTCTGGCAACATGTACGTGTAGAGTGGGAAAGACAAAAATCTGATTGGAGCATGGTTCAAGAGAAGATAGGAGAAAGACAGCAAGCTGTGACAAGTCTTTCAGGAAGTTTTTCTCCAAAAAGAAATAGAAAAGTGGGGTAGTAGTTGGAGGGGACACAAGGTCAAATGAGCCATTGCTGTTGCTTCATTTGTTTGCTTTTTTTCTTTGTTTTTTATTGTGGTAAAAGTCACATAACATAAAACATACTCTTTTAAGCATAGTAACTATATAGTTCAGTGGCACTACGTACATTCACATTGTTTGGCCACCACCACCATCCATCTCCTGAATTTTTCACTTTCCTAAACTGAAACTCTGTCCTGTCCCCAATCCTCCTCCCACCCCAGCCCCTGGTATATACCAATATACTTTCTGAGCCATTGTTGTTATAAGAGTTATTAGAGAACATGCATATTGCCAAGACTTGATCCAGTAGAGAAGAAAATAGCTGAGGATGCAGGAGGGAGAAAGAATAATGGAAGATGCAAAACCTTGAGAAGAAGACAAGGGGTGAGATGCAACCCCTTCAGTCCCTGGGTTGGGAGAATCCCTTGGAGGAGGAAATGGCAACCCACTCCAGTATTCTTGCCTAGAGAATCCCATGGACAGAGGAACCCAGCAGGCTACAGTCCATAGGGTCCCAAAGAGTCGGATACAACTGAGCAACTGAGTACACCATCATTGTCAGCTCCTGGTCTTTGGTCCATGTGCTCCAAACCCTTCCAATCATGACTTGGATGATCATTTAGGTCTACCAGTGGTTTCTTCATCATTTTCTCACCTCTCTAGAGAAGATGAAATTCTCAAGAGATTTTCTGGTGCCTCTCTGATAACAAGAGGCTCAGGGGGTTACCTCAGATCTTCTGTCTAGAGGCCACCTGACCCGCTGTTCTCTTGCTACGCTGCTGCTCCAAGGCAGCATGGTGCAAGGGATTGGGGAGCTCTAGTACCCAGCTCATTTTCAAGGACCTTCCTGGAAAACAGGATACAAGTGATAACTACTTTTGGTCTGAAAGTTTTATCAACAATATGCCCAATACTCATGCTCAACAAGGGAAAGAAGAGAAATGTCACAGAGGCATTAAAAAATATCCAACAAGCTTGACCTTCTGTGCAACTATTCTTATTTGTTTTCCCTTCTCCCTGACCAGTAAAATCTTTGTCCAGTCTAATTCTTTCACCAATTGTGTTCTTCCAACATTTTTTATTTACTGCATAAACCATGGCTTTTGTTACCTCTTCCCTTACCGGTTACTTTGACATGGCAAAGTTGATGCTGGACCTTAGCATTGTAAGCCTGGCTCTTCCTCAAACTAGGAGGAAAGTCTCAAGGGGACTCTGTATAACTAAGAATGAGAAGCATGGAAGATGGTATTAATGTATTATCAACCCTACAGCCACAAGGGTCTGTTAAGGTGTGTTTTTCCAAGAGGGTATGGGGGTTTTCATTCCACAATACATTTATATTTAGTCTGTCCAAATACAGTATACTCTGTCAATATATTTGACTCATCACATACATTTATCCATGTGGCTATTTATTCATTACTTTATAAATTTAATTGAATTGAACTTAATTTGAATGATGGTAAGGTAGAATTTTCTCGGTTTTTCAGTCTGTCCAACTCATCTAACTATTGATGCTAAAATGCTAGTAGGTACACAAGTATAAAATTTCATATTTATAAAATTCTTTACAGTTTACAGCATGCTTTTCCATACACTACTGCAGTTTACTCTCTGGCAAATTTCTAACAAACATTATTAGTGGATTAAGGTGGTTTGTGAACCTTGGTCTTCTGAATGAAAACCCAACAACTTCCCACCATTGGGTTATGAAAGCAGAAGTGATGTCAAAAGTGACTTTTTTCCCAATGGATGGGTTCACTGATACATGTTGATCCCTCTGCAGTTTATGCATACCTTTTTTTTATTGGCTATGCCGAGAGGGCTGTGGAGATCTTAGTTCCTGGACCAGAGATCAAACCCACATCCCCTGCAGTGGAAGTGCAGAGGTCTTAACCACTGGACCGCCAGGGAAATCTCATCTCCTGCAGTTTACGGATGCCAAACACCACAGTAAAGGCTGCTGCTTCAGAGAGTATGCCAGGTGTTACAAAATAGATTGATTCTTTTGCTTGCCTCTGTGCTTTCACTAACGCAGTGTTAGGCTCTGGGATTGTGTCAAGGATGCTACGATAATGCTTAAAGCCAATTGAAGTACAAGAGTTGTTCTAAGGATATGAAGAATTTGGTTTCCAAGTGTTCTGTCTCATCCTGATATGAGCAGTGCCTGAGAGGACAGTCTCCCTTACAACCTTGCTTCTTCTTTGTGATGGGATAGGAAAAAAAAATGTGATTGATATTTATGTTGGTTGTAGCTTTATTTTTTTCAAATTAAATGAGTATGTGATGTTAAAGAATTTAGCATAAAGTAAGCAATCAGCAAATAGTGGCTTTTATTATTATCAGTATAGAGATGCATGAGTGCTCAGTCACACAGTTGTGTCCAAATCTTTGCAATCCTATGGACTTTAGCCCACCAGGTTCCTCTGTGCATAGGATTCTCCAGGCAAGAATATTAGAAATTAAAAGTGTTAGCCACTCAGTCATGTCTGACTCTGAGATGTCATGGACTGCAGCCCGCCAGGCCCCTCTGTCCATGGAATTCTCCAGGCAAGAATATGGGTGAGTTGCCATTTCCTTCTCCGGGGGATATTTCTGACCCAGGGGTCAAACCCACTTCTCCTACATTACAGGCAGAATCTTTACTGATGAGCCACTGGAGAGGCCCTAATATAGAGATAACATACTTAAAATTAGAGTGGTATGTGGAACTTTGAAAACACTGATCAGTCACCGAATGTTTATGTTACTAGGTGTACCAAAGGATGTCATGCTTTTGTTTTTAAATTGATCACAATTCTAAGTAAAAATCTAATATATTAAAATACTATCTGGTACATGATCTATTAAGTTTCTAATTCAGTTACTTGCAGAGAAAGAAGTTACATAATTTAGGGAGTCTTCATTATTTTTCTGCAACTCAAAATCTAATTAAGTTGTTAAAATGACACTTTTAAAAGTTAATGTTAAATGTTAAATGAAGGTCTGAATATTAAGGAGTTATTTTATTTTTATTTGGAAAAAGTGTCTGATAACATCAGGTTTGGCTTGAAACTAAAGTAACTCAGGGTCTCCACTGGCCTACTCTCACGCACTGAGCTAGTGAGGCTCCTGCTGCAGCTGTGTGCTAAGTCGCTTCAGCTGTGTCCGACTCTGTGACCCCATGGACTGTAGCCCGCCAGGCTTCTCTGTCCATGGGTTTCTACAGGCAAGAATACTGGAGTGGGTTGCCATGCCCTCCTCCAGGGGATCTTCCAACCCAGGGATCGAACCCACATCTCCTGAGACTCCTGAATTGCAGGAGGATTCTTTACCTGGTAGGGAGTTCCCACCAGCTGCAGCTCCAGATCCTTAACTCCTTGGTGAAGAATAGTCCAGAACAACTGTGCTGCTGGCTGTTCCCTTCAGATATGAGGAAAACTGTTGCAAAGAAAAGTGGAATTACACCACCAACCCAACAGCAATGAACATCTTTTGAGCACTTCCTGGGTGCCAGTTCTTCCCTGAACTGTACCTGACCCCTCATTTCATCCTCCCAACAACTCCTTTTGCAGATGAGGAAGCCTAAATTTAGAGAGTTTACATAATTTTCCAAAGGTCACACTAGTAGTTAGCACCCAGGGGACAAAACCTTTCCTGGGATGGGCACTCAGTGAAAGCTGAGTGAATGTTTCCATCTGAGTGAGTATCTGTATGCCAGGAACTTTGGAGAAAATCTTGCTTTAGAAAATGTTGCAGCCCTTGATTCCTGAGATGTCTCATGCTCCAGACTTCACGTTTACAAAGCCGGTTTGTCCCATTCCTTTCCAGTGTTCAAATGTATATAAGCAAAGAGAAACAAAAACCCTTGAAATTACAAAAATGATTTAGTCAAAACTTGAGCTTAGAAAATCAAGCAGTGTACTTTGCAGTTTGGACAGGAGTTGTTTCTTTTTTTTTAAACTTCCTTAATTTATTTTTTAAATTTATGTTTAATTGGAAGATAACTGCTTTACAATGTTGTGTTGGTTTCTGCCATACATCAACATGAATCAGCCATGGGTGTATATAAGGCCCCTCCCTCTTGAACCTCCCCCTCCCACCTTTCACCCCATTCCACCCCTCTAGGTTGTCACAGAGCGCTGGATTGAGCTCCTTGCCTCATACAGAAAATTCCTATTGGCTATCTATTTTACATATGGCAATGTATATGTTTCAGTGTTACTCTCTCAATAAACATCCTTAATTTTTATTAAGAACTCAGGTTACAAGAGCACAGTTATCGGTACAAATTACACAATCTAAATACCTTATTCTTCTAGATAAGCCTGATCAACAACCACAGTAAAAGATTGACTTGAGTCTACTGGGAAGCCGTTCTAGATAATCTGAGATCCAGGTTTGGAAGTAGAAGAAATTTACAGGCTGCTATTTTACTAAAGAAGAATTTAAGTTGCTTAAGGTCATACACACCAATGGTTGGCTAAGCCAGATTGCCCTTCTCCATTCAATGCCCCTTCCATTATCGCCTCACTTTCTGGAAGCAAGTATTGCTTTCCAGTCTACATTGCCAGACTAACTTTGTGCTGTGCTTAGTCGTGTCTGACTCTTTGCGAACGCATGGACTCTCCTCTGTCTATGGGGATTCCCCAGGCAAGAACACTGGAATGGGTTGCTATGCCCTCCTCCAGGGGACCTTGGGGATCCCACCCAGGGATTAAACCCAGTTCTCCTGGATTGCAGGCAGATTCTTTACCGTCTGAGCCACCAGGGAAGCCCTGTCAAACTAACTCTGATGCTTAATTTTGGCTACATAGATCATCAGTGATCATTTCAATGATGAGAAAATGATTATAATACAGGTTCAAAACCGTCTGTCCCTGAATTATAAACTGTAAGTGCTTGGAAGGTGACCTAATCCAGACCATGTGAAAGATAAACACCTGGTTCTAAGCCCAGACTACCTTTATTATCAGACATTCAGATGGACTAAAATACTGTTCAGGCTGATTGAAAACTGCTTAGCAGAAATAGTTTGAATTCTGACCTTGGGACAAGAAGCGTTGGATCTGTCCCTCAAAATGCAACACTTTTCACCTGGTTTTATATCAAACACACAAAATATAACACTACTTTTAAAGTCTTCTACTTTGCTTTGTATAGATTAAATAAGTAGAAAGGGAGAAAGGGTGATAGATCTTATGCAGG
This sequence comes from Cervus canadensis, assembly GCF_019320065.1. Classification (NCBI taxonomy): domain Eukaryota; kingdom Metazoa; phylum Chordata; class Mammalia; order Artiodactyla; family Cervidae; genus Cervus; species Cervus canadensis. The sequence continues at coordinate 13,451,088 of NC_057393.1, forward strand.
GGGAGAAAATTATCCCACCAAATGCTTTTGCCAGCTGCTCACCAGTTTAGTGCTCTCCAAAGGAACACCTAAGTTAGTTTCAGAAATATTGTCATTCTAATCCTTTATTTGCTTTTTAAAATCCTCCATCTTTGATTTTAACTGGTCATGAAAAAATATCATCAGCTGTTTACAAAGTACAAGGATGATAAGTTTATGGTAGTCTGATAAACCTTTCAGCAATAATCGAGTATGATTATTAATATTTTAATTAATTATTTTATTAATTATTTTTATTTAATTAATAATATTAATTATTAATTAATATTAATCCAGTCCTTATTAACTTCACATAAATCCAGAAAAGTAACCATGTTCCGGAAGATTTCAGCAAGGCTCATGACAATGAGATAATCACAACTTGAAGACAAATACCTGTGTATTTGCAAAATCTTCCCAATCCAGGCATCAAACCTGGGTCTCCTATGTTGCAGGCTGATTCTTAACCTTTTGAGCCACCAGGGAAACCTGAAGTCACTCAGTTGAATTTGATGAGGCAACAAAAATTGCATAACATAATAGTATGATACTATGAAGGGGAAATTTTAAAAAGCATCCATATAAAACATTTTTACATACAAATATGTATCCTGATCCACAATTCTGACCCTTCTCAGCATGTCTTCATAGTCTGAAAAACCTGTGATATGAATAGAAGTTATGTTTATTTCTATAAATGAAAAGTTTAAGGCTTTTCAAAATCCCTTACACCTTTATGTAATTTCTTTCAAATCTTGAGTTCTTAGTATCAATTTCCTCATGCAGGGTCTATAAACACAAGTTATATTTACTTCCTTTCTGTAATGATCATTTTCATTTGGGAGAGATCTTTTTCTGCTGAATTAGAAGATCTTTTACTAATAAATTACATGAAAAGGGGAATCTGCTTTAGTATACCAAGCAAATTCAATTAGACAATGATAATGCAATTTGCTTCCTTGTGTTCTGGATGGACTACTTAGAATTATTAAATGATAGAGAATGCTTTAAGTGGTTCCTGTTAAAGACTCTTACTTTACAAATGAATAAACAGAGGTCCAAAGAAGGAAAACGACTTCCCTAAAGATACGAAACTTGTAATAGGCAGCCCTGGGATTAAGACCCAGGCTGTTGACTAGAGCACTTTCAACCACACACCACACTGCTTCTCCTGCATCACAAACTGTGTCCTACACTGCCCAGTCCCAGAGACAAAGTAATCAGTAATGAAAACAAGACAATCACCGAAAACCCCAATACTAGTTTATAGCAACTATAATTTCAAATCAGTTTTGCAAGTTACTTTTCAACTGATTATGTGGAGATTATCAACGTACAAATCTCTAACATAATTCTGAGTTTGCCGTATTGTGTATGTGTGTACAAGGGCTTCCCAGGTGGCACTAGTGGTAAAGAACCCCCTCGCCAATGCAGGAGACATAAGAGAAGTGGGTTCAAACCCTGGGTCAGGAAGATCCCCTGGAGAAGGGCATGGCAACCCACTCCAGTGTTCTTGCCTGGAGAATCCCATGGACAGAGGAACCTGGCAGGCTACAGTCCATAGCGTCACAAAGAGTGGGATACAACTGAAGCGACTTAGCATGCACCTAAATATGTATAAATTTTATATATATTTGTGTTGTATATATATTTGCAGCATGTGTGTGCGTGTGTATCTGAAGACTATAATGATACATCGGGAAAGCTTCTTGTGGCCCTCTGTCTCTGAACCTCCATATGAAAAACAGTATCTGTTATGTAATGTAAATGTTATGCAATGTATATGTGGGTTATTTAAAAACTAAGAGCACTGTAATTGTCCTATAATAGATATTTAAGTCTCAATTTTAAAGATGTTGATGCCCAAAGAAGGGGTAGGGATCTTTCACAATGAAGTTTAGGGTAAGTCTCCTTGTGGGATTTTATTAAAGCTGCAGCATTAGTAAATATTTTCATCTATGAAATCCTCCACTACTGGAGAGTATTATTTGTACTTTCTGAACAAATAGTTCTTATTCATTGCAGCAGTATTGTTAACAGAAATTTCAGCATTTTCCTCTTTTATGATATGTTATTTTCCCAAACCCTTAATTTTGGAATTTCACCAAGCATTTCTAGACATATCATTAGTCACAGGATAACTTTAAAAAGTGACTCTCATCCATTCATAAGTTATGTTGTCCTTACAACATATGCAATCCTTTTTCCCTGTCTAAACTATGGTTCATGTATATCTTTCAATTAGTAAAAAGTACCTTTAAACTGTAAGACAATAAACATTTTTGTAGAACCACTTTCATCTCAGATCTTGCATAATTACCATTATATTTCACAATGAGCCAACCATATATTTGACCCGACTGACATGTTTTTACTCTTAATACAAATAATCAAAAAAGGAAAGAATCTTTCTTATGGGAAATCACTTTTACAAATGCAATTAAAGACTCTCTTTAGTTCATTTTGATTTGCTTGTTTATTTGCTTCCTCTGGGGCAAAAATAAACTATTTTCTTATTATGGCTCAGAACATTAAGTCATAATTTGTGAACTTGCCAGATAGTAAAACTGAACAATTTTGGCTCTGGCCAAGTTTTGGGAAAACTCAAAAGAAACTTAGGTGCAACAGGAAGAGATGTTAGTAATTCCAGTTGTTCAGCTGTTGCCTTTAAAGTATTCCCTGAACTGTGTTAGAGTGTGTTACTGCATTGCTGTGAACCCTAACTGCCAACTTCCACCCTAGAGATGGCTATATTTCAGATGAATGAAATGATACTTGTAAACAAGTTTGTAATCATTATAAAGCTTACCAAACAATTTAAGCTCTTTAGAAACGCACATTCACTATTGTAATCAGTTGCCTATTGCTTACTTAATTACAGCTTTTAATAGAGAGGAAGACTTTTAAAAATGCAATTTATAACAATTCTAAACTTAAATTTATTTTTATGATGTTTGTTTTGCTTTTGTAAGTTTCAGGTGTCAATTGATTTCTCCCCAGACAACCTGGTTGAAATTCCACCCTTGATTATTCCAATGCACTCTTTAAAAATTCCTCAGAATATTTTTCTTTAAGGCTGACAACTGCCCACTCTGGAATCCAGATGCAATATTTACAGTATGATGATTTTGTTCTGCTTTCCACACATGGCTTTTTCATAGACTGTCTCTCAGAGATGGAAAATTCTGCCTCTTTTTTAGATTTTAACTTTCATCAGAATGACCTGAAACCAGGTCTTTTCATCTTAGATGACTCAAGATGATTCAAGATTTATCTGTAGTTTGGTTCCCTGAATATCCTGGTGGTAAATTAATCTAGGGCTGCTCTGGTGGCTTAGTGGTAAAGAACTTGCCTGCCAGTGCAGGAGACAAGGGTTTGATCCCTAGGTCAGAAAGATCCCCTTGAGAAGGAAATGGCAACCCACTCAAGTATTCTTGCCTGGAAAATCCCACAGGCAAAGCCTGGGAACCCACAGTTCATGAGTTTGCAAAGAGTCAGACAAGACTTAGCGACTAAACACCAATAAATTAATCTAATATCTCTTTTTAGATAGCCTACTTCATGGAGAACTCTCACCAGTCGCTGCACATAAGCAGTACCCAAAAAAACTATGGTTGCCAATAAATGAAATCTATAGATATCAGCAAGTGTCAGTGGGTCCCTGAAAGAATGTGCTGCAACATGAGCAGGCTTTGAGATTTGTGGTATTGTTCTTTAGGCTCAGGGCTTCCCTGGTGGTTCAGTTGGTAAAGAATCCACCTGCAATGCGGGAGACCTGGGTTCGATCCCCGGGTTGGGAAGATCCCCTGGAGAAGGGAAAGGCTACCCACTCCAGTATTCTGACCTGGAGAATTCCATGGACTGTAAAGAGTTGGACATGACTGAGTGACTTTCACTTCACTTTCACTTTCTTTAGGCTCAAGCCAGTACCTTCTTTCTGCAAGATTTAAATAATATATAATGTTACCCCCTTTCCCCCCAAGATTTTTCAACTGTATGGTTGTTCTTCTGACACAAATGTATTGGACTCTCCCAAATCTCCACTAAAAAAATATGAAAAGACCTTGTTTCTTAAAGAGTTTTAAGTTCTGCAGCTATTATCTGTGGGGACACTGAGGGGGAAAAAAAAAAACACATGGAGAATACAATGTTCTTCTCAAGTGGGAACATTTAAACCTCACCTGAAAATAATAAACATAATACTTTACACTTTTGTAGTCATTTAGAGTTGGAAATATGTATGCACCTCTAGCATACTGTTTTACTCTCAAAATTAGTCTTGTAAATGGAGAAAGGCACTGAGTTATTCAACAACTGTCTATTGCCTGCTAAGCACTATGAAGGGATGATCCGCCATACGCAGGACAATCCAAAGAAATTCAACTTTCCTTGGCAAGATAAGACATAAATAGAAGTAAATACAATAAACTGTAGCCGGCCAGGCTCCTCTGTCGACAGAATTCTCTAGGCAAGAATACTGGAGTGGGTAGCCATTCCTTTCTCCAGAGGATCTTCTTGACTCAGGGACCAAACCCAGGTCTCCAGCATTGCAGGCAGATTCTTTACCGTTTGAGCCACCAGGGAAAAATACAATAAGTGTAGTATATAAATATCTCCTGTAATAGAGAAATAGAGGGACAAAGGCAGGCTTAGAATTATGTTCCATACTATGCCAGGAAATGTCCGTGAATTATCTCTTAATACCCTCCTAACTCTGTAGTAGCAATCTTCTGGACAATTTATGGACAAGGAAATCCAGGCTCCCAGAATCTAAGTTCTTTGTCTCAGGAAGCTAAGTGCTCATCATGAGCTCTGGACAGGAATTTCTGGCAGTCAGGACATCAAACAAGGCTCCTGACTTATCAGTCACTACCTACCCTTCTCCCTCTAGGTCAGAATGGTTTTGGAAAAAATGCAGTATTAGCACATTTCCATTTGTTTTCTCTTAACACAGTACTAGTGTCCATCAGGCCTTGCCCTCAGGGCAGGTAAGGAACTTGTCATCCCCCCTTGGTGAAGGAGGTTGTTTGCTTTTCTTGGCTGACTTCGTTGAATACGACCAGAATCACCTCCGGGTTTGGCTTCTGAAGTTAGGCAGACTACCAGACTGAGTACCCAGGGGGTCCTTGGACGTTGAGTCCATAGAGTTTCAGGCACGACGGAGACGTGTTTTGTTTGTGAAGAAACCGAGGTTCAGACAGGGGAAATGACCTGACCAGGGTCATACAGTCTGATGGTGGCAGACGTGGGATCAGAGCCAGGTCTCCGGACTCAGCCCAGTGCCTCCCAATTAATTAACCCCTGAGTCATTTTGTAATCTTTTATCTGCTTGCCTCTACTGTCATTTGAGTTGGGGATGTCATTTCAGTCAATCAACAGCCTTCTCTCTTCAAAAATAGAAAAGTGGATAAGGAGGGTGGGAAAAAGTATGTTTTCGGCCTATGAAGGTGACTGATTCACTTTACCATCGGTGCCAGATACTAGGCACCCAGGGTACAGCAAAGACGGCTTCCAAAGATCGAAAATGGGTCTCTCCCAAGACCAGGCAGGCTCCGGGCCTTGGCTGCCTCCTCTCTGATTGGCCTCCCGGAGAGCTCCCCCACTCCCGACTGCCAGCTCCTGCAGGTCCCCAGCGCCCAGCGCAGTGCCAAGCCCCAAGTTGGCGCGAACCAGCAGGACGAACACTCAATATACCGGCGCTGAGCTCTCCCGGGCTCCCTCGAGGCACGCCCCGGTCACCAAGGCAACCAAGGAGGTGCTGACCCTTGACCCCCGGGCCCCGCCCGGCCCCGCCCCGTCGCATTCTCAAGACCAACATGGAGAAGGACAACCCGGAAGTGCCGCCGCCGCCTCCCGCTCGGTGCTAGGAGCCGCCGGCCCGGCGAGGTCCAGCCGCGCTCCCGCCGCCCTGCAGCCCGCCGCCCCCGCCACGCGGTCGTCTCTCGCCGAGGCAGCCGGGGCCCCCCGCCCCAGGTCTCACTCCGCTCCCCCGCCCCCCTCCAACACCCCGCCCCGGGCGATCGGCCCCCGCCCCCACGCCCGCCCGAGAGGAGGAGCCGAGGTGTGGGGGAGGAGGAGGGAGAGGTTTGCTAGAGGGAACGAGGCCGCGCGAGCCGGCGGCGGTTCGTATTACCGGGGTCGGGAGGAGGAGCCCGGCCGGGCCCGCGCGGACTCGTGCAGGGCGAGCGGGAGGCGCGGAGGAGGCGGGAGGGGGCCGCCCCGGTGGCGAGGAGGCCGGCGGGAGGCCGGAGACTGAGAATTAGGGCGTGGGGGCGCACTCCATTCCTCCGCCGCCCTCCGCCGGGGCCTTGGTGGCCGGGCCTCCCCTGCCTGGCAGGCCCGGGAGCCGCTCGCCGCTGCCTAGGGCCCGTCCCGGGGCGAGGGGGGGCGCGGCGGAGCGTGGAGGTGAGGACGCGAGGCCTGGACGGCGCGGCCAGGTGATGCTGGGCCCCTGTGTTTCTCCAGAGGAAAGGGGACCCCCCCCACCCCCCGCGCCGCAGAGCAGCCGTGTCCCTGGGCTACCTCAGCCCTAGAGGGAGTCGGGCAGCTGTGATTTTGCCTGCCTCCGTTAAGTGCCCTTAGGATGCAGTGATCGAGACATCGGGCTCTCCCTGCGGGAGGGGCTCTTCCTGCGCTGGTGAACTTGGTGCAGAGAAAAAGGACAGAATGATGCTCTCCGAGCAAGCCCAAAAGTGGTTTCCGACCCATGTGCAGGTCACCGTGCTCCAAGCCAAAGATCTTAAGCCAAAAGGCAAAAGTGGCACCAATGACACATACACTATAATTCAGCTGGGAAAGGAAAAGTACTCCACCTCTGTAGCTGAGAAAACCCTTGAGCCAGTCTGGAAGGAAGAGGCCTCTTTTGAGCTACCTGGGCTGCTAATGCAGGGCAATCCAGAGAAATACATCCTTTTCCTCATAGTTATGCACAGGTCCCTGGTGGGTCTGGATAAGTTTTTAGGGCAGGTGGCCATCAATCTCAATGACATCTTTGAGGACAAACAAAGAAGGAAAACAGAGTAAGTTATGTAATTTATTTTGAATTGGGGGGAGCTTAACTATTATCTGAATGGATTTTCTGTTCTTGGAAATTATTTGTCTACTAGGGGCATTGGTTTTTGGACTGAAATATGACCCAGTTTTAAGCACCAAATTTGCATAAATCTGAAGTAAAAATAGCCCTTGTGAAGACACAATTTTTTTTAAAGTGGAGTCTAATGATCCGTTACTCTCGTTTGAGGCAAACATCCTCAATAATTGAATATTTTTCGCAGGATTTTAAGTAAATTAACATTGTTTCACTACTTATAAGAGGACTGGGCCGTAGTGTTGTTGATCAATTTAAATTATTATAATCTTTAAACATTACAATTTTCAGAAAATGGGACATCAGAAAAGTAAATCTCTCTCTCTATATATATTTATTTATATATTTTATTTTGTAGTTGAACTCTTAAGCTGTCAAGTGGTGAATTACCAAATTTAGAACTCAGTATTTTATTTCAGCATCATAAACATTGTTGGCTTTTATTTCAGCTCAGATTTCAGGGTCAGTACATCGTGGTGGAGTCTAAAGCTATTGAAAGAAAAAAGTTTTAAAAGTATGTACAGACATCCTCATTCTTGAACATAGTTACTTCAAAGTTAGCTCTGCAAAGCCAGTGTGTTTAGACCGTATTGAATGCTCTCAGATTGGAGACAGTGATTGAATTCTGGTGATGAAATGACATATTCAATAAAAACATGGACTTTATAATATGACTTCCAAGCTTAGGTTAGATATATTCTAATTTAAAAAACCATAATATAAGTTAAAACTAGGATATTATGTCTTAAATTGAAAAATAGTATGTTTTCTGAGATAGTGATACCCCTTTCTTAAACTTATAATTAGTCTGAAGGAATGTTTGAAGTGGATGGAATTAATGAGAGAAAAGTACAGGTTGAATTTGTAAGGGGATGTAACATTTCAAAAATAGCTTTGCTGCTATAACTGATATTTACACTTTCAAAAACTTTCTTGAAGATCATGTTATTTTCTTATATTTTAAAACCATGACATGGTTTTTCTATACATACCTTCCTGCAGTCTTCTCTTGATTGAAATTTTTGCTTTTATTGAAAAAATGTTTTTTTAATCAGGTCTTTACCTAAGGACCTAAACGTTTAATATATGTAAGGTAAAAGGGTAGAGAGATAAGTAATACTAGGAATGCCAGAGGAAACTGAAGAGATGAAAATATTTTAGAAGGAGAGAAAACGGTTTAAATAAAGTGTAAAGTTGAATATATATCAGTGATTTTAATAATACTGATTGATAGCTATGAAGTAGCATTCAGTTACCTCTGAGAAGTTCTTAATCAAATTTAAACTGAAAAATGGATAATCACTGACTAATTTATTTCAAATTGCCAATTCTGGATGACCTGACTAAAGAATATTTAGAAGTGTTTTGAATGTAAGCTTTTTAAGTGTATTGCATCTTCAAATTTGATACTGCATTTACAGTACTTTTAGTGTTAATGAATGATATACTACAGTCTTTCTCTGTGATGTAAATGTTCCAAATGAAAGTAGGCCCGACTGTGAACCCAGGGATTCTGAAGATGGAATACACTTTTAAAGTTTCTTCTTGTTTTACTCCTTATCTTTGGCAGCATCACAGTTACAATAAATTTGGCTGTAAGCAATACTCTAATATCGTCTCCCTACAGAAATTCTCTATTGGCTACTAAAAAAAATGGATTAAAACTTCTGGGGAGGAAAATGTGTTTAAATATTATCAACAGTGCTTGTGATGTTATTGCATTCAAAGTGATTTTCAGATTATTAAATCCCTAATATTTGTGGATAAATGGAGACCACATATTTGATGAGATCTCTTTATTCGTTATATTTCTAGTTTTTTAATATAGTTAATAGCTTCCTTTTGCAGCCCAGCTATACATATGGCCCAGTAAGAAACAGACTTGAGCCACCGGTGTATTGCAAGAAAGATATTTAATATTCTGCACATTGCTGAGACTTGTCAGCATATTCCCAAGTGCTTTTTAGAAAATGGGTATGGGTGATGAAGGCGACCAGCTGATTTGGAAGTCCCATGCAACTGCTGGGTGTGACACTTTCTACTCTTGACACTAAAGACAAGGATTTACAGCTTGTCTTCCATGATAGGAAAGAAGTGTGGTGGCTAAAAGTATCATTTGATTTATTTTTATATCTTGGAATTAAAAGCTTTTTTCCTTCTTTCAAGGAGAGGGATAAAGGGCCCGAGCCAGAACAGTTTCATGAGTGGGACCTGGAAAGAGAACTTTTCTGTGTCTCACATTTTAATGGGTGTCTGGGTTGGTTCGGGCACAAGATTTAAGAAAGCAGTACAGTACTTAATAATAGAATGGTAAAATTGTTTATGCTATTATGTTGTATCAGTTGATTTTTTTTTTAACAGCAGAAGTGGGCCATGTTGATTTGTTTGTTTGTTTGTTTTTAATGCTCATGAAAAGTAATAACCAACCATACTCATCCAAAAGTTAGGTATGACTCAAACACAGGCAGGTTTTAGGACTTGTGTGTGTGGCTGTGCATGCACCTGCGTCCTGGCCTCTGGCACCCTTCCTGCCAATCTTGTCCCATTTCTGACCACACAGCACCAATTGCTTGGGAATAGTTCCCACATGTGTGGTGGTTTTTGAACATGGACCTGTGCCCACTCAGAAATTGAACAGAGGCCATATACAGTTTAAATCTAACACTCCAGAGGTGAAAAAATAAAATCAGCATTAATCCACTAAGCCTCAAATGCTGTGTCTTCCTTTTATCTTTTTAGAAGCCAAGGAAAACAAGTGCTATCTCTGGAATGATTCTTGAAGGTCTCATTCCCTGTTACATCACTTTGCAAACAAAGCAGCTAGAGTTATTTGTCATGCCTATATTTTAAGTTGGTATATTTGTTAAAGGTCTTTGCAGTTGGGTCTTTGGGTTTTTTGTGTGTGTGTTTTACTTTTTTTGGTCAAGGAGGATGGAAAATACGGTATATAGAGTTTATATTCAAACACTGACTTGCTTTTATCCATTAAAGTGTACCTAAGTCTTCAGCTTTTCTTAACCAGAGAACAAAATGGTGCAGCATGCACACAGATACACACAGAGTTGTAGTATTGTTGTTTTAAGAATATAGCTTTAGAAATGAAAATTCAGTAAACATTTATTTAGTGCAAGGAAAATTGCCTTCAAGAAGCTTACACTCCAGCAAGACAAAACCTATGTTGCCCTTGTGATTGAGTCTCCTGATTAAATACAGTATCCTGTGATATACAACCTGGTATGCGTTTAACCTTATTAACATATATGTGGTTCATTAAATACAAAAGAACTACTATTTTCATGCAGCTGTTACTGGTCAGCTTTGTCTGTTTTCCTTGTTAACTCCAGTCTGACATTAAGAAGCTACTTATTCTCTGTGCCTGAGTTTCCTCTTTGTGAAATAAGGATTTTGGACTAAATGATTTATTTGGTCTCATTTCTAAAATTCTATTATCGATTTCTTTTCCCCTCAGATTTGCTATGCTTTGTTACATACACAGATCTGACCTGCTGTGAGTTAGTAATTGGGTATATAACCTTGCTTTGTTTTCAGGCTTTGGGAGTGTGCACCTTTGTGTTGTTGAAGGTTCTCTGTTCCACAGAGTTTATTGCTGTCGTTTATTTCTAGTTTCTGAATCCTCACATTTCACCATTTGCCTCAGATAAAGGGTTTTCTGTATTTCGGGTCTCAGGTTAATGCTTTCTGTTATAAGACTTTCTGTTTTTTAAAAGTTGCTTGTTTTGATGCAGCTAGATCTTAACTGATTAAATTGAAAATATTTCACTTGCATGTTACTTTCTAAGATGTAGCTGGTGTGTGTATATATATATGTGTGTGTATGTGTATATATATACACATACACACACACTTACATATTATGTGCCAGTTTTCTTTTGCCTGGAGAGATCTTTGAAACTAGTGTTCCACTTGATAGTAATGTAGCTTCTTCTGGTGTATTCTGTAAAATTAGATCTGAGTTATTTAAGAAAATTAACACTTGTAGAGCTGTATTTAAATAATGACCTGTCTGCAGAAATGGATATTCTTCATTGTTTAAGTGATGTGAAAACATTGTAGGAACTCTCATCTCTGCTGGAGTTTGTAGTCTTTTTGGCTGTTTGCCCTGTAGACTGACCATTTATGACACCAACAACTGGAGAAATTTTCATGGATAAAAATACTGTAAATAAACCAAAATAAATTCTGCATTTCACACATCATTTGAAAATGGGCAGTGTAGTTCACTCAAGTGACTAAAAGCGTAAGATTTGGGTCCAGTTAAAATAAGCTTTATTTGGCATTGTCACAGTAGCAAGTTATTGAAACAGAGATTGTAAGAGGAAGCATTTAAGCTTTCTTTTTTTCTTCAAAAATGCTTTACGAGACTTATTACTATTTGTCACTTCTTGCATTTTACTTATTTTGCATATTTTATTCAGGAAGAGGCTTTGACCCATTTTATGTAAATCTTAATTACATTGTGGGCTTCCCCGTTGGCTCAGCGGTAAAGAATCCACCTGCCCTTTAGAAGCTGCAGGAGACACAGGTTCCACCCCTGAGTGGGGAAGATCCCCTGAAGGAGGGCATGGCAAGCCGCTCCAGTATTCTTGTCTGGAGAATTCCATGGACAGAGGAGCCTGTTGGGCAACAGTCCATAGTGTGGCAAAGCGTCGGACACAACTGAAATGACTTCACACACACACACACACAATTTACATCGTAAGCAATTTTCATGATGAGCAAACTGTATGGAGTAGTCTCCCATGTTAACAGAATTCTTTTAATAGCTTTTACAGAAGAACTATTTTGGCTCAGAGGCTGAATATTATTTTATTAAAGGTTTGGTTGCTATTTATTATTTTATGGTATTCAAAAATACTATGTATTGATGAATTATTTCAGGGTCTCTACCTCAGTGTCTTTTAATGCTAAAAAATATTCTTCAGCCATGAGCCACACTTTCAGTAGATGGAAGCATAATGGCTATTATCGGTAAGAAATTTTGATGCGTGATTTTCAAATCATGAAAGAAAAAGTTGTCTAAATAGCTTTTCAAAAAAGACTGATTCCTTATGTGTATGGTACATGGCAGAGACCTCCCTGTTTTTTTAAATGAAGCCATGAATAAAACCGGAAGCACTCTGGCTGACTGAAGCTTCTCCTTCAGTGCTTAGATTGCCTTGATGTAGAGTAACTTTACCTAAAAAGCTATTTGTATACAACAGAGCTCGATAATCCTCTCTTCATTACATATTACAACCCAGTTTTTCCTTCTCTTTAAGGTGGTTTAGATTAGAATCCAAACAAGGAAAAAGAGCCAAAAACAGGGGTGAGATAAAGGTCAATATTCAATTTATGAGGAACAATATGACAGCAAGTATGTTTGACTTATCAATGAAGGACAAAACAAGATCTCCTTTTGCAAAATTAAAAGATAAGATGAAAGGTAGAAAAAATGATGGGACATTTTCTGATACATCTTCTGCAATCATTCCAAGTTCTCACATGCCTGATGCCAATACTGAATTTTCAAGTAGTGAAATACAGATGAAATCTAAACCAAAAAAGCCTTTCCTTTTGGGTCCTCAGCGACTCTCTTCAGCACATTCAATGTCTGATTTAACTGGGGCCCACGTATGCTCGGAGAAGCTGAAGTCTGGCACTGTTGCTCAAACGCATCTTCTTGGCCGCCAGATAGATTCCTTTGGAGCAGTTCCGGAAAGTGGTAAGTGATGTATGCATTCTTTCTAGTTGATCCTCTGTGATCTGAACTACCTTCTTAATTTTTAAAGTTTGACTGCTAAAGTTAGTAAAAATTGAGGTTTCTTGCTAGCATTTTCTAAATTAGTCATCAGATATTTATTGAGTACCTACTATACTCAGAATTGGTAAGTTTAAAGACAGAGCTGGTCTGAATTCAATACTGTATTTATAGAATTAGATAATAAAAATGAGTCTTGATTTCTTTTCATGGCCTGGCTGCTGCTTTTTTTTTTTTTAAACTGTCATTTCTCCTATCGCAGAAGCCTGAAACAAATGAATATTCCATTTCATCAGAATTTTCCTAGAAAAGAATCTTGTTGTTCAGAAGTAAGAAAGTAAATTTAATACTACTGATGAAAAAACAGTGAGAATTTATATAGCACTATAATGCTGAGCAGAACCTTTAGTTTTGACATTATAATTTGTTTATGTGATTGTTTCATTCTGAGCTGAGTAAATTACTAATTGTCTAGCAAGATACTAATTGTTATTAGCCTACATACTGCTGTACCTTAGCATTTTAAGATTGTTTTCCTTGACTGTTTTAAAAGGTTCATATCTTTAAATAGCTAATTGCTCTCATTCTAAAAGCAGCAGTATGCACACAGGATGTGTCAAAGAGTGTGATATAATGTGTCACTGATTATGTACTAACTACAAAATTGTTTGCAGGAAGTCTCAAATCTCCACACAGAAGAACATTAAGCTTTGATACTTCTAAAATGAACCAACCTGACAGCAGTGTGGATGAAGGTGAATCGTCTTTCGGAAGACAAAATGACCCATTTACAAATGTGACTGCTTCATTACCCCAAAAATTTGCAACACTGCCAAGGAAGAAAAATCCGTTTGAAGAAAGCAGTGAATCATGGGACAGCAGCGTGAATTTATTTTCAAAATCAATTGAAGTAAGAAAAGAAAACAAGAGAGAAAAAAGGGAGAAAGTCAGCCTCTTTGAAAGAGTGACTGGAAAAAAAGATAGAAGATCTGATAAACTTAACAACGGGGGAGCTGATAGCCCTTGTGAGTTGAAATCACCTAATGCATTTAGTGAACGTCGGCAGGACTATTTTGATTATGAGTCAACCAATCCGTTTACAACAAAATTCAGGGCTTCAAATATAATGCCATCTTCAAGGTAAGCTTAAACATGGGGAAGTTGTGCTATTTTGGAAAATACTATACTTGAAAGTATCAAATATCCTTTTTAAATTCCTTTCATTTTATTTGAGAAAAATGCTAATCTTGTTTTTATAATTAATTTTGGAGCCAGGTGGTGTGTACATCTTTGGAACTGAACTTTTTATCTTAGGAGGATAAAAGATTCTTAATCCCCACCGTATTATATTTCTTTCTACTTAACGTTGGCCAGAAACTCTCAGAAACTTATGGAGAAAACTACGTAGCCTTTGATGAGGTGTGGTGAGAGGGAATCACCAGTGGGTGTTAATTCAAGCCAGAAATCTGAGTGATGAGTTTCTAAATGTTATTTTTCATTGATTGGTTGTGGGCCAGTAGAAGCCTATGGACTATTCTTTAAGAAATACTGGCTTAAGTTAAGTATTAATGGTTTTTGTGAAAGTGTCAGTTGCTCAGTTGTGTCCACCCTTTGGCGACCCCGTGGACTTGAAGCCTGTCAGCTCTCTCTCCTTGGAAGCCCATGGTTTTCTTCATCGGTGACGACTGTCCTCATTAAGGGCTTCCCAGGCGGCGCTGGTGGTACAGCACCCACCTGCCAGCACAGGAGACTGAAGGGCCGTGGGTTCAGTCCCTGGGTCTGGAAGACACCCTGGAGGAGGGCATGGCAACCCACTCAAGCTCTCTTGCCTGGAAAATTCCGTGAACGGAGGAGCCTGGCGGGCTACTGCCAATAGGGTCACAAAGAGTAAAACATGACTGAAGCGACTTAGCATGCACATGCATCCTTATTAAATGGCTATTTGGAGTAATGTTTATTGGAATCCAGTGAACCTTGGGGGTACTATAAATACATCACAGAGTATCTGTAATGATGACTTAACAGAAATAATCTATCATGATAAGGTTTAGATTGTCAAAATCCTTGAGTTTTCAGTTATATTAATAGTACTTTTCTAATTCCTTAGTACAGGTTGGAACTGTATGGCTTAAGTAAGATGATGCATTTTGCAGAAGTGAATGGTGGAATAGCTGATTAAGGAAACCTCAAGCAAAAAATAAGATGAATGTATTGGAATCTTATGCAGTTATCATGGAGGAGCATGGTAGACTGTTTGCCTTGAAACATAGATGTTCTTTCCCGAGTCAAGAACGTATGGTGGTCAGATTCCAGCGAGAAGCCTGCTTAGTGGCTCTGTGACCTCTCTCAACTTCTGCATCTCTGTCTTTGAAATGAGGAAAAGGAGACATTCTCAGTAGGGTTGGGGGACGATAAGTGATAAAGTACGTGGCATAAAGCCAGGCCCCAAATAGGGAACCCGTAAACAGTGGTTGCTGTTACGTTTTATATGGTGCCATGTCATATTTTGTTCAAGAACGTTGCTTTGTTTTGTCCCACTATAAACAGAAAATAGTACTAATAATCGCCCTTTTAGGCTTGTGATCTCCTGCCTGTCTTCTGATCTCTTAAAACATGCATTTAGAGTTTTCCAGGGAAAGCTAGTATTTCTTTTGTCTTCTTTTATCAAAATAAATGGGTATTCACTGTAGCTTTGGAAAGTATTGTTCAGTTTTCTTTATAGACTATACTTCAAAGAAATATGTTTTTATCATATGGTATTAATATTTTATTGAGAAGTCCATGGTTTTGATATGCTATTCTCAAATATTTCATGTTGGTATTTTACATACTATACTTCACATATTGTGTTAAGAAACTACAGAGGTAAATAGAAATGTATTTGCTTTTTTCCCCCTCAACTGAACTTTTTCTGAACAAAGTTATTGCCAAGAACTATCTGAGATAACTTAGAGATTGGATAATTTACATAATTTTAGAGTCAAAGAAAAACGAAAACAATGGGACATGGTAGGAAAATGATTTTTAAATTATGGCAGTATGTGGAAAAATAGGTGTCCTCAAATTTGTAATTGCCTTACACTTGGCTATTTACATGAACTTAAAAATTAATGTTTTAAAAGTGAGTGTGGTATTTTGCTAAATTGAGGCTTTATTTTGGGTTACTTCAGTATTAATGCTGTGTCTGTCAAAATTAAAGCTGTAATCCTAAAGGAAATCAACCCTGAATATTCACTGGAAGGACTGATGCTGAAGCTCCAATACTTTGGCCACCTGATGTGAAGAGCTGTCTCATTGGAAAAGACTCAGATGCTGGGAAAGATTGAGGGCAGGAGAAGAAGGGGCAGCAGAGGGTGAGATGGTTCAATGGCATCATCGACTCAGTGGACAAACTCTGGGAGATAGTTAAGGACAGGGAAGCCTGTTATGTTGCAGTCCCTGGGATCGCAAGAGTCGAACACAACTGGTGACTGAACAACAGCAAGATGATATATGTATAAAATGATTGCAAGTAATGAAAAAACAATAGGTTAAAATTTTCTTTTCTTCATATTCGTAAGATGCCAACTATGAAGACAAAAACATCTGTAGATTCCTGCGAAGTTACTCTTCCTTTTTACGTCACAAACCATCTCCGTGGTAAATGGAAAACATTTGCGGTAAAGGGGTTTGTTGTTGTTTCGTCACTAAGTCGTGTCCAGTTCTTTCTGACCCCATGAACTGTAGCCCACCATGCTCCTCTGTCCTCTGCTAACTCCTGGAGTTTCCTCAAATTCATGTTCATTGGGTCGGTGATGCTATCTAATCATCTCACCCTGTGCCACCCCCTTTTTTTGCTTCAGTCTTTCCTAGCATCAGGGTCTTTTCCAATGAGTCAGCTCTTTGCATCAGGTGGCCAAAGTATTAGAGCTTCAGCCTCAGTCTTTCCGATGAATATTCAGGACTGATTTCCTTTAGGATTGACTGGTTTGATCTCCTTGCAGTTCAAGGGACTCTAAAGAGTCTTCTCCAGCACCACAATTCAAAAGCATCAATTCTTCAGCACTCAGCCATCTTTATGGACCAACTGTCACATTGTACATGACTACTGGAAAAATCAGTTTTGACTCTACGGACCTTTGTCAGCAAAGTGATGTCTTTTTTTAACACGCTGTCTAGGTTTGTCATAGCTTCTCTTCCAAGGAGCAAGTGTCTTTTAGAGATAAATTAATAGAAGGATTGACTATAAATAGATCTAGGAAGATAATGCAATTCGAATTTTTGGAAAGCAACTTTGTCTCAAGTGGAGTTAGAAAGGATATAGTTAAGATAGCTTGGTCTGTTCATATTTTTCCTTCCAGTAGCATTCCTCAGTTATATTGGACATTTTCAATTTCTTACCTTAACATCCAAACCAAATGCACTTTTGAAACTATAGACTCACATCACTAGGACACGCGCTGTGAATTATTTTTTTTCCAGTAATGCTAAATAGATCTCTTTACAGAGTCTTCGGGACTCCTGTGACTGATGTCTGTGAGAAAGATGAACAAAGTGAAGGGTGAAATACGTAGGTATGGAACTGAATTTTATTCTTTGAGTAAACTGGTTCCCTGTGATCGCAGATATGTGGGAACCATATTGTTACCCTCTGGCTGAATAATGTGTATGATCACAACTGGAGAATTTTCCTTCTGCCAAAAAAATTGTACTAAGGAATACTTTCTTGAAAGTTAGAGTTTTTATTTGTTTGTAAGTAAAGTCGAGCTGACAAAATCACCTAGTAATCACAAAAGTTACAGCATTTTGCTTCTGTTCTTGGAATAGATCCCATAGTCTTACGTAAAACAGAGGAAATGAACTAGCTTTTTGTTGGGTTGCTTCAACAAAGAGTAGGGCTCTTTGAAATCCCTTTCCCCGTGGTTGCTAATTCTCAGTCTCTTTCCTCTTACCCACCCCCGCTTCTCTGAACAGAGGTCGCTGTTCCTTGTGCTGCAGCCTGGTCCTCCCTAGGTCTTCCTTTCTGTGGGTGTCCCCCTATTCACTAATCTAACCACTTTACCCCTCTCACCTCCATGAACAACATGACGACAGAGCCTCCTTTTCATTCACCTTTTAACCCTTAATCTCCAGCATAATAGTAGGTAACAGATATTGGAAAGCAGTTTTTGAATAAATGCATATGGTATAGCAGATGGATTTCCTAAAATACTAGTATCATCCCCTCATTCCCTTAGCCCTCTGCTTCCAGCTCAGTATGGGCTGTGAAGGTCTTTCTGATAGACCAGCAACAGATCCATAAAGGCAGATGTGTGTGTTTTTATATACAACTAAACATGATTCCACTTCAGTATTCTTGCTTGTGAAATCCCATGGACATAGGAGCCTGGTGGGCTACCGTCCATGGGATTGCAAAAGAATCAGACACAACTTAGTGACTGAACAACATCAACAAAAGATGATAGAAATCTAAATGAGTCTTAAAGGACTACTAAAAGGTAATATTCATATTCTGACTGGCACATTTCTGAAGTTTGTTAAGAATTCTGTATTGTAACAGTTAGGATAGGTTACCAGCTGCAGTAAACAACCTTAGATCTCACTGGCTTGTTCCAGTAGAAGTCTGTCCCTCCTTAGCGTGACACGTGAGTGCTTTGTTCCACGCTGTTTCTTGGCTCCACACGGTTGCTCAGGAGCCAGGCTCCTTCCTTGTAATGCTGCTGTTTAATGTGCGTCCCCCAAGGCTGTGCAACAGAGAAAAAGAGTGGAGGATCACGTGGATGTGTCTATGTGCCCGGCCTGGCAGTGGTGCCCATCACTTGTTCCGCTGCTGTTCCACTGGGCAGTGTTCAATCATGTCCTAGCCTGAGTGCCGCCAGTTAAGAAGCACGGTTTAGCTGCAGACCCAGAGAAGAGTACTGGGCTTGAGCGCACAGTAGTGTGTGTGTCCTGGATGCCAGCTCTAAGAAGTCTGGATGACATTCTAACACTTGGTGTGCTGTAGAAGTCCTACTATACATGTATGTGAAAGTGTAGCTGGAATTCTAACAGTTTTAAGAAGAATGTTTTATCAGTTAACTATTGGTGTTGAGTTGTTTGTGTTTTAAAATTGCTGCTGCTCCTGTTTTTAATTATAAATCACAGGTGGTTTAGCAGCATCAGTATCAGTTAATGTTATGTGATTAACCCTACAGTTAAATAATTTAAAAAAAATAGTGATTGTTTTTTACATCAGCAATATTTAACTTTCCCAAAACCAGTATTCCTGAATGTTTGTTATACCATTTTCAATAATTTGTTCACGACTAATTCTTCAACACTGGGCTATTTTCCCTCTGGAAAGTGGAAATAGGTAAGTATGTTCACCAAAGCAGATTTGCTTTTCTTTTTTTTTTTTTTTTTTTTTTAGAAGAGAGTCACAGCTAGACTGTTCTCTTAGGTGGGGACAGGTGACCAAGTTCTGGCTTACTGAAGGCTTAGTGGGAAAGAAGATATGGTCTGTCCTCCATATCCCTGGGTTCTTTGCATCCATGGAATCAAGCGATCTTGGGTCAAAAATATTTGGGGGAAAAAAATTCTAGAAAGTTCCAGAAAGTAAAACTTGATCTTGTTGCTTGCTGGCAGCCATTTACACAGTATTTACAACTATTCACATACCACTTACATTGTGTTGGGTGTTATAAATAATCTAGAGATGATTTAAAGTATACAGGAAGGATGTGTGTAGGTTACATGCAAATACTAGGCATTTTTATATAAGGGGCTTGAACATCTAGAGAATTGAGCAATCTGGGGTCTTAGAACCAATGCCCTACAGATACCAGGGAATGACTGTATACCAGTCTTAGGGCTAGTCCATGAAAACCTTCTATACAGCCCTCGACATTCCTCTGTTCCACCATACCCTGGACAGATGGTTGGCAAACTAGGCTTGTGGGCCAAATCTGGCTTGCTTCCTGTTTTTTGGAAATAAGGTCTTATTGGAATGCAACTTGCCCATTTGTTTGTGGCTGCTTTTGTGCTGTAATAGTAAAGTTGAGTAGTTATGACAGAGACTGTGTGACCCACAGAGTCAAAAATATTTATTACTTGACCTTTTACACAGATAATCTGCTGAACCTGTACTAACTAGATGGAGGTCTTTGGAGAGCCATAGATAGGGTCCCTGAATGCATGTGGAAGGCCACCTCATAAACAACTGCTGAACCTTGTTGTGAATAATAAATTTTCAGAATATTAAATTACTGTGATGTTTGCATTTATGTATTATAGCACATAGCATTGTTGTTTAGCATTTAGGCCATAATGCCTCTTGTTCTGTTTAAGGAAGCCTAATTCAAAACACTTCCAGCATCACTGGTTTGCAACACCAAACCCAAACGGCTGTTTCTGATTGTCAAGGATTATTGTATTTTAGGCTTTTCTTAACTATTCAGCTTTTCTTTTACTGTACTTCACCTTTCTGTTCCAGGTGGGCTCATTTCCTTATTGCACCTCTCTACCCTGAGGTCTCTGTAAGCCTGGCCAATTCCATTCCTTGGCTCAGCTGTGGAATGTACTCTTCACTCATCTCTGAGTGTCCTCAGACTATCCTTGATGTTGAAAACTCTTTAATCCTATCTTGACTGATAATATAGTGTTCCCTTCTGTGGAATTCTGCTGATACAGAACGTAATTGCCGGACAGTGTTTATTCTGTCTCGGTTTTAGTTTTCCCAGCTAACCTGTGTAAACTGCCGAGCAGTTGTGCTGTATCTTCTTTTGTGGGTGCCTGCAGCACCCGGGGGCTTCCCTGGTGGCTCAGTGGTAGAGAATCCGCCTGCCAGTGCAGGAGATACAGGTGTGATCCCTGGATCGGGAAGACCCCCTGGAGAAGGAAATGGCAACCCACTCCAGTATTCTTGCCTGGAAAACCCCAGGGACAGAGGAGCCCGCGGGCAACAGTCCCTGGGGTCACAAAGAGTCAGACACGACTGAGCACATGCATGCAGCACCCAGATCACTGCAGGTCCTCAGTGCTGATCATCAGAGGCACCTGGGTTTTTTTTTGTTTTGTTTTGCTTAAATCTCAGTTGAGTCCTACTGCAAGGCTAAATTAGAATCTTCAGTGGTTAAGCCCAGAAATAAAAGTCAGTGTTAAAAAAAAAAAAGACTTCTTGCCGATTTTCAGGCTTAAAAATTGTTGATCTAAATTACATCATCTATTTCATGAAAGTTCAGTAAGTACTTATATACGAACAGGATTCAGGAGTTTTACTGGTAAACTCATAGTTGAAGGGACAGTTTAGTCATACTAGCTTTGTCTGCAGGGCCCTGAGTAAGTAGAGGGATCAGTGAGGAGATCAGCTTGACTAAACAGGGATGTTGAGAGGAGTATATATTTGGTCGAATGGCTAAGAAACAACTAAAGTATAGTAGGTGTTGAAGATCAGGCAGGAATGTCTTGACTGTTGAGTATTTATGGCATCTGTGGATGAATTGTTTTTTAGGATTCAGGTGATACCTAGGCATCAGTCATGACGAACAACATTTAAAAAACGTGCTTATGTTTGTACACTACCTGTAAGAAATTGAAGAGAATCTCCAATTGTGATGTGTATTCTTCTGAGGTTCCAGTTTAGGACTGAAGAACTCCTCCTGGTTAAGGGAAGTCATTCATACAAGGAAAAAATTTGTAGTGTATGTCTTATTCTGAAATTTTTAAAAAATATATAGTCAAGAACCTAAGCCTACTCTGTAGGATGAGCTAATGCTGTTAGAGGTTAGAGGCAGCTCATCAAAGAGCAAGACCTTATGCTAGATATTTTTACCAGAGAGCTTTGTTTTGGGAACATCCTCTTTAAGACCTGCACAAAGAACCTGCTTTCCCTTATTATTTTCTGCCTTATTGTAGTTGTGAAAACCATGTAAACAAACTCTTGGTTGTGCTATGAGAACTTAATGGTATGTTGTATAACATTCCTAGTATCCTTGACTTTATTTGAGTGTGTATGCCTGCGTTCCCCTTTGCAGTATCTGCTGTGGAGGAATCTGTCCACTTCTTAGCTCTGAACTTAAGCCAGTTATTTTTTAGGGCAGTGCATAATGTCTGAGATCAAGATCTCATATTTATCATACGTACATACAATTTTGCATAATGGTATCAGCTCAGTTCAGTCTCCCAGTCGTATCCAACTCTTTGCGACCCCATGGACTGCAGCATGCCAGGCCTCCCTGTCCATCACCAACTCCTGGAGTTTACTCAAAACTCATGTCCATTGAGTCGGTGATGCCATCCAACCATCTCATCCTCTGTTGTCCCCTTCTCCTCCCGCCTTCAGTCTTTCCCAGCATCAGGGTCTTTTCCAGTACCTTTGATGTTTGTAACATGCCTTTCTTAGAAGCTGCAAAAAACAAAAAAAATGAGTTACCTAGAGTATATATTTAAATGTGTTTCTAATTTTCACAGCAAAAATCACCATAGGTTTTTGAGCATGTAACAATTATTATGAAGTTGTATAACATGTCCATTAAAAAATAGACTCATGTATTTATTTTTCAAAGTTATAGTAAACAAATCATCCTAAAGACCCTATTCATAGTTTTAAAGCCATCGTTTTTATAATGTTCCTTACAACTTTTTTTTTTTCCTATTTAAATTTAAAGCACAGTCTTTGGTTTAATAAACCTCACCCCACATAAGGTTTATTTTAATAGCAGTGTTTACTTTTTGTCCATATTTGTCTAATGTTAAAGGTAATCTACCTGTTATTCATGGCAGCCTAGAAATCTTTTTTACACAGCTGACAATTTGTAACTTCATTTATGAGACAGAAAACAAAAACTTTTGAAAAGATGATTTTTAGAGCCATTAATCCATTAGTGCCCAGGGATTTACAGAATGTATCTAATGAAACGATGACTGGGAGCCTGAAATATGTGATGTGATTAGTTCCCTTAACACTAACTAGAACTTTTATGCTTAACTCCCCAGATACGACTTGAAACTTTTTTACCCTTTGTCATCCTAATACTCATTATAATAGCTCTCATTAATTGGTACATCTCCCAATGGGTTAATTTGAAGATACCAACCGTGCTATCCTTTTGCTAACTTACTAATGCAAATTGATATTTATAGACGTCAAAATTGAAATCAAAAAAAGCCCTAACAGAAAAGGACAAACTTTGCTAAGTTATTATTTTGAGCTGAGAGATTGAGATACACAGAGAATCTGTTGAGAAAAGAAAACAAGCCAAAAAAAAAAAAAAAATCCACAAAAACTACTGTAGGCTAATAAACTGATGTGAAAATTTCTCAATTTACAGCACTTGACAGGTGCTAAAAGAAAAGCATCTTTAATTTTAATGTGTTGTTAGGACCTCTTTAGAGAGACTGTACAAGTTATTAACAAGGTCCTCTGAGACAGGAGACGGGTAATTAACAAGACCTATGGAGATATAGTTTAGGTAATTAACGAGCTCTTAGGCAGTGGACACAGGATAACACATAGCGAGTCCAACAGTTAAAGAGAACAGGTTGTTATGATATGATCAAATACAAGATGTAGAATGTAAGTCTTCTTGAAGTTTCTGATAGGTAAATATTAAGATTATATTCCAGTGACCTTAATTTGTAGTTTTTTTTCCTTTATAAATCAATATGTAATTTTTTGCTTTAAGATAGAATTTGAATTATTTCTTTGTAAAATCAACAAGCAAGGAAGCTTGTTACATATAGATTAATAATCTTCATTAATTGCCATTAATGAACTTTGAGAACAATACATTAGAAAGACATAACTTCTGTGATTTGTACTGTGCGCTGTGCATAGTCGCTCATTCGTGTCTGACTTTTTGCGACCCCATGGACTGTAGCCCACCAGGCTCTAAATTTAGATGATTATTCTGTTTATTTTTCACCTATGGGCTGTTGAGTAAAACTACCTGTTCCAAATGGGCAGTCCACTTTCTTTGACGGCTTTAAAACAGTCAGGATCTAGGCCAGAGAGGACTTCATCAATTTGGTTTTTACATAATATGCAAGGGTCCCTCCCATCATGCTCTTAAGGGTACCTTTAAGTCTGAGATTAGATAGTCTCAATTTCAGATACTTGGTCTCATATTTGCTATGTAAATTTGAAATTGTTGGGGTATGAGTGGAGATCTGGTTCAGAAAACTCCCAGTCTGTAAGCCTTTATTAAAACATGCTATACTCTAAAGGTTAAGAATATGAAGAAAGCCCTTGCAGGTCTTCTAATTCATTCTATTGCTTCCTCGATGTTGTCTGCTCAAGTCCATCAGGATGAATTTTTCCAAATTTCAGATCTGATAATCAAATGATGTTTTCAATTTTCATTATTTTTGGATGAAAAAAATAGAACTATGTCTC
This sequence comes from Cervus canadensis, assembly GCF_019320065.1. Classification (NCBI taxonomy): domain Eukaryota; kingdom Metazoa; phylum Chordata; class Mammalia; order Artiodactyla; family Cervidae; genus Cervus; species Cervus canadensis. Next base: position 13,475,301 of record NC_057393.1, read on the forward strand.
GCGCTGGGATATAGGAGGAGCCTGGTGGGCTACAGTCCATGGGGTTGCAAAGAGTCGGACACGACTGAGCAACTACACTTTCACTTTCATATTTGCTATATATAAGGATAGCAGAGGTTATTAAGATACAAATCCTGCTCTAAGAGCTCATCAAAACAGGCACATAAAAATTAGGTCTGAATTCCATGCTAAGGACTGGACATTGTATCAGCATTGGGGTACTATGAAAGATTTTTAAATTGGGTTGTGATACCATCAGAGTAATATCTTCGGTATTCTGTAGCATGGGGATTTCCTGGGGCCAGGAGTGGCAGAAGGGAGGAGGCCTTGGAGCAAGAGAACAAGTTAGGAAGTTACCATGATTATTGAGGTGAGAGTTTGATAGAGGTCACTTGGCAGTGAGGATGGAAAGAAGGGAACATCTCTGAGATACATTTCTGGACTAACATAGATGGGATTTGACCATTCTGCATGTGTATGTGTCTGTGTATGTATGTGTAGGGGAGGGATGTTGGGGGACTGGTAAAGGAGAAAAAACAAGGAGGATCATTTCAGTGATGTGTCTTTAATCAGTGTCTTAAATTTGATGAATCACAGTACTGCAAAAACTGTATTGTAGCAATGTCAGATCTTTAGTCCTTGAATCAAACTTGGCATTTCAGTCTTGATGAAGAGGTTTGAGTTTTTTGTGTTTTTAATGTGATGCTGTCTTGTTTATTTTAGAATTTTGTTTTTAGAGAATAGGAATTACGTATTTTGAGTTATTGGAGACAAGGAACTTAGTATCAGCCTAATAACAGTTCATGAGAGTTTGTTTTTGAAACCTGGAAAATACTTTGGCTTCTTTGAACTCAAGAATGCACATTTCTATAACTGCTTATGGACTTAATGCATTTGAAGTGTATTCATCTTAACACTGTAATTACTACATGCATTTCTCTCCAGCGACTTTGGCTTTACCAAATCTTGCCCACTTTGGATCCCTTTTGTCAGTTTCTCACTAAGAGAATAACTTCTCTTTTATGATTTTCCCTTCTTTGTGCACCACTTTTGTAGGCCTCCTGTTTCGATGTTTAGAGCGTTTCTTTTTGGACAACTGTGTCCACATCACCTGTGGTTACCCTTCATGATAATAAAGCTTTAATTTTTTAAATACAGCTGCTATTTCTATGTATTTTAACCTGTGGTGGTAGTGTTACCTGTGGCTAGAGTGTTTTAAATAGCTGCTGGTGATAGAAATTAAAGCAGTTATTTGATTTGGAAATCGTCTTCCTTATATGCATTTAGCTGGTTTCTAAGAATATTAGGATTCAGACATTTGACATTTGTCTCCTTGAACTTATGTTTTAAAGATAAATTATTTATCTTTGATTTGATATGCTAAATACAATTCAGTATAATATAACAGAGGCTTCCCAGGTGGCTCAGTGGAAAAGAATCTGCCTGACAATGCAGGAGCCGGAGATGCTGGTTCTATCCTGGGTGGGAAAGATCCCATGGAGGAGGAAATGGCAACCGACTGCAGTGTTCTTGCCTGGAAAATTACATGGACAGAGGAGCTTGGCGGGCTGCAGTCTGTGGGGTCGCAGAGAGTCCAGCATGACTTAGTGGACTGAGCATGCACACATGCACACACATCATATAACGGATAATAACTATAATGTAAATTATACAAATTAATATAAATGTTAAAGTACAGTATTATGTAACTACTTTAAGTATAGTATACAACAAATTAAAATGTTCTATGTATTTTATATTTTTAAGCTTAGATGTCTTTCTGACAAAAGTGCTAATACCACTTAATAGCAATTACATGGATCAGTTTACCCAGAATAAAACTTAATTCAGATTGCCAATTTTTAAAGGTCATTTCAACAAACATGTTTGTAAAACTCTACGGTGGCTGGAGGTGGATAGGTGATGATGAGATTCATAGGTTACAAGTAGCCTTCTAAGCTAGGGAGAGGGATATGTAAGCAATGACCAGTAATCCAGGCCGAGTGAACTGTGTTGAGTACGGTTTGTTATGAAAAGGGAGAGGAAGAGCTTGCTAGAGATTGGGAAATGCTTCTTCAAGGAAGAGGCCTTTGAACTTTTGTTCTTGACCATTGAACGTGATTTTTCACCTTGGGGAGTGAGTGGACAGAGTAGTTTTTAGTACATAGCAAGAAAGCTTATTTTAAAAATTATGAGATACATTTTGAAAGAATGTTTTATAGCAGTGACTATATACTGTTCTATTTTTAATTGTCTGCTAACTACTCAGTAATTTTACCATTGCTTTTCCAGTTGGAGTTGTAGTCTTGGTCTGTCATTCCCTGTCTGGTAGGTTCCTGGGGAAGTGTGTTTGCTCCTTTAGGCTTCCAGGAGCCAATTAGTGAGTGCCCTGCAGCAGCTCTGCATTAAGGATAACAGCCTCTTTGTTATGGAGCCTGGTGTGGGAATGGGGATATTCAGGTTAATCACATGTTTTGTTTATTTGAGGTGTACAGTATATTGCTTCATGTAGATTTTTGCACTTTGAAAGAAATTAAATTCCCCAAATAAATTAAAAATGGAGATCTTACCAGATATAACTTCATGTTTGATTCAGAAGATATATTTGATTAACTACTTCTACCAGAGGATTTTTCTGTGTTACGTAAAAGTATAAATATAGTCATAGTAGAATATCCTAAAGTGAGTATAGGCTAGGTATCAAGAATTCAGGTTTAGGACTCAGGTCTGGATTTGAGTCTGTTGAATAACTGTCTGACCTTACTTAGCCTTTCTAAGCCTCATTGTAAAATGGGATAACAGCCTTGGTGTTGTGGAAGAAATTACATGATGTCAGGCACCATAAAGTGCTAGTGCTAAAGGTAGGTTTGCCACATGGTAAAAGCTGGAAATGGTAGCTCTTGCTATGGTCTTACTACAGAGCATCTATAGGATCAGTAACAATTGCTTTGAATAAGTTAAATTATTTACAAGTAACTATATTCTCAGCTTTAAAAATCATAAATCATAAATAAAAGAACTTAGGAGCTCATGTTTTTCACTGACTGATAAAGAACATACATTTGGTAGAAAGAAAGACATAAGAATTCTTTTCAATGTGTATGTTCAATGATAATCTTTGATGAAATAAACTGTATACCACATTGAAATTAAGTAAAAGTATTCCCTATTTAAGTAGAAAATTCATGACTTTGAAGGCAGTGTTTAATCCTGTGGTCAGAAATTATTACATGACACTAATAAGAACAGTGCAAGGTAAATATCTAAGCTGTGGCTTTACCTTAAAGCTTGATGAGTTTTTCTAAACTCACATGACTGAGTTCAAATTAAATTGTTCAAAGCTGTCACAGTAAGAAGGATAACTGCTGCTTATGGAAAACTCCTCAAAGTTTGAGTCTGCTTTGGGAAAAGGGTCCCTGCCTTAGGAAATTCACACAGGTAGTAGTGTTATCCTTTCTAACCAAATAAGTGGGTACTTGTCTCGTAAATGTTATTTTCTTGTTTGGAAAAAGAGGCTAGAGAGTGTATTTTTACATGGAACAATATTTTTTTTTCTGTCAAAATCACACAATTTCATAGTCTTGGAAAACCAGCTCTTAACTTGCCAAGACTTCTTAAGGCTGGGCTTTTCAGCCTGAGGTGTAGCATAGCCAGAAATCTCCCAGTCACCCCCGCAGCTCTGCTTCCAAGGAGGATACATACACAGAGCCCAGGGTTTGTGTCACCCTGTGGAGGGCCCCAGGAAGTCTGGTGGCCTTGCGTACCTCGCCTTGAAAGCCCTGCAGAGATGATGGTTTAAGGAAGCTGGTGCTTTCTGGCCACAACCCCTTGCGGGATGTTCTTGAACGTTGGAGGCCGTCCTGGTGACTAGAGGGTGCCAAGGCTTCTTTCCCAGAACTTGGGCTTCCTGGTGGCTCAGATAGTCAAGAATCTGCCTGCAATGCAGGAGACCCCAGGTTTGATATCTGGGTCGGGAAGATCTCCTGGAGAAGGAAATGGCAACCCATTCCTGTATTCTTGCCTGGGTAATCACATAGACAGAGGATCCTGGTGGGCTGCAGTCCATAGAGTTGAAAAGAGTCAGACGCGGCTTTGTCCTGGGTGCAGAGCCAGCTTCTCGTGCTCTTGGCCAAGGGCACTGTGGGCCAACTTGCTTTTGTCCCCCGCTTCATGGAAGAGTTACCTCTGCCCAGATTGTCTTCAGCCTCCCAGAGGAAAAGGCTGATCAAGGCTGGGTTGGTTTGATCACAGAGCGCCTGTGCTGGGTCTGGCTCTGTGGCGGGCCCTGGTGCCTTGTTCTCATCACTGCTGCCCAGTTTCACTGTTGGGCTTCCAGCACTGGCTTCCTCCCCGTTCCCCACACCCTCAAAAAGACTCCGACGAATTTACAGCAGACAGTGGGTCACGGTCTACTCAGAGCAACAGGATAATCACAACACAACTTCCCAGAGTGACAAGGTTCCTAAAAATTTAAGGAGAAGAGATTTTTTTGTATTAAGACAAGCATGATTATGGTATGGAATAAAATGTAAAAATCTACCTGAATTTTTAAGTTAAATTTGAGATGTCAAGGCAATTCTATGCTTGTCAGATTTATTCTCATGCATCAGGCAGAGTACTGAAGAGAACAAAGTTTGAGAAGCTTAGTTGTTTTTTTTTTTTTTAGTATCTTATTATGGGGAAACTATTTATTTCATAAAAAATAGCATTATGGTTTGAGTTGTGTTCCCTCAAAAGACATGTTAAATTCTTAAACCCCAGTACCTCTTTTTTTTTTCAGGTTTTTTTTTTTCATTTATTTTTATTAGTTGGAGGCTAATTACTTTACAGTATTATAGTGGGTTTTGTCATACATTGACATGAATCAGCCATGGATTTACATGTATTCCCCATCCCGATCCCCCCTCCCACCTCCCTCTCTACCCGATCCCTCTGGGTCTTCCCAGTGCACCAGGCCCGAGCACTTGTCTCATGCATCCAATCTGGGCTGGTGATCTGTTTCACCCTAGATAATATACATGTTTCGATGCTGTTCTCTCGAAACATCCCACCCTCACCTTCTCCCACAGAGTCCAGAAGTCTGTTCTGTACATCTGTGTCTCTTTCTGTTTTGCATATAGGGTTATCATTACCATCTTTCTAAATGCCATATATATGGGTTAGTATACTGTAATGGTCTTTATCTTTCTGGCTTACTTCACTCTGTCTAATGGGCTCCAGTTTCATCCATCTCATTAGAACTGATTCAAATGAATTCTTTTTAATGGCTGAGTAATATTCCATGGTGTATATGTACCACAGCTTCCTTATCCATTCGTCTGCTGATGGGCATCTAGGTAGCTTCCATGGCCTGGCAATTATAAACAGTGCTGCAATGAACATTGGGGTGCACATGTCTCTTTCAGATCTGGTTTCCTCAGTGTGTATGCCCAGGAGTGGGATTGCTGGGTCATATGACTGTTCCATTTCCAGTTTTTTAAGAAATCTCCACACTGTTTTCCATAGCGGCTGTACTAGTTTGCATTCCCACCAACAGTGTAAAAGGGTTCCCTTTTCTCCACACCCTCTCCAGCATTTATTGCTTGTAGACTTTTGGATAGCAGCCATCCTGACTGGCGTGTAATGGTACCTCATTGTGGTTTTGATTTGCATTTCTCTGATAATGAGTGATGTTGAGCATCTTTTCATGTGTTTGTTAGCCATCTGTATGTCTTCTTTGGAGAAATGTCTGTTTAGTTCTTTGGCCCATTTTTTGATTGGGTCATTTATTTTTCTGGAGTTGAGCTGCAGGAGTTGCTTGTATATTTTTGAGATTAATCCTTTGTCTGTTGCTTCGTTTGCTGTTATTTTCTCCCAATGTGAGGGCTGTCTTTTCACCTTGGAGAAGCTTAGTTTTAAAGAAATGGAGAACTCTCAGAATGCATAGGGACTTGTGTTTGGAAATTTGTAAATTGACTTTTTTTATTTTGTTTTCTGCTATTCAGTTTAACTACATTTTATTTATAATTAATTCTTTTCTTCACCAGGAAAAAACAGTAAGTTAAGCTTGATCAAACATGATATTCTTGATGAAACATGCCTTAATTTTATGGATATCCCTCAGTCCTCAAGTTTTAGGACTTCTTCAGTAACATAGTGATTACCATATCACGATAGAAAAGCAGCTAGGTCTGAATTTGCTGTCCATGATCTGTGGTGTCACTGACCACAATTTCTTAATCATCTTGCCTACGAGATCTCATAAAAGATACCCTGTGAGAATAATAATAAGTAAATTACTGTTAATCCCCATGGACATTTATGTGTTAGGTTCTGTTTTGCCATCTAGGTATCAGTGTGCATGCCCAGTCCCAGGAGAGATAATGGAGTATTTTAATCTCTAGTAGCATTAATTTGATTTGGTACTCACTTCCCCCAACTCCCCCTTCCAAAGAAAGGAAAAAAGCAGTATTGAGTTGTACCTTGACTTAAGCCCTATTTGCATGTGTAATAGACATAATTGAAATGTGCCAAAGGTTTTGTTTTTTAGTGTAATCTCTCTACCGGCACTTCATTTTTAAAGCCTTTTGTAAAAGGAATTGTTAACATTTCTTTGAACTCCTGTAACATTGAACCTTTATGAAATGTTTTCAGGATTTGCCAGAGTATTTTCAATTTAATCTCTATTGTGATCAAATACCCAAACTGGTAGACCAGGTTGGTAAACTGGATAAACTGGCTAGTGGAATGGATTTTATTAGAAGTCACCAGTTTGAAACTTATTTCAATTCATATTGGCAGTTTTAAGTATCAGAGTAATTCTATCTTAGAATGAACCCCCTCCCTTCCCCACCCCCCACCTCCAGTAATACGCTGTCAGGTCTAGATCAGAGTGATCTTCATTATTGAGAAAATTGATTTCCTCTGCTCTTTGGGGACTTGATTATTTCCTGTCAAAGCCTTTATTGATCAACTGTTTATTTAGTCAGTCAATTATTAGCTCAGTTTTTATTAAGCACTGGCTATTAATTTATTCAACATACATTTGTTAAACATCTGCCATACCCTAGGTACTGTGTCAGATGCTTGGACTGAAAAGATTGAGATATTGTTCCTTTCTTCAAGCAGCCTGTAGTAGAAAGAAATAAGGAGTTCAGGGATTAAGATAGATACCCAAAATGCAGACTTAAAAAACCATTATTTATAGAGCAGTTTGAGATCACAGCAGAATTGAGCAGAAGGTACAGAGATTTCCCATATACATCTTACCATCACACAGAGGTAGCCACTTCCATTATCAACATTCCCCACTAGAGTGATGCATTTGTTAAAACTGAGGGACCTACACTGACGCATCAGACCCATCCATAGTGGGCAGCTTACATTAGGGTTCATCCTTGGTGGTATATTCTGTGGCCTTTGGCAAATGTGTGATGATACGCCTTCATCTTTATAGTATGTAGTGTTAGTGTTATGCCTCCATCTTTATAGTATCACATGGAGTATTTCCACTGCTCTAAAAATCTTTTGTGCTGTGCATATTGACTTGTCCCTCCTTCCAGACACCTGGAAACTGCTGGTCTCTGTGCCATTTCCCTAGTTTTTTCCTTTTCCGGAAGGTCACATAGAATCATTCGGTCTGTAGCCTTTTCAGACTCGCTGCTTTCACTTAGTGAGGTGCATTTAAGCTTCCTCCACGTTCTTTTCATGACTTGAGAGGTTTTTTTTTTTTTTTAGGCACCAGATAATATTCCATTGTCTGGATGTACCAGTTTATCCACTTAGCTACTGGAGGACATCTTGAGTGCCTCCAGGTTCTGGCAGTTAGGAGTAAAGTTTCTGTAAGCGTTTGTGTGCAGGTGTTTGTGTGGACATAGTTTCAGCTCCTCCGGGTAGATACGGTGGAGGGCAGTGGCTGGATCGTGCGGTGAGCGTCCCCGTGGCTCCACACCTGTGTCCGCGTTAGCTGGTGTCCGCACTGTCGGTGTTGCAGAGTTTGGCCGTTCCAGTAGGTGTGTGATGGTATCTCATTGTTTTCATTTGTTTTTCCTCAGTAGCATATGTTGAACATCTTTTTATGCCTCATGCCATCTGTGTGTCTTTGATGAGATCTGTTGGAATCTTTGGCCTGTTTTTAAATTGGATTATTGTTGACTTTTAAGAGTTCTTTGTATATTTTGATAACAGTCCTTTATCAGATATATCTTCTCTCTGTCTGTGGCTTGACTTTTCATTCTATTAACAGTGGGTTTTTTTTTTGGTACAGCAGAAGTTTTTAATTTTAATCAACCTGTATATTCTTTCTTTCTTCGTGGATCATGCCTTTGGTGTAGTATCTAAAAAATGATTACCATACCCAAGATCATCTACACTTTCTCTGTGTTATCTTTTAGGAGTTTTGTAGTTTTATGCTTTACATTTGGGTCTGTGATTGATTTGAGTTAATTTTTATGAAGGATGTAAGGTCTGTATGTAGGTTCATACACTTTACATTGGATTTAGCACTTTGTCATTAAAAAATGTTCCATTTTAAATCTCTTTTAATCCTAATTTTTTGAAATAGGTAATGAAGTTTTTGTTTCCTAATTAAAAATAAAATACGAAATGTAGAGCAATTTAATAGGTTGTACCTGGGTGCTGAGTGGTGGTGGGCAGTAAGTTTGAAAAGATATAATTAAGCACAATAGGCTTTGAAAGCCAGGCTAAGAAATTTTGTCATTGTCCTGGAGGAGGTGGGAAGCCAGTTTTTTGAAAGAAGGATGACGAGGTTAGACTTGCGCTTTAGAATGTCCTGCCCACGCCTGTTGCATGGCTAGATGGGATGGAGGGAGGGTGGCAGAGCCGGAGAGGAGGCTGCTACTGTGGTCCAGGCTGTTGTAGTGTAGGTGGTCATGTGGTCTCACGAGCAGAAGGGTAACCAGCATTGAAAATGAGTAGCAAGGAAACAGTGAGAGATCTACGTCCGGAAGCTGAGTAGGGAGAAGCTGGCAGCTTACTGATGAGGCATGCAGGCTGGAGACTGGAGTCAAGGGTGCCTCTGAGGCTTCACGTTTTTGTACCAGAAGAGGAAAGTCAGAACTGATAGAGGAGTCAAGGTGATGATTGGCTTGGGACAACTTTGAGATGCAGGTAATATACCCAGTCTGAGACTGAACAGACTTTTGTAAAGGAGGTATTGTTACAAAGGATAAAGCAGTTGTGGTCGAAGATTAAAGATGTAGCCGTCATCAGTCCTTATAGTGATGGCAGCTGAAGTAGTGGGAAGATACGAAATCACCAAGGTAGAGTGGAAAAAGAAGTTTGAAAGCAGAACCTTTAGAAATGGCTAGTGTCTCCCACCTAGGGCGGAACGAGGAAGATGACTGGTAATCAGAAACATAGGAGAAAATTTAGGCCGTCACAGATCACAGATCTTAGAAAGAGAGAATACTCTTCAAAGAGAACTGAGAGGTTAAAGAGAATGAGGCTGTTGCCTTAAATAAAAATGATTTGTTGTTAACCTTCATAAAAGCAGCAGTGAGGATGGGTGGTGAGGATGTGTTTCAGGTTATAAAGGTGAGTCAGTAAAGTAACAAAGACAGCAGGAGGGACTTGAGAGGGGTTAGAGATTGGCAAAATAAAAGTGGGAAAACATCTGAGGGATGACGGGCTGTAAATACGCTCTGCTGAGAGGGGTGAGTAAATACAAACGGATTAGGAAACAATTGGGATGTTAGTGGGGGTCCACAAAGCAGGTCCGATAGGAGCGAAGGAGTGGGAGGATCCGAAGGTGAGATGGATCAGACGGGGTTTCTTTCAACTATGAGATCTTACTGCGGGAGACTGTAATCCAGTCTGTTGATACCTGTTCCTTGGGAAACATGCTTAAAGGAATTCTGTTCGTGAAAATGTATTATAAATTGGAAGGCAGCATAATATATAGTAGTGGTATTCAAATCCCAGTCATTCAGTTATACCATTTCAGAACTACAGTTTGGTTTTCTTCCTTTCTGTCCTATTTTAAATTATTGAGTGAACAGTGTGTGGCATTTGTTGTATATTTTTACATCCATTAAATTCCTAGCAGGAAACAGATGACACACTCAAAGTGAATAATTGAAGAAAGTTGAATGAAGAGATCACCTATGGAGGGCTGGCCGGGGTGAGGATAGCAGGGAAGGGATATCACAGCGCTAGGGACCTGCCACGTCTGGAAGGGACTGCCACACGTAGGTGTGAAGGAACAGCTATGGCTGTTTGTACAGAAGCTACTGGCAAAGCTGTAGTGCCATGGGGCTGAGAAGGTGGTAGGCTGGGACTGGGGGGCTGAAATAAATACTGTCTTCCCTTCTGTCTGTCCTCCAGTCTCTTGCAAGTACCTCCCAGTGGTCAAGCACAGCTGGAAACCAGTGGGCAAGGGGGCCCAGGAGATGTGCTTTCCAGCGATCAGCCATCTTGGGTGCAGAGATGGGCAGAATGGAGCTGGGGAGTTGGGAGGGGACAGACAAGTGATTTTCAGCCTTTGTTCTGTCTGTAAGAATGTCTACGTCTTGCACTTTCCTCAGTCATTCTGATTGGAAGAATGCTCAGGACTTGTGTTGGCTGCCTTGAGACCCGCCTCCTTGAGCTCCCAGTGGAACCCTGTGTGGGAGGTACAGTTTGTGACTGAGAGCTTGGATGGTGACCTTTGGCTGTTTTTCTCTGAATCCTGACTCTGCCCCTTAGTAGCCGTGTTACCTGGAGCATTGTTGTTACCTTGACTTTGCCGTGCCTGTTTCCTCTTCTGTAATGTTCAAGGATTAAGTGGGGGTAGCATGTAAAGTGTTCACAAGCTACCTGGTATCACGGTTAAAGTCCAGTAATATCAGCTGTGGCTTGACCAGTGTCATTACTTCCTGCCCTTGCTTCTCTGTAAAGGGGATATTTTACTTTTCTTCTTTTCACACTCATTAAAGGTTTTACATTATAATTCTCAGTTTACACCCCTCCCCCAAAACTATGTCTCTCCCGCAAATGAAGCTCCAGGTCTGCAGAGCCCCCTCTCTCAACTAAACAGGAAGATCAATATTAGGGCACCTCCCTTGAACAGAGTTAATGTCAGGGGTTCTGCGGTAGTCAATGTACTTACTCCTGTATACCGTAAGGAATTAAATGGTGTTCTTAAGAAAGTTACTCCTCCACTCCCCTTCCTCTCTTTGACCCCCCTCCCAGACAAGCAGGACACCTCCTGAAATTTGCAGATAACTTGAATTCACTTGTTAAATACAAAATGGGTCAAGTTGTAGGCTAAAATGGACTTAGCTTTATAATTCCAGAGTAACACATCTTGGAAAGATATATCATAGAAGATGTAATAATACTTGTTTTTAAATGCCTTCAGAAGAATTTCAAGTGTTGTTATATGACTTCTCCTTGAAAGATGTAAAATCCTAGAGCCAGGTATTTACACAGTTTGTATTGTCTTATACTGACAAGGCAGCTCAGTTAATCAGTTTTAATAGATCTCTGTTCTTCTGTGGGTTTTTTTTTTTTTTGTCTTGATAAACTTTTTCACTGTTAACCATATCTGCCCTTTCTTAGGTATTCTCAATCCAAAAGAGAACAAAAGGAGTTTTAAAAAGAGAAAAGAAAGGACAAAGAAAAAAACTCAGGTCACTGCCAAATGCCTTAGTGATTTCTGTTGTTTTATCACTTTATAAACGTTGGTTTGCTTTTCTGGCTTATCCGTGGGAAGCTAGTCCATAGCAGAAATTGAAGGACAGTTTTAAGTTTCACTAATTTACTTACTCCGTATTTATCCTGACTTCAAAGTAAATTTATGTGATGTTATTGAAGAGATACTGATGATCCCTTGAAATAATTTGAGTACTGTTAATTAAAAATTCTTTAAAATTTGGGAATACCACAAGGTAAAAAAATAAGCTTTTATTAAACTTAAAAACCTCAGAATGTTAGCTTAAAGCCTTTTATTAGTTTAAAATATTTTTAAAAATATGAATTTAAAAATATTTTTATCAGTCTAAAGGTACTTTAAAATCTCCTGCTGCCACCAGACTCTTTTAGTCCTGATTTTGAAAAATAATTGTTTTTGAATTGTGAAGTTTAAATTTGTGTAAGACCTTTTCAGTATGAGCATGTCTGTTTATTTTTATACCTGATTTAAAAAACATTTCCTTAACCTGTCAGCAACTCAGTTGAGCAGTCAGCCTATCTTCCTCAGTATCTTGTCTGACACGAGGACAGCAGTCCAAGGGGAAAGGTATCCCAAATTGGTGCCACACGTCGATAAATAGAGACATTTTATTTCTCCCCAAGCTAATTCAGTCCAGTTCAGTTCACTCTTTTTCCCCCTTAAGGACGGATCAGAAAAGGCAGCTGTGAATGACTGGGTTGGTCATGTGTTTGACACGTCAGTTTGTGAATATAAAGCCGACCACAGGGGACGGGTTCTGCCTTTGGATTTCAGACAATGGCCAGCCCCAGAGCTCTGGCCTCAGCTGGGCTGCGAGTGTGGGCGCACTCAGGTTACACGCGGGTACAATGGCAAAGACCAGGGCTCTCTGCGCTCCACACCTCCTTCCCTTCCAGTTGTGACCGTTCTTGGCACTTCACAGACCCTTTGCAGGTGTCTCTGAGTTTCACTGTCATCCCATAGGCTAAAGCCGTTGGATTGTCCATATTATTAGCTTTGTGATTTTGGTAAAATTTTTGTCCTAAGTGCCTTGTTCCTTTAAAATTCTTATTACAATAAGTATAATAGGAACATTTCTGTTTCTTGGTTTAATCATGCATTCCTGAGACATGTAATGAGATTTATACAGCTGTAATACTGTTTATTCTTTAAGGATGTGATGGGATCGATGTAGTCTGCCAGGCTCCTCTCTCCGTGAGATTCTCCAGGCAAGAATACTGGAGTGGGTTGCCATTCCCTCCTCCAGGGGATCTTCCCGACCCAGGGATTGAACCCTGGTCTCCTACATCGTAGGCAGACTGTTTACCATCTGAGCCACCAGGGAAGCCCCTGTGAAACATCTAGTAGCATTTATGAAAGATTAAATTTGTCAGAAGTGGCCTGCTGCTCTGCGGATCAGCTCCAGGGGCCTCGTCTCCTACATGACTCCCCTTCAAGGGCTCCCTCCCACCCTACTGCCTCTGCCAGCCTCCTGGTGTCCTGCAGTAGCAGACAACACAGGTCCTCGCTGTCCTCTTTCTCTGGCCTGCCAAGCCTGTCTTTCATGTAGCGTTATGTCCTACTTTTTCCTGGACTTAGACTCTCCTTGGCTGATTTGCTGCACTAGAATGCTCCCTTCCTCTGGGTGGGCTAAGAATTTAACTCAGGAGTGCTCTCTTCCCCTTGCAAGGGCACATCTCCTGTGTGCTCACTCAAAACATTGTGTGGCTCATGCCTCATGCCCTGTGTGTTTAGGGCTTCAGCCAGGCAGCCGGTGCTCACTAAGTGGATCCATGAGCAGAAAACAGGGCTAGCACTGTGTCACTTCCACCGCTCACCTCCTGTACCACCTCCCAGAAGCTGCCTAACCTCTCTGTGGCTCGTTTCCTTCTTTTGAAAATGAAACTCATACCTACCTTAAGGGTTATGAAGATGAAATGAGTTAATTTTGGTTAAAGTGCTTATTAGCACAGTGTCTGGCACAGTATAAGCGATATGCAGATATTCATTCAATAAAATAATTTACTGAACATGTGCTATCTGCTAGCCACCAGTGCTGAGCATTTTACCTGGTATCATCTCATTTGACCTTCTCAGGAGTCCTCCATGGGACTGTTAGCATTCCTCCTGTTAGGATTCCTGTTTTATAGGTGAGGGAACCCAGACACACTCAAAGGCAAGTGTGTAGAGGGAAGAAGCAGGATTTGAGTTCACGCCACCACCTCTCTGCCTGTAACCACTGTGGTGTGCTTACTGAGGGTCCGTCAGAGGATCACAGCCGAACGGAGAGCCTCTGCAGAATGTGTTTCCTGACCCATTAGAGAACAGCGCACTGTGAGATAACGGTCAAGGAGAGATCAGTCCCCTGGGCCCTCGTGTTGACCTCCTTGGACCGAAAACCAGGGAGGATGGGAACCGTGTTATCAGCTGCTCCTGCTGTAGGCCTAGGGGTACCACATGATGATGTATTTTGGATTTGTTATTGTTTTCTTCTAAGCCACTCTTTTGTCAGACTTTGGAGGCTTTGCTGGTACAGTGACTAGTCTGGGACCACACAGAACACCATGAAGATGGTGAGGTGCAGGGAATGAGAAAATGTGTCAGCCAAACTTGCCTGTAAATGGTGCATCGTTGGTATTTAAAACATGTCTCAATCTTCCCTACCATGTCACCAGGCTCTACTGAGATGCCAGATTTATCCACAGGAATTCTAGGCAGAAGAGGTCAGCAGCCAGTTCTGGTACCTACTACAACAACCTTTAGTCATAACAAATGAAACCTTGGATATGTGAGAAACTCTCTCAAGGTGGTCATACACATGCCCTGTGGATTTACAGCTTGGGACATGTACTTGTGAAAATAGATATTTTTCAGTGTCCAGACTTTTCATGCATGCAGTCAAAAGTTTTCAAAGTGAATTTCTTCAAAGGATTCCAGTTACTTGCACAGATAATGAAAAAATATATATACATCTTTCATAGTGAAGTCTTTTTTTGGGGGGGTGTGGGGATTAAAAAGGTTCCTAGGACATTAATGCTTTGTAGAGGTTCTGATGGTTAATAGTCGTTAAGTGCTGGGTAAAAAATAAACTTGAATAGCAACGATGAAATATTTACTCAGCAGATGGCTTTGAAGTTTAGCTGCTTTTTGGTTGCAGTCCCCTTCCTAATGGACATGTGTTAAAGAGGAAAATGATTATAACATTCAGCTGTGATGTTTTCATCCTCTGCATGGAAGAAATCCATTTTGTTTTGGTCCATTTGGGTATTTAAATTTTGAAGACCAGCTACTTAGAAATCCATTAATGACAGAAATGGTTCACACAGCTCTGAATTCATTCTCCTTGATAGGAAAATATTTAAAGGTTAATTTTTCTAACACCTATAGGAATAATTGTTTTAAAAGATGGCTTCAACTCTTTCATTCTACATGCTTCTCACCCTAAATTTATTTAAGTCTCCTTAGTTTTATCTCAGAAGGCCTAAGGTGTGTGTATGTATTAAATGAATAATAATATTACAAACTTTAATTTTATAAAGTAGCTGACTAGGTAAATTTGCTTATATTTAAACATATTTAGAAACTATGTATTTAAAGATACAATTCTTCAATTCTAGTATTAACTGAAGGGTTTTCCCTCAAAGTTTAAAAGTATAGAATGTTGCGTAAATCTTGTTTTTCTTTTACATCCTGGATTAAATGTCAGTCACCCAGGTGGTGTAGGAGTTTAGAAATTGTTGTTGCAGTGCTGGTTGAAATGTTCTGCTTTTATGTTTCCTCCCACATGGACTGTGATATGCTTTTAACATTTATGCTTGTCTTTTATTGCTCAGTTTTCATGTGAATCCGACAAGTCATGAGGACCTCAGGAAGATTCCGGTAAGTTGCATCGAGGGTTTGAGAATTACCAAAAACCAAGCCACAGGCTGTCTTTCTGTCTGCGGCACATTCTTGAAAAGGCCTCCATCTTCGTGAATCCCTCCGTTACCTACAGATTATGGTTTAGTGTGATAATCTGCAGAGAAAGAAACACAAAATATACCATAGGGTGTGACTTAGGTATGATCTATGGAAGTATAAGCAAACAGTTTTAGTTAGAATTGAAGTTCATTTAGAATATACAGATTTTGTTTGCAGGCTCTTTAAATATGGATAAGAAAGCTATATGTCAAAGTCAACATTATAATTGTTATGAAATAAGAGCATGTGGAGAAAACTAGCATTTTGTTGTTTTTGTTGTGACTAAGATTGAAGGAAAAATAAAACTGCTTGTTAATATTTAACAATAGGGAAAGCTTCCTGGCAAGAGATCCATTTAACCAGGAAAGTGTGTTTGAAAGAACCTGTAGGACATTGACCTAAGTCAGAATGAAACCAAATATGTTAACAGACTTGGTAGCAACCTGCTAAATTAACTCGCATATTTTGCAAGGATTATTCAGATATTTTAACTTCATTTCATTGTTATTTCAAGTTCAGTTTTCGATCTCTTCAGAGGTTCAGTAACATCTTCAGTCAATTCTAAATACTATATTAAACCTAGAAAATAAGTTACTTTATAAAATATGGACACATGTCTTGGTAGGAAACTACATTCTCACTGAGTAACAGAAATAGAGCCTTTATTCCAAGAGGCTGGTGGTTGCTGTTTGAACCATCTGTCCTTAATGTGTGTGATCCAGATGTATAATAAGAATTTTTCAAAGCAGTAACATATCACAATTTTCTGTGATGTGATAGGCCTAGAAGAAACCATGGTGTTGTGTAAACCATTCGAAACATAGTTGTCTTTAAAATGGTAGAAAACATTATAGAAGCAGAGGACTTTGTACTGTGTTTTTGCTGTTTTATGTAAATGATTTGTATGTTTTGATGTTTCATAAATACTCAAGTCTTTATATTATGGCAGTCTGGCAAGGAACATCAGAATATATGAAGTCAGCCTTTGATCAGATAGTAAAATGAACTCTATCAGGCAGTTACTTAATCTCAAACAAAATGCAACATCAAAAAATCGATTTAATGTGCAGCTATTGTTTATTAAGTAACCTTAATTACAACTTCTGTGTGCTTGTAAATGTACTTTTCCAAATCTTGTAATTTATTGCTGCAAAAGCATCCTTAGAATTCTTTAAAGAAATAAAATGTGAAAATTGTTTTAGTTAAGGGATTTAAAGGTGATAAAAGAATCCTTGATGTGTGATTATTTTTCTCTGGAATACTAACTATTCTAAATGACAGTTAAAGGATTACTAGGTGTTGTTAATTTACTGCAAGATACAATTAAGAGGAGAAAGCTCATCCTCCTACTGACCGTTATTGAAAACAAGTATTTGAACAAGTTTTATGTTGAAGATTATAAGATGTTTGAAGTAATTTACATTAAGTTCTCCAATAATAGCCATCCACTAAGTTATATTTTTTCCCCCTTCTGGACGTAGTATTTTGTAATTAAGTTTGTATGTCTTATATGCTAGTGCCAACACCTGTCTGTGAAAGCACAGTGTTTAAACAGGAGCAGTAGCCAGTTGAAAGGGCAGTGTGAGCTCTTTAAGGCCTAATTAAGAACTGAAAGGGAGATGAAGGGAGTAGGACAAAAGATGTGAAAGTAGCTGAGATGATATTCCCAGAGCAAAGTTCCTCATTAGAACAATAATGAGATGATCAGAGAATGCCAAGCCTTCATCTTATCTCTCTCTCCCTCCTCTAGTTGCCTTGGATGTCAGTTAGTACCCCACCAATATTTGGTTACCAGGACAACCTTTCTTTAAATCTTCAGTTATTTTGAGTCTTGATAATTTGCTTTTGTTGAAATTTAAATATTGTAAAAAATATACATTTCCTAGTTTAAAAGGCTAGACTATGAGTAAAGTAAAAATAGATCAAAGTCGTTTGCACAACTGTTATTTAAAATTCCAGTTAGAAAGCTTCATGTAGTAATTCTTTTTTCTCACCCAATACTTATTTTCTTATATCTGTGTATGGAAATTTTTAACAGAGGTCGGGTAGGAATAAAAAGGATTGGTTATGAAAGAGGAATAGAGGAGAAAAATTGCATGAAATTTCAATATAAGAAGACATCTTAAAAACATATGTGCCATCTATATGGAGTGCTAGAGGAAAAATATTGAGTACTTAGGAGTCCTGTGTTAAGTTATTTGAGTCTGGTAAGTTTGGAGATTTCTCAATTTTAGCTTTTCCAAAAATAGTATTGAAAGTATCTTTTGAAAAAATAATTCATTTTTATATTTGCCTGAGAGTTCTTAAGCAAAATAATATTTTAGAAAATTTTTTAGAAAATATTTTTTATTTCCTATTGTATGTATTAATCTTTATTTTATTTGCAATTATATCAAAAACAAAGATAGTTGTATTTATTGAGTATATTTAGTCAATTAAGAATCTTATGCTTAAAATTAGGTTTACATGATTTTCAAATATGAGATAAATCTGGAGCTAGGCATAAAACTGTTTTTAATTATTTTATATTATTTTCCAGAACATAGTTTATATATAGTACATGTGTTTCTAAGATTTTTCTTTTTTTGGCATAGAAACTTGATACAGAAATTTGGGGTAAAATTTTCACATAAAAGGACAAATGGAAAATTTATTGAAAAGCTCAGAAGTGTATTTCCAAGAAATCTATTTCCCCATAATTATTAGATGATTGTGAAGAGAAAAATAAGCCAGTTAATGGATTTGTATATTCTAGATTATGGCTGTAAAGTATTGAACAATATTGTGCAATAATAATTGATTATTTTGAGAGATTAAATTTTAGATTGACTTGTATCGTGGCATTGATTTAAGCTACTTATGTCAAAATAAAAGAATTTTCTGATATTTTTAATCCCCATTTTAGAGAAATGTTAAAAATTTATTTTAGCTACATTCTCTGGTAGTGCTGGTATAGTGTTAAATGTAACAATATAAATGATTTTCTAAGTGTATATTATCACTTAATTAATTTGAAGAAATCAGTTCTTAAATGTATAATTTGATTAAGAGAGGCTCAATCTGACAGTATTATTATGTTAAATTAAGAAAAAAAAGTAAAACAATCAATTGATAATGAATCTCATTTAGTTTAATTTCGTTAATCCCTGCAGTTCTCAGAAGAACTGCTATTTTTTCAGTAAATGTTGTATTAGAAAAATGAAATCACATTAGTTGGACATTATTATTTTTTTTTAAATGCAGTTCAGAAAAATCACTTTGTAGACCAGGAGATGTAAGAGTTGAAAGGGAACTTGGAGAACATCTCATATATCAGAGAAGGAAAAGTGAGACCTATGTGGGTTTCTGTCTCAAATTTGTACAGAATTTGGTTAAAGTAAGAGAGTAACTTATTTTCAATTAATGTTTTAAATATACTTGCCTCTATGGTGTTTCTTACCTTTTTTTTTTTTTCCCCCCAGAAACATGCTTAGTATAATAAATGTCAATGAGAATGTGTTTAGAAAATTATAACTTTTATATCTCTAGACTACTTATGACCAATTAGATAAACTTATAAGTATGTGTGTATATTTACTCTAACAAAAGGTTAATTGCTCTGAAAGAAAAGAAACTAAAAAGTAAACCAGCTTATCTCCAGAATTGTCCTTTAGTTGTAGTAAAACGATATTTTGAAATGTTTGGGGGACAAAGATAGCACAACTCAAAAAGTTGTATCTGTACCAGTTTCTAATGGTAAAATATTTTGAATATGCCTCACAGAATTTAAACTTACTTCCTTTTAGCATCCTTTCTATTCTGTTAATCTAGTAGAGGCTCTTACTAACTTTTGTCTGTACTATTAACTGGGGGCTTCTCAGGTGGCGCAGTGTTATTCACCTGCCAATGCAGGAGACTCAAGTTCGATCCCTGGCTTGGGAAGATCCCCTGGGCTAGGAAAATGGCAACCCACTCCAGTATTCTTGCCTGGAATATTCCATGGACAGAGGAGCCTGGCGGGCTGTAATCCATGGGGTCACAAAGAATCAGACACAACTGAGAATGCATGTACCACATACTATTAAATAACTTTGTAACTCATCATGGTCCCTCCAAAGGGTCTTACCCACTGCATACCATTTTGCTAGAACTTAGCTTTACTCATCTTTCCTCTCTTCCGAAACCTTCAGTAGGCGCTGTTTCCCATAGCACCAAGTCTGATAGCATTAGACATCCTTGATGGCCTGTTTGGAACCCACCATTTCAGTCTCTGTCTCCCTCTGTGCCCTGCCCTGAACCTTCTTTCCCAGCCGTACTCTGCTGATCACCTTTATTGACCACTGGGCCTTGAGCTTTGTTTCCTCCTTTGAACAAGCAGAGCCCACTGCTTGAGATTCCTGTACGCATTTTTACCTTCTAGGATCTTTGAAGGTCTAGTGCAAGCTATGTCTTCTCTAAAACACCTTGGGGATTCTGTGGCTTGGAGAAGTTTGCAGCCCAGAATATTTTTTTTGCCTTTATCCTAGCTAGAGAAGGGAGTG
The DNA here is from genome assembly GCF_019320065.1 of Cervus canadensis. NCBI lineage: Eukaryota > Metazoa > Chordata > Mammalia > Artiodactyla > Cervidae > Cervus > Cervus canadensis. The sequence continues at coordinate 13,495,410 of NC_057393.1, forward strand.
TGCTTGGCTAACACAAACATCGTATTGGTATCCGTGCTCTTGCTTATGCCTTTGGAGCAGCGCAGTCACAGGGTCTAGGGAAGGAGGGGATGAAAAGTTACACTTTGACTTTACTGATGAAAACTCCTGGATGCATAGCAAATTAAAATAGATCCTCAAAATGAATACAAATTTAATTTCCATGACAAGAAAAAGCAAAAGACCTGTCTGTATTTATCAGTCCTGGGTCTCAGTCCTCTACTGAATAGATTAGACACTGTTAGTCCTTAAGAGCAAGGTCAGTTTGCTCAGGATTTTAGTGTATTTTCTTTAAAACCGAAAGGAGATGTTTGGAAAGAAAGTGATGAACACCAATTCCAGTTGTTGAATGTAGTGATAGAACTATATATAAAATGCCAAAAAGATTGCTACTTTACATTTTGCATAATGAAAAATCTCAGTATTACACACTTTAAATAGATGACGATACAGTGCCTTTTTGATGAAATTCCTGAGAAATATTTTCTATTAATATAGGATGCTTTATAATAAACATTAATCAGTGCCTTTTTGGCTTATGTTTTACCTTTGTGTTAAAAGAATTTTCACCAAAAGAGTAAGATTAAACAAAATAAGTGAAGTGGGAGACTGCAGATATACTAATATTGTTACCATGATAGTAGTGGAACTCTGAGTTTCCTGACAACCAGGGCAAAAAGGGAAATAAATTGTACAGGTATTAGTACTAGAAGGAGAAAAATAGACTAGTTTCTCAGAGGAGGAAAAGGTCTATTTGCCTATAAGTTAAAATGGTCGTTATTCCCATGGAGCTTCTTGCAAGGGTGCCCATGGATTTTTTATTATTATATACTATTATTACATAATAATATTATTATATAATAGTATATAATAGTTTTGAATGCCAGCAACATTTCGTAACAAATTGCAGAAGCAGAGTTGATAATGCTGTTTCTTGTAACTGTCTTCAATAAAAAGGCAAAAGCATAACATTAAACTCTAGTTCAGTGGAAGCAATTCCATGAGGACTAAATTAATGTCCAAAGGTGTAGTTTTCGATAGCTTCTTATATTTCCTACAGTTGATTCTTACAGATCTTTTGGTTTCAGCTTCTTAAATTATATTTATAATAGAACATTTTATCTGTTAATCTAATCTTAAATTATATAGTCAATTTCTTAACACTAGGCCATTTGTCCACAGTGTAAAAAGTGGTTTTAGAAGAATTCAGAGTTGTAATCAAGGCATGCGTCTGCCCTAGTCCTTTCCTGAGAACTGGCTAGCCACTCTGTGAACTGTCACACGGGTTCTCGCCCAGGATAGGGAGGAGGGTTTGAAAAAGCTGAAGTTCAAAATAGTTCGTCATCTTCCTCTGATCCTCTGTTGAAGTGACCGTCTTCATCCTGTTCTAGGAGAGCAACCCCTTTGACGCCACTGCAGGCTATCGCAGTCTGACCTACGAGGAGGTGCTGCAGGAGCTGGTCAAACACAAAGAGCTCCTGAGGAGGAAGGACTCGCACATCCGGGAGCTGGAGGACTACATCGACAACCTCCTTGTCAGGGTGATGGAGGAAACGCCCAGTATTCTCAGAGTGCCATACGAACCATCCAGGAAAGCTGGCAAATTCTCCAACAGTTAACAAGCCAATGGTACTGCATTTATAATCGGGGCGGGGCGGGGGGCGGGGGGCGGGGTAGGAAAAGAAAGGAAGAAAGAGGACGAAAAATAGAAGAAAAGCTTGGTACTGAAAGACAGACCACGCTATCAGGTTTCATTACATACTCTCCTGCATTGTGGAAAGTCGTTTCGCCTGTAAACATTAGCAGGGACTATCAAGAGTGACCTTTGAAGTGAGCTCAATAATTTAAACCTTTAAAGTGAAAAAGGGCCAGATTCTCATGAATAAGCCGTTCCTTAGGATTCACTTAGGTGCTAGTGCTGGCTCACTAATCTCCCTTAGGCCTAGAAGTATCTTCAGAAGTACATGACGTATTCCTCAGGAACAGGTTTCTCGTAAAGCAAAATTGATACTGTGGTTGGTTTCTCAAAAGTCAATTTATAGACATTTAGCTGCAGGAGTACTGATCATCATAAACACTAATTTTAAAAAAAGGTTCATATTTTATATACATATATGTGTACATGAATATCTAGATGTTCATGTATCTTTGTATGTAAAATACGTGCATATACCTCATATATACGTGTGTTTTTAGAACATTTAAAAACAACTGGTTGCCTCTAAAATTATAGGATACCAGTTAGGGTTTCTTAATCTGGAAATATATGTGTGCTCTATCGATGCAAAACAAATCAGCATTGCTATTAATACTCTAAATGGTTTGTTATAGAGAAGCTGCTTCAAATCACTCTTGACAATATGAACCTTGGTTTCAAAATAAGCTGCTACTATATATTATTCTACCATCAGATCCTTTCTCTTTTTCCAAAGTAATGACCCAAAGTCCCTTTTCAAAGAATGATGTATTTTAGGAAACTTCATTAACTTCACAACAGCATGAGTTTTTTTAATTAGTTTTTTGTCTTAATATCTGAGCTTTGTTTGAGCCATAAGCAGAAGATAAGCAAATGTGATTTGTTTTGTTGAGATTTTTAATGTCTTTAAAATACTAGCAAAGAAAATATTAGGAAGTTATATCTGAAGATAATTTGGGGGGGAGTAGGTGATCATTCTGATGCCTGATAACCCAGAGCAATGAGCAAATTCTAGGAATGATGAATTAGGCTTGGTTTCAAGTTACATAAATAGTGGAACAGATGGTTGCATTTGGGTTCTGAACCACAATAAGATTTACTAAAGGAGGGGTGAGTTCTTAGAACAGATCTTTACTAGGATGACAATTTATACTGTTCTACATACTTAAAACCCTTTAAAAATAAATCAGTATCACAAAACTGTATGTCAACTTTTTATAAAGTCTGCTCTCCCAAAATGTTGACTACTTTCATGAATTTTCTGTATATATTTGTACAAAATTAATCTCTAAAGTGAAAAACAGTGATACAAAAATATTACTAATCATCTCCTGCTCATTTTTTAACTTTAAAAGTCTGAAATACATACTGTGTAATACTGAAATCTGTTTCTTCTAAAGGAAATTTACAATGAAAAGTTCACCTGTATACAGAGACATATATTCCCCAATCTTTTACCAAATGCATTTTTGTCTAAAATTTGTCTCTACTAAGACTTCATTGAGAGTTAAATAATAAAGCATGTGTAATTCTTTTGCTCAGTTTAATATTTTGAATCAGATAATGCTTGGCCAAGTTTATACTCATAAGCTAAAATTCCTTATTATTTGTATTTTTCTGAGTTGCTTTTGTTTTCCTATGAGAGCACAAATTTTGAAATTCTGAAAAAAATCCCAAATGTTAATACAAAAAATAATTTTAATATGAGGAAATAGAGAAGGAAAAACAGCTCTTACCAACTTTTTCCTTCACTTCTAAATTTCTGTAGTAAACCTCACAGTCTAGTATAAAATTTTATTTTCTCATTTGAGGTCTTAGTAGTTCTTATTTTTTAACCTGGTGCCATTTTTAGTTAACATTTGTTAAATGTTGCACAATAATTAGTTTTTCTCTTGTTAGTATAATTGAGGCTCTTCTTACACTTTTAAAAGTATTAGAATCCATGTGTTTTCAGTATTATGACATTATCTGCAAATATTTTAATACGCTTTGGCCAAATTTACCATCTATAGAACGACCCCCGATACCAGTGTTGTACTGGGGATATGTTTTATGTAAACAAAGCTCATGAAAAAGTAAGATTCAGGGACTACTATTTTTTTAATGAGGAAATTCATTTTTAAGGAGAGAATCTTGGCCTTTGTGAAAACTGTTAAGGATTAGACTTATCCTTGGTGAATGATTTGGCTATAACTGCATCAATATTTTTATCTTTTATTCTGAGACAAGAACTGTATTGAAAATTGAATCTGCATTTATCACTGCCTGAAATGTTCCTTTCTGATGTTTATGAACTTTCTTTCATTCATGACCTAGAGTCAGACTTATTCTGTATTTTCATAATCAATTCGTCAATATAATGAACTAAAAATGAAAAGTAAAAATGAGTTCCTACGTAAACATATCAGTGTTTCCTATTTGTGAGTGGAAGTGAAAGTGGAGTAGTATTAATTTCTAGCATTGTAGAAAAAAGGCCAGAAGATCACATTGGTTTATTTTTCCAAACTGTAACTTTTAAGTAGTATAATGGTATGTTTTGTTAGTAACTTAGGTGTGGAAATAAAACATATGTACTCATTAATGCACAGCACAATAGACTTATAGACAGATTACTTCTGCTTTTATGCTTAAAAAAGGAATGCTCAAAAATATTTCCACAGAAAAGAGGATTTTTTTAAAATTGCCGCGTTTATGATAGTCTCAAACCGGTCTTAAGCTAACAGTTCTGTTATGTAATTAAAAATGTCTCTGCTAATATTTTTTAAATAGTGTAATTATACAACCAGCTCCCCTCCAAGTTCTAAAATTCAGCTTCAAAGTATTGAACATACACTCCTACCACTTAGGCTTCAAGTTCATTTATTGAATACCAGGGAGTAAATCTTATAATTGTATATAAAATAGCGTGTCACCCGTTTACAACTCTTTTTAAAAGTATCGCTTTTTGCTGCTATTTTCTGCATTGAGCCTAGTTCTGCCATCCTCTCATGAATGTAGTATTATCTGTAGATTATACATAACTATGTCTGTTGCTTTTAACAGCAAATGAAGATTTTGTTGTAATTTTCCAGCTGTGAATGTTGCCCTGTATTTAAAGGGGTTTCATGAATGGAAACCTAAAGTAAAACTCAGCTCGTTAGTGACAGACTTGCTTTCTTCTCATCCTTCACCAACTCCTCCACCCTCGTAAGCGTGCTTATTCTTCAGCAAAAAGATTTAAAAAAAAAAAGAAAGAAAAAAATTGCTGCCTTTAATATACCTATTAATTGTTACACTAGAGCTTTTATTTTCCTCTGTAGCTTTTTAGAAAAAGCAGCCTACCCTGGATTTGCAAAACAAGGTGAAACTTGCTGATGTCTGTGTGCTCATATGTCTTATAGATACGGTTGGTGTCACTCGTGTGTGTAAGTGAAATACGAAGCATGCTCATTTCCTCGATCTCTTTGAAGTAAAAGGAAAAGGATTGCAGTGCTGCTGGCTCATGATTGTAGATGGAAGGGTCTGTCAGCCCACACCGAAAGCCCCCATTTTCACAGATTTATAACTTTAATAATCCAGATGCACTCATTGGAAGTATTTAATATGCAATAGGTAGCACCTTAACTAATTAATCTGCATATGAAGGGTTTTCTGATGTATTTAATAAGAAGTGTAGAAGCTCTTCAAGCATTAGAGTTGACATTTTATTTCATTTATTTTCCATGTCAAAAAATCCACTCTTACAATGGAACTGAAGTCTGTAACAAACGATACATTGGGCTTATAATCTTAAGTCTTCTAGGTGGTTTGTATTTTGAGGTACAAAAAAAATGCTGCAGATCTAGAAATGTATATATTTAGCAGGTATTTAAAAAATACAAGCATTATTTATAACTGAGGAGTATTACAATTACTAAGGAAAATGCTCTAGTAACTTGTATACATTTTTGCAGGTACAAACTCAGAAGTATGTAAGCATTCCATAATGTGACAGTTGTGTAATTTATGTAATCTGATGCATGAGTCAGAATTTTTATATAATATATGATTATTGGTTTATTATAGTTGATTAAAGTGTTTAATCTTAATCTGGTTGTCATAATTTCTTATAGTAGATAGCACAGCATGAATATGCGTTTGTCCATGAGCCCTCCTTTTCTTCTAAAAATGCAGTACTTGGATGCCTTATCATGTGATGTGTCACAGCAAGGATTCTATAATACCTGCAGACTCATTTCACTATGAAAACAGTTTTGAAAATTCATTGAGAGAGTGGCTTATACCTCACCGTGGACACTGTTGAGCAGCCCTTTATAAATATGTCATCCCCTCACAGGGACAGAACTTAACGATTTGGTGGAAAATTACATCTTGAATGTTTGTATAGAACCTGAGACCTGTACTGAGTGCATTATCTCATTTATTCTTCACAACAGCCTTCTAAGGTCAGGACTGTACAAGCTTTCAGGGGAAATCGAAGACGATTAACAGAATATCTACTTCTGGAACTCAACAGTAGACTAGAGTTGGCAGTCCCATAGCATTTCCCACCCATGTTTATGGTCCGGTTCTTGGCGAAGACCACCAACTTCTGCCCACTTCCAGCCCTCTCAGCCTGCAGTGCAGGCATACAACGCCTGTCCATCCCAGATGCTGTCTGAGGGCAGCAGGAATCAAAGGGCGTGGGATGGTGGTGGGTGTGGCAGGATGTTATGTGGTTGTATTCTAGATGAGACGTGATCCACACGTCATAGTTGTGAAGGTAAGGAATATACACTTGGAACAAGGGAGCTCTCTGCAGACAGAATACCTTCCTCACCCCTAATTGTCCTCAGTTTTAGAGGTCCATTTAATGTATCTCATCACCTCCTCTAGTATTTCTCTAGGTTGTTCCCCTTTCTGCCTGTCCCTAGCACTCACATTTATTTTCCTTAGTCTACTGAGACAAAGATATTTGGCGTAATTTGGGAGTAGAGAGTTGTTATTCTGTTAAAGTGGCTATTTTCCATGTAGGCTTGCTCTATTGCAGTGCCTCTCAGAAATGTTTTTTGTTCAGCTTTTCAACTAATAAGCTTGTAGGATGCCCAGCATTCTACATTTCCCCCTAAATGATTTTACATGATAACACAAATGTCATATTTTCACATTTTTATGATTGTACAAATGTTTACAAGCCACATTCTTACATACCTATAAGTACATGAACTAGAAGTGCTTGATTCTGTTCTTATACCCCTAAAATTTGATTCTTGAAATTTCAAGGGTTTCATCATCTGTTAGACATACTCAAAAACCAGAATGTATGGTAGGAAGCATGAAATCAAATTTCTCTCTCAGAGGTATTCAGAGGTGTGTTGTCAAGTGTGAGATATGGTGCACTTTTAATAATATTAGAACCAAAGTTTGAAAATGATTTAAAAAAACTGGAGGAGAGTAAAGATGGTCATATTACAATGTCACATTCTCTTGTGCTCTGGTGAATGACAGAAAAGTGCATGAGACAGAGATTATGGTTATTTACAGTTCCCAGCAAACTTTTCATTTATACCACAACCTTGGGGCAGGGGTTGTAAACTGAAATGTTTATAGAGCTGCATAGGTGAGGTGGAGGAGAAGGCAGGCCAGGGGCAGGAGAGGAGGGGTTACTGAGGACAATGGCAGTGTGGGAAAGCTGAACTTCTCAGCCCCAGCTCATGGTGGCCAGATAGAAATGAACATTAGGCCAGGGTTGCTAAACCTGATTGTCTCAGTGACTGACAACACAGATTTTTATGTGAAATATGATGTCCAAATGTTAGTAACTGGTTCTTTAAAAAAAAAAAATGTAGGCCACTAGTACACAGTCTCTTCCTAAGTGAATCTCTATTTTTTTTTTTTTTTTAATTAAAAAAGTATTTGTAACTGCACCAGCACAAGTGAAATCTTAGTTCCCCTACCTGGAATTGAACTGGTGGCCCCTGCATTAGAAGCACAGTCTTAACCACTGGGCCTCCGGGGAAGTCCAGTGCTTCCCTATTTCTGATGTACCACTATCATCATCATCATCAGAACAGTGCAGAGTGTACTTTTTAGTTCACACACAGATGATCTGGTGTAAACCTGGCTTGGCCAAGGGGCATGCAGGGCCCATGTGATGTGGAACCACAGCTCAAGGCTCGGGCGGGAGGCGGGAGAGTGTAGGGAGTAACTCAATGACTAAAGAAGTTTCAGTTACGCGAGGTGAGTCCGCTCTAGAGATCTGTGCAGCGTGGTGCCTGCAGTTAACAATACTGTATTGTGCACGGAAAATCTGTTAAGAGGGTAGAGCTCACGTGAGATGTTCCTACAGCAATAAAGAGAAAGCCTTTCTCAAGTGCACCTGCCTCTAAGCCTGGCGGTGCAGGTCATCTGACTGACGGTCCGTGGGCTGCTGCTCTGGTGATCAGAGCCTTCCAGAATGTTACCTAGGAGCTGACACACACCCCGTTTGGGTAACTATGACTTTTCAATGTCATTTACGGTGGTCTTGCCTTTTGGTAAAAACTAAGTATCCCAGCGGTCAGTTTAGCACATAATACTGTCCTGTGTTAAGGTCATATCACGTGTGTGTGACAGCTTCCAGTCATCTAAAGCCAGTGTGGTGGTGGGTGATGTGTTTTAGGGAAGTAAAATACATTTTTCTGTTGAAATACAGTGGTCCTTGATTCCATAGTCTCTTTGATTTTGTACATCAGCCGTTTAAAATTCTACTGTGCTTTTAAAGGAGTTGGCCAGCCAGATCTGGAAAGCTGGTTGGTGAGATCACTGGTTCTCAAAGTGGTGTCCCCAGAGCAGCAATGGCAGTAGCACCTGGGAACTTGGGAGAGTGCAGAGTCTCAGGCCCAACCCCAGACCCACTTCATTAGAAACTCCCGGGACGGGACCCAGAAAGCTCTACTAACAAGAACTGCAGGTGGTTCAAATGCATATTTAAATCTAAGTACCACTGAGATAGAGACCCACTCCCTTTTCTCTTAGTTTAATGTAGTTTAGAGAATTTTTTTTTTTTCTTTTTAAACTTTAGGCAACTTTCCTTGCCAGTCCTGAATTTATTTATGAACATGTTTTGGTTGGTTTTCTTTTTTTTTTCCTAGTTTTTGATGATATGAATATTTTGCATTTTAAAGAAAGTTGTCTGACGAAACGTCATATAGATAGACTGCTTGTAAGATATGCACAATACACAATGCAGAATAGATACATAGTTAATACTGCTCATGCTTCTGAATGTTTGTTGTGCAGTAAGATTCGCTGTTGTGATAGGGAAGGCAAAAATGCACACAGGCCTTAATGTGGAACTGCCAGAATGCCTGCCTTTGTTCTGATGTGGTGGCCAACCTTGATTCAGGAGGGCATCCTTCTCAGCCTCACAGAGGTCTGGAAAAGTGAAGTACGAGATATTAGTGTAGAAAGGAAACAATGCAGCCACATATGGAATGCCGTAGAATAAAGTTTTTGAATGTATGTGTGAAATTGGGCAGTGAACCTTGATACGGGTGAAGCCAGCTTGTGGCCTGAAGGTGAGAGGTTTTATTTAACAGGCACTTTGTAACTGCTGGTTATAAGCATTTTGTCAGATCGTTCATAAAAAGCTGACATTATTTTCACAATCAAAACTGAGTCGAGTTCTCATTTCTGGGGAAATCGAGAATGAAATGTAAGAGTCTTGTTAGATCTTGCATCAGATTCTAGAAACACTGAACGATTAGGAAAAGACCATTACGTACTAGGTTGAAAATAACAATTTAAAATAAGGGTAGTGTGAGAGAGGAGGGCTTCCCAGGTGGCTCAGTGGTAAATAATCTGCCTGCAATGCTGGAGACCCAGGTTCAGTCCCTGGGTCGGGAAGATCCCCTGGAGAAGGGAATGGCTACCCACTCCAGTATTCCTGCCTGGAGAATTCGATGGACAGAGGAACCTGGGGAGGCTACATTTCACCGGGTCGCAAAAGTTGGACACGACTGAGCAACTAACACTTTCACACATGAGAGAGAAACACTGAGTTGCAGACTATTTCATTGGTTTTTATCCCAATGGCTAAAAAGTTAACTGTAAAATGGCTTCAAAGACATCAGCACACTGGCAAAAGTTATTGGGTTTTTTGGTCGTCTTTGTTTCAATCATTGCACAAACCCTCAGTGGAAACTCTAGTGCCAATCACTAGATTAGTCTCTTGTAGAAAAGGAACTAGAAAGCATAGATCATTAAAATCACAGCTGATTATTCTGAATTCTCAACTTGAACCTGTGCTTTCAACTTCTTTCAGCAAAATTTTGCTAAAGTTGGACAAATGGTAACAAATTGACATGAATTTCGTTTCCTTTCCTAGTTAGGAAGGAGGCATTAATGAGGGGGAAATGGCAGAGAAGCCTGGGGAATTGGATGGAGAAAGCAGGAGTAGGCCAGGCTCATAGGAAAACTAGTTGCCAACCTCAGATTAATTTAGGTTATAATCTGAGACTATAGGACTAGCGCTTCTTTTAAGAAATAATTCGTTTGTCATAAACAGTTAATGGATCCAATGGCAGTATTGAATGTTTTATGTTTACATTTAAAGGTTTTTTATTAATATACTGTTATTGAACATCTTTCATGATTTATAAGCTGTAAAATATTTTAATCCTTGACTCATTTGTTTACCAAGCTCTTCACTTAATGCTATATAATATGTAGCACTTGAAGCCATCTGTTAGGAATACTTAAAAATAATACGCACACTGTGAAGATATGCACAGCAAATAAAGCAGAAAACACATGAAATATTCAGGAAGAGTTTGTGAAGACAACCCTTGTATTTTAATTAAAAAAAAAAAAAAAATGTCTGAAATTTAGCAGGAAGTCTTTCCAAAAATGAAGCTGTTTTTTTATTCTGGGCAAATTACTTTGCTGAGTGGCCTTCTCAATTCTCAGTTCAGTCACTCAGTCATGTCTGACTCTGCGACCCTATGGACTGCAGGATGTGAGGCTTCCCTGTCCATCAGCAACTCCTGGAGCTTGCTCAAACTCATGTCCATTGAGTCAGTAATGCCATCCAACCATCTCATCCTCTGTCATCCCCTTCTCCCACCTTCAATCTTTCCCAGCATTAGGGTATTTTTCAATGAGTCAATTCTTTTCATCAGGTGGCCAAAGTATTGGAGTTTCAGCTTCAGCATCAGTCCTTCCAATGAATATTCAGGACTGATCTTTAGGATGGACTGGTTGGATCTCCTTGAAGTTCAAGGGACTCTCAAGTCTTCTCCAACACCACAATTCAAAAGCATCAATTCTTTGGCACGCAGCTTGCTTTATAGTCCAACTCTTACATCCATACATGACTACTGGAAAAACCATAGCTTTAACTAGATGGACCTTTGTCAGCCCTGTCTCTGCTTTTTAACATGCTGTCTAGCCTGGTCATAGCTTTTCTTCCAAGGAGCAAACATCTTTTAATCTCATGGCTACAGTCACCATCTGCAGTGATTTGTAAGCCCAAGAAAATAAAGTCTGTCTCTTGTTTCCATTGTTTCCCCATCTATTTGCCATGAAGTGATGGGACCGGATGGCATGATCTTAGTTTTCTGAATGTTGAGTTTTAAGCCAGCTTTTTCACTCTCGTCTTTCACTTTCATCAAGTGAACCAATGCTGAGTGGCATTTTCATCAGTGCTGAATGGAATTAAGATGTCACTTTAAGTGAATAGATTTTAAATAAAAATATTGGCATTTTAGTACTGATTAGAATTGTGCTTCTGTGCTTCCTTCACTACGTGTGAGAAGTTACAGCAGAGTACTGGCAGCAGCCGTGTGGGAACCAGGACGAGCAGGCTGCTGTGTGAAGTGGACCAGAGAGGGAAACCGTGACTAGGACAATCTGGGTGTCTTGGGGTCATCCCTGGAGGACAGGTCTGGGAGGAGCATCAGGTTAAATTTGGTAATCTTGGGAACAATGAGCTAGGTGCAGAGGAATCCTAAGCCTTGGAGGAAACTTAAATCCGGTTGGAAGTTGAACCTATTTGTTTCTTTCCTCTAAATTGGTGAAGGATGAGGGCAGGTTGGCACCATGGGTGGGTTCTCCAGAGCAAGGGAGCTTGTGAAAGATTGAAAGCTTTTCTCAGCTACTCAGCTGCCTGTAGACACTTGGATTCTTAGTCAACCCGCCTGTTAGCCAGGAGTGGTTCTAAGGAGGTTTGCTCACTCCAGGAGGCTTGTTGTTATTTAAGGGTCACACCACCTGATGATCTAGCCTAGACACCTGTCATCATGATGCTTGCCTCTAAAATGTGCCGAATGACATCTATTTAGGACAAAATTTAGTCCCCCCACCCCACCCCAGGCCACAGGAGTGCCTTGCCAATGGTAAATCTTAATCCTGGTGCTCACCCTTCAGCCCTGCCTTCTCTGCTTTCAACTCTTGTGTTCTAATGTCTAAACCAGATGTCCTCAAAATTAAACCTTCTCTTTGTTTACTGACTGTTATCTTTTGGTGTCACAATAGTAGGAGTGACCTCACTCATGGGTGTCCCCCAAACACAATTGTCAAAGCCTTAATAAGACCACAGCAATCTACCACATCTTAATTTCTGATTAACTATGGCATAGAACTCACTATTTTTAGATACTAGCTTATTTCCACCTTTTGTCTGATCCTTACTCTTCAACATGGTTTCAGACACCTCGGTATTTATTATTATCCACCTAAGGTAGGTTGGGACTATCCCTTCTGTTGATTTCCACAGACTGGCTAATCATTTTATTTATTTTTTTAGTTTGATGCATGCTTTAATTAAAAAGCATGTTGTTGTGTCCTGCAGTAGAAAATACATCTGTTCACACATAAAAGAATGTTTCTTTAAAAAAGTGTAATTTTCAGTTCTTTCAATAACAATAACTTTTCCATGTGTTCTCGCTGAGCATGACCATTATATAGTATAGTCAATCATCTTACAAATACCTTTTATTTGTCTGTGCATTAAATTCTTCCTATTTGCAGAAGAAATCATGTTAAATAGGCTTCACCTACATTTCTCTTCCATTTGGCAATCACTAGTGGTTGGCTTTCCTGAGTAACTAAATGAATTTCAGAAAGCATATCTAAATGGTAAATTTATTCCCACCTTTATTATTTTAATATCCACATTTCTTTGTACTGACTCATTTATTTCATCATTTTGAATTATATGTATCTTTGTGCTGTGCTGTGCCTAGTTGCTCAGTCGTGTCCAGCTCTTTTGACCCTGCAGACTGCAGCCCGCCAGGCTCCTCTGTTCATGGGGATCCTCCAGGCAAGGATACTGAAGTAGTTGCCGTGCCTTCCTTCAGGACATCTTCTCAACCCAGGGATCGAACCCAGGTCTCCCGCATTGCAGGTGGATTCCTTACTGCCTGAACCACCAGGGAAGCCCAAGAATACTGGAATGGGTAGTCTGTCCCTTCTCCAGGGGATCTTCCCAACCGAGGAATCGAACTAGGGTCTTTTGCATTGCAGGTGGATTCTTCACCAGCTGCACTACCAGGGAAGCTCATTTATCTTTGTAAATCACCTCAAACCTCTTGTGGGATGAGACATCATATGAATGACTTTTTTTTCCTGGCATTTCTACTACATGCAAAGTGCTCTATCTGAGCTTTGCTGACCTCCAGCAATCCACAGTCTTGTGCATTTATTTGTCTATGGTTTTAAGTCTACTAGTAATTTAAAAAAATATATACAAAGAATTCCTGGCAAAGAGTTTGAGCCTTTAGCCATTGTAGCCCTGACATTGATGTAGTGCAGTGCCTAGTATTTAGTTGGTACTCAATAAATATTTTTTGAGTGAGTGATCAGATGATTTTTTAAGGTCCATATGGTTGTTATGAATATCTGTTATAAACAGTGATGTTATCTCTTAAGGAAGCCAACTCCTTTGAAATGAATTAAAGGAAGGGTTTTTAACACGCAGTGGAAGTTGAATCTAGAGGAGAAATGATTACTACCAAAACCTTGACAGTGTAAACTGGGAGCAGGCAGAAATAAATGTTCATTTTAAATTACAGGCAGTCTACCAAAATGTAAGCAGCAGCTTCTTCAGTCCTTCCCTGACTTTAGTAAGAGCTTGTCATCAGCCATTCTCGCTATTTGTTGGCTTGTGAACACTCCCTGCTTATCTGTGTGCAAGCCCAACAGAACCAAATGGCTGCTCACCTTTGCCGCCGGCTCCCACTTTCAAGTCATGTGTCACATTCCAGGTCCTGAGTAAGAAGAGCCTGTTAGAGGAGGAAGGGGAGGAAGGAGCCAAGTGGCTGGTGCTTTGAAATATGGTGTAAGAAGATTTTACTTTTTTGTTGTATATGATTTGGATGGCAACATGCTGAGATTTTAATTATCTGTACTTTAAAATACTGCAACCATGGCTATTATAAAAACACTTTCCATTGTCCTTGATGAAAGGAGGAGCTCCCATTCTCATTTGGCTTATATTTGTAATTAATGAGAAAGAAAGAAACCTTGAGTGGTCCCTAATTGAAACAGGGAGTATATATCGATCCACTTCTGTTTAGGAGACTTATGGAAACTTGAGATATAAAAACAGTTTTCCTAATTATATCATGATGCAAAAATGAGCAAACCATTTCAATGAGAACACCAAGCAAGATAGGCTTTTCTGATTGAAGTGCTTTCTTTAATATACATGTCTTTCATTGAATAGTCAGGAAAAATGAGTCAAGAATAAAACCTCAGTGTAGCATGGAAAATAGATTTCATCTTGAATGTTTAATTGCTCCATCAACAGTTGCTGCTGTGTCGAGGAAGTTGGTGAGTCCTACATCTGGAATCTCCCATCCACCCATTGACCCATCCTTCCTTCCATCCTTCCACTCAACCAACTGAATATCTGCTATGTGCAAAGGACTGTTCTAAATGGTAACATAGAGGTGAGCAAGATGGACAAATGGAAATAGGATTCTGTTCCATCAGTGATGTCTGCCTAGGGCTCATGAAGTCATTATGCCCTCCCCCCGCCCCCCATTTTTTAAGGAGCATTTTTTAATCTTTTTAAGGCCTAGTCAAGTTGAAGCAGCCCTGCAAAGTAGTCTCAAGTTTATTTTAGCAGCACCAACTGATTGCACTCGAATATTACCTTCTTGTGAGGGTAGAATTCAATTCATTTGACAAATATAGATTCTAGAAGTGAGTTAACTGTAGAGGTACCTGGTAACATAAAGAACTAATGATGAGCTCACGTGCAGTTTTTCAGTGACTCTTTGTTAACCCATGAGATTAACTTTTTTTAATGCAGTTGAAACCTGGAAGGTATCCCAAGCAAGACTTGGGAAACAAACAAAAAAACACAGAATAATCTCCAGTAACGGACCAGTTCTTGGGTAATTAAAGGTAATGATGCAAATAGTCTATGTTATCCTTTTCTGCATTGCAGAGAATTCATTTTCCTTCTCCACTTGGATTGCAGCCTTATTGCTAAGAAATGAAAGATGAATGGGAGTAAATTTCATTTAAGAAAACTTCATCAACATTTATGACACATGAATTTTTGGTTTGGAGAAAAAATAAGTACCATCTGCTGAATGGATTTAGAATTGTATATAAAAGGAATTTTTTTGCCAGTAGCTTCTAAATTGAATAAACTAACTGAAAAATTTTCATACCCAGGATCTAATGAGTCTGATTTAGCCTTTTAATTAGAATAATTACCTTCAAAAGATGAAAAACAAACATCAAAGTAATGGGAAAGAGGTGGGTCAGTCAGTAAATAGACTTAAGGCAACTGAATTCCATTTGGAAAAAAAAATGCAAGCTCAAATCCATACCTCATCCTTTATACCAAAATTAATTCTATATGGATTAAAATTTTAAACATAAAATGTGAGATGTATCAAAACTGTGAGTTTTTTTCTGTCTTGTTTGGTTTACAGTGGAGATGGCCTCTGTATTCACGTCACAATATCTAAAGCTATAAAGGAAAAGATAGATATATTTGACCACAGATGACTTTTAAAACATTTGAACAACACCAAAAAATCCAACAAACAAAATCAGAAGGCAAAAAAGGGGGGGAATACATTGCAGCACAAGTGACAGACAAGTTTTCATTTTCTGTAATATAAAAAACCTTCATACACCCATAAGAAAAAGACCATTCGGAAAATACTCAGAAGGCAGGCAGAAGAAAAATCCAAATAGCCTTATGAACATCTGCAACTTAGAAAAGACAAGGAAGATGCCATGTTTCACCTGTCAGGTGACTCAGCTGTGTTAAAGCACAGGCTTGCCAAGAGAAGGGGACATGGATACTGGGTTATTTGAGGCGTAACTTGAAACAAACTCTTTGAAGGGCAATTTTATCATATCTATGAGTATCTTAAATGCACATCCCTTTTGATGTCCAGCAATTTTATCCCAGGAATTTATCTTACAAATATCCTGGAAAGTGTATACCAACATGAATTTCTCAGGATGTTGACTGCAACACTCTTGATATTGACCAAATACTAGAAATTGGCTGCTAGTCAAACACTTGATGGTGTCTAATGGAATACTATGCAGCAAGTAAAAAGCATGAGATCCTTGTATAAGCTGGTGTGCTAAAATACCTAATTACTTTGTGAAGTGGTAAGAAAAAGGCAACAGAAAAGTATAGAGAGCACCAGTAATCTGCATTTTAAAATATGTGTGGGTATGTATGCATATGTAGGAACATTTCTGGAAGAATATTGAGATGGTGGTCACTTCTGTAGAATACAATTGGGTTTGCATAGGAGACAGATTAGTTTCTCATAAATCCTTTTTGGTTTTAGTTTTCTATGCATGTGCCATTTTCAGAATTAAGTAAGATACATCTTTTGATTAATTTAGGAATATTTGACTATTAGCCTGATTTCAGACTTTAGCCACCCTTATATAATTTGGGGGTCTGTATCAGAGCCCCAGATAAGCCACTGCCCTGCTGCAGTGAGTGGTTCACCGTCTGGTCAAGAAGAGGAGTCAGACTCCTCCAGTTGCAAAGGCATCAGCCTTCTCACTCACATCTGGCATCCAGAACACCCGGGGCCCTTCCTGTCAAAGCAGGATCCCTGTGACCCAGGCTCTCCGTGAAGATTGATGCTGCTTCTGCTGGAGAACCACAGGAAGATGCTGCTCATCATGTTTCTTATGATACATTTCTGGTAGAATTCAGTCCAGGAATCTCTTCTTTAATTTTCTATAGGAGTTGGACTGTGAAGTTCTAGAATTGCCTTTCTGTTTACCATGTTGCTTTCTTTGCCTGGAATTGTAGCATCAAAATCAGTGTTCCATTCATAGCTGACTTTTTAACAGCTATTTTAAAGATCTGCTTGTGACTAAGATAATTATTGAAAATCTTTTTTTTTTGGTGAAACCATGACATCAATGTAAATTGTAAAGAAATGAACAGGCTAAATGCTACTCTGACTAGAATCTTTTCTGTCCTGTTCAGTTCAGTTCAGTTGCTCAGTCGTGTCCGACTCTGCGACCCCATGAACCACAGTACACCAGACCTCCCTGTCCATCACCAACTCCCGGAGTCCACCCAAACCCATGTCCATTGAGTCAGTGATGCCATCCAACCATCTCATCCTCTGTCGTCCCCTTCTCCTCCTGCCCTCAATCTTTCCCAGCATCAGGGTCTTTTCCAATGAGTCAGTTCTTCACATCAGGTGACCAAAGTATTGGAGTTTCAGCTTCAGCATCAGTCCTTCCAATGAACATCCAGGACTGGTCTCGTTTAGGATGGACTGGTTGGACCTCCTTGCAGTCCAAGGGACTCTCAAGAGTCTTCTCCAACACCACAGTTCAAAAGCATCAGTTCTTCTGAGATGAAACCTTTAAGGTGTGTTTTCCTTCAAGGAAAGACGGTATCTCCTGCATAGAATTTTTGCCAAAGATAATTTAATTTTAATCTGATCATGATAAAGCAATCAGACAAATCCTTAACATAGTTTATTCTAGTCAGTTATCTTTTAAAACCTCAGTGTCATGAAAAACAATAGACAAAAACAAAAAACTTGCTCCAAATTAAAACCTGCTCCTGAAATAAAACCAAATCTATTGGACAATATTACTATCCAAATATTAGATTCTGGATTAGGAACGAAAGGCCAAAAAGAAGATATTTGAGGGACAATTGAGTAAATTAAATATGAACTATATATTAAATAAAATTAATGTTTCCCAGGTATATTGATAGCTATGGCCTATTATTAGGAGATGCATGTTAAAAAATTAGGAAATGAAGCATTTTGGTTTTATGCACCTTATTTTCAAATGACAGAAAAAAGGTTATAGGTAGACAGCTAAAAGTAAATGTAGTAAGATGCTGACAATTGTAAATCTAGGTGAAGGACATATGAGTAAAAAGTATTTTTCTTTCAGCTCTTCCGAGAGAGATTGAAATTTTTCAATGAAAAAAAAAAATGGAGACAAAAAATCTAACTTGACTTTCATAAAATTATACTGTATGAGAAACATTCACAGACATAAAGAACAGACTAGTGTTTGTCAAGGGGGAGGGCAGGAGGAGAGGGGATAGAATGCGAGTTTGGGGCTAGCAGATGCAAGCTATGATATATATAGAATGGATAAACAACAAGGTCCTGCTGTATAGTACAGGGACCTATGTTCAATCTATCCCTGATAAGTCACAATGGAAAAGAATATAAAAGAATGTATATGTGTATACATATACAAAACTAAATCATTTTACTGTACAGCAGAAATTTATACATTGTAAATCAACGATACCTCAATTTTTAGAAAATCATGCTGTTCGTAAACAGAGAGTTATAGCCAAAAAAAAAAAAAGACAGAAAAGAAGAAAAAGGACATTTTTAGGTTAGACTCCTGTACTTTATGCCATCTCCTGACCTGACATTTATCCCTTATTAATCCCAGGTGAGGACATTCTCTTAGTAACATCCCTGTCCTTTGACCACTCTTGACTGACGGCAGACTGCCTGATGGGCAGTGCCCGCCTCTCCACGGCCTCCATTTCTGCCCTCTAGTTTCTGCCAGCCTCCTTGACCTGCCTCCTCCACACCTCATCCCGCTGGAGAGTGTTTCCATCAGGGTCCCAGGTGGTTTGTTTTTCCCAACCTTTGCTGGGTCTCCCCTTGGCTCCCCAGGGGTCTCTGCTTACAGACCCCTCCCTCCCCTCCCCACTTTGTCTAATTAAACTGAAGCGGTGCCACCTGGTCACGCCTTCCTTTCTGGGCCTCTTTGGGTGGGTTTTTCCTTCTTCCCCCTCGGGGGCTCTCATGAATTTCTTGTCAGCATCCTTGGCCTTTCCCACCCTCCTTTCCCCTGAGTTGGCTCTGTGGCTGCCCCGGGTGTCCAGTTCTTAGCTGTGATGGACGGTGCTGTTGGCCTTTTCAGAAATCAGAAGGACCCGATCGGGACTGCCCTGTGCCTTTCCAAACAGCAGTGCCCTGTGGATGTTTGTAATCAGTCTGGTCCCTGGAGCTGGGGCATGTGTGTGTGTGTGTGTGTGTGTGTGTGTGTAAATGGTGTCTTTGCCTCTTCTTCCCTGGGGCACGTGTGTGTGTGTGTGTGTGTGTGTGTGTGTGTGTAAATGGTGTCTTTGCCTCTTCTTCCCTGGGGCACGTGTGTGTGTGTGTGTGTGTGTGTGTAAATGGTGTCTTTGCCTCTTCTTCCCTGGGGCACGTGTGTGTGTGTGTGTGTGTGTGTGTAAATGGTGTCTTTGCCTCTTCTTCCCTGGGGCACGTGTGTGTGTGTGTGTGTGTGTAAATGGTGTCTTTGCCTCTTCTTCCCTGGGGCACGTGTGTGTGTGTGTGTGTAAATGGTGTCTTTGCCTCTTCTTCCCTGGGGGCCCTCCTGCCCTTTCTCACCTTGGTGTTGACCTTATCACTTTCACACTTTGAAATTTAATACCAAAACTTTCCTATCATTCTGCTGGAATCCCCAGGATTCCCAAAACAACACCCCAAACAAATAAATAGTCAAGGCTAATTTAATGACTTACGTTCTGGGTCCATTAAAGCAAGGAAGCACACTTAGGGATCACCTTTTACCAGTATTTCACAGATTTGAGTTCAGATCTGGCCAGTGGGGTTGGATTTTAGTATAAAGTATATTGTGAAGAGAAACAAAAGCTGGAAAATGTGAGGACCAAGAGACAGCCACGCTTTGGACCAGAATGTGCAATCTACAACTTACTGCTGACCTTGGTGAAATGCTTCAGCACTAAACACAGAATACAGGTAACAAGGTAGCAGTCACACTGCCTTCTTCTCTTGACTCTTGACTATTCTTCCTGGAAGTTCCCTATAGTTGAAAAGCAGAGATGATGAAAGATGGACAGAGGATCTGAAAACCTGAGTTCTAGCTCTGACCTGGTCACTGATGAACTTTGTGATTTTGTTCAAGTTCCTAACCTTGATTGCTTCTGTTTCCCCATTTCATAAATCGAGGATGTGGGTTGGAGGGCTAGTAGGTTTGATGATCCCCCAGCTCTAAAACTGCACATCTGAAGTTTTACATTCTTCACCTTTATTTTTTACAAAATGCCTTTTAAACATCCAGAGGAGTAGCTGGATGTAATTCGACTAGCTCAATTTTGAGCAATCAGTCCTGATCTGAACCCAGGGCTAAGATGATACAAAAGGATCTGTGTGAAAATTAAAGACCGCAGTGTGGGGGAGACACCTGCAGAGCATTGACACCCAGGTGTCTTCCTTACTGATCTGAACCTCAGGGGAGCCACTCTGCAAAAAAATGCCCCAGGATGCCCATGCCTGCATGTCTGCATTCTATACCTCAGAGCCCTCCCTGGTGTCATCACCTCTCCTTAAGTGTTTGACAATGGTGACTTTGATCTGAGCCGGAAATCCCAAATCAAAGTGATCGTTTGTTTAATATTTGTCACAATCCGGAAAGTCTAAAAGCCCAAAACAGACTAGAAAACACTATAACAAGGATTCTTCTTCCTAGCCAATTAAGGTCATTAAGAACATTGTCCTGATTCAAGTAGCTATGCTTAGAATTACTGAGTTTCCCTAGCAACAGCTTCCAGAAAGAGTAGACTAAGTCATAATACAGAACCGACGTAAAATGAAAGTATATAAATGAAAGCATGACCAAGCAATTCCTTTGACAATAACATGATTCAATCTAAATAGAAGGCAGATTTAAAAAATGGATCTAAAGAATGAGATGAATTTTAAATTTGGAGGGGTATTTGCTAACACATATTCCAGTTACCACAATAAGAAGAGAGTTGAGTAGTGAAGCCCATATAGTTTTAAAACCACAAATCCCCATGGACAGAGAAGCCTGGCTGGCTGCGGTCCGGTCTGTGGGGTCTCAAAAACAGCCGGTCTTTAGCTACTAAACAGCTAAGCATTCACATCCACAGGTGTATGTCTCTATTTGTTGTTTAGTCGCCAAGTCGTGTTTGACTCTTTTTGAGACCCCGTGGACTGCAGCTCTCCAGGCCCCTCTGTCCGTGAGATTTCCCAGGCAGGAATACTGGAGTGGATGGCCGTTTGCTTCTCCAGGGGACCTTCCCTGCCCAGGGATCAAACCTGAACCACCTGCATTGGCGGGTGGATTCCTTAACCACTGAGCCACCAGGAAAGACTGTATGTCTTTGTAGAGGGGTAACAATTCCCACTCTGCTTCCAGAAGGATAAAAGCCCTTAGAAAAGTTCCAGCTTCTCTCCACCCCATCCCCCGCCAAAAAATGGGCGTGGCTTACCTGATGCGGGTTTGGGAAAGGAGCCGCACCTCCTTGGCTCCAGCGAGTTTCTGGGGGGAGTGAACTTACAGGCTGCCAGTTGTAGGGGGACCTCCAGTTGGCCAGAGCTGAGTGGCCAACTCCATCTAATTCAGGGTGAAGGATTCAGAAGTCCACTCTGTATTCACAATGCTGCCATGCCCTCTCGTTTAGCTTTATCTTGAACAGAGCTGGTATTTTTGTCTCCAGCTGTCTGACTTCTGTGCATCCCAAGTAGGGAGGAAGGAGATGTTCTTTATTGTGGTGGCTGCAATTTCAGTAAGTTACCTGCTGGCAGACAGGCTCATTTCCAGGAACTGAGTCTATAAAGAAGGCTAAGTCTTGGTCTCTGTCCTGAGAAATCTAGAGTCTAGGATTACCAAAGTCAATTTCATTAGTTTTGATTGTGGCCAGGGTCTTTCCTCACTCTTTTTTTTTTTTTTTTTTTCCCTTTGGGTGTTATCATTCTGTCCTATAAATAAGTAAATGGCAGTTGTGTTTCCAATGTGAATTATGGTTCAGCTATTTTGGTCCTCTTTGTATTATTGTTGGATTTTAACAGCTCACATAGAACAAATTTGATTGTGTTTATATTTAAACCTTCTTAAGGAGAGAAACAGAAGGATTAGATTTAATAAAAACAGGAGCAGCATTCTGAATGTGTTTAAACAAGTTTTCCCCACTGATAAACAGAACTATTGAGTATCATTTTCAACTAGGCTGACAAGAAAAAAGTCATCAGGTCTCCTGAAGAATTTGTACAATGCTTCAGGCAAGTTACAGCTGGATCCTCTTAAAGAAATCAGTCTTTCCTAGAAAATGACTCATAAGGCCATTTTAAATCTATGAAGCTTTTCAGTAAATTTATTCAATTAAAAGGATTTTCAATATTTTAGAAAATATTAAATTACCCATAATATTCTCGCAACGGCAGAATGGAAAACAAAATACAGCATACACCCAAAAGCCCAGCTCCAGAATTGACAGCCTGTGTGTCAGCAAGGCCCCTCCAGCCTTCAGACAAGTCTCGTGTAGATTGATGAAAGTTACTTTGCTGCGCTAATGCTGACAAATTTACTTATCATTCATGATAATCACTCCTGCTGCTTTAGGGAAAAATGTTTTTAAGTACCAAACTATTGGGGGATATATTATGCCACACAAAAAGGAGGGGAAAAAAAGCAACTTCTATAATGACAAGACAGTATCAGGCAAGACTCTGGACTAGATAATAATAATATGCTCTTATTAGAGTAACTTTTCTGTGACCATAGTGCATTTCATCTCAAATTGGGACTGTGACTTTTTTCTTAAGTCCCTTGAAAAAATTCATTTTAGAGACTATGCTTTGGACTTCTACTTACGTAACTTTCATTATTCTTTGAATTTGACAAAACATCATAGTACAAAGTATGTCTTATTATTCCCACCCAAGAAGTACACTCTAGTGATTGGAATACTGAACTGAATAGATGGGGGAATATGATGGCTAGAAAGGCAGTTCTCATCCATCCCTCCTTGGCAGTAGGTGGAATTCACCATTTCAGAGGTACAGTCAGATTTGGCTTTGCCTTTTGTTGTGTAGTGAGTCAACTATAAAGTGGGGAGAATCACCTACCTTTGGGGCCTGAGGATGAGCACCAAGTTTTTAAAGTCTGTTGAGGTTCCCAAGATAAATTGTTTGTGTTTATTCTGGAAGTACCCACTGGACGCAATGAATGTTTCATTTTCCATTAGGCTGGGAAAAAGAAAGTTGGATGATGCCAAGTGCTGGTGAGGATGTAGGAATATATGTACCTTCCTACCCTGCCTGTGAGACTGGAAGGCAGGACGGTGCACAGTAAGCCTGCATATCTTGCTCTTGTTCAGTCACTAAATTGTGTGCAACTCCATAACCCCATAGACTACAACACACCAGGCTTCCCTGTTGTTCACCATCTCCTGGAGTTTGCTCAAATTCATGTCCATTGAATTGGTGATGCTCTCTCATCTTCTGCCACCCTCTTCTCCTTTTGCCTTCAATCTTTCCCAGCATCAGAGTCTTTTCCAATGAATCAGCTCTTCGGATGAGGTGGCCAAAGTATTGCAATTTCAGCTTCAGTGTCTGTCCTTCTAATGAATATTCAGGGTTGATTTCCTTTAGGATTGAATGATTTGATCTTGCTGTCCAAGGGACTCTCAAGAGTCTTCTTCAGCACCACGATTTGAAAGCATCAATTCTTTGGCTCTCAGCCTTCTTAACAGTCCATCTCTCACATCCATACACGACTACTGGGAAACCATAGCTTTGACTATACAGACCTTTGTCGGCAAAGTGATATCTTTGCTTTTTAATACACTGTCTGGACTTGTCACAGCTTTCCTTCCAAGGAGCATGCATCTTTTAATTTCATGGCTGCAAGCACTGTCTGCAGTGATTTTGGAGCCAAGAAATTAAAATCTGTCACTGCTTCCACTTTGTCCCTTTCTATTTGCCTTGAAGGAATGGGACCGGATGCCATGATCTTCGTTTTTTGAATGTTGAGTTTTAAGCCAGCTTTCCCACTCTCTTCTTTCACCCTCAACAAGAGGCTGTTTAGTTATGACTCAGCAATTCTGCATTTCAGGGTGTATTCCAAGCAGATGCTCGCACAGGTTTCTCACAAGACTGGTACAAAGACATTTATTGCAGCATTGTTTCTCATAGTGGGACTATGAAGCAACTGGGGAAAGTGGGTATGGGGGTGGGAGGACCACAGATGCTATGCAGCAGTTGGGAATAACAGAAGAGATACTGCACTGTAACATGGATTGACTTGAAAAACATAATCCTGATAAAAAGCAAGGCACAGAGTAAAATCTATATAATAGCACTATTTATTTAAATCAGCAGTATTTACATGCAAAACAGTATGCATTTTACAAGAACATGTACAAACAAAAGTTTTGAGTCAGTTGGAGGGACTGGATGTGGTAGCGGTGGGCAGTAGGAGCAGGAAATAAAGAATAAACAATATAATTTACGAAATAGGGGGGTCACACATGGAACAATAAATAATGTATGGCGTAGTGGTGTACGATTAACTGAGAGTGATGAACTCAGATCATTTCATTTCAAGTACTGCCCCACCCCTAACTATAGTGTGTGCGCGCACACACACACACACCCCACACACACAGGATTGCAAGGTGGTGACAGAGGGGTCAAATCAGGCTCTCAGTTATATTTTGTTTGGCGTATGCAATACATGCAAAATGGTTTGAATTAGTTGCCGAGATTTAAAAATCCAGCTTTTCAACTACTTTTAGAAGATCTAGCCAGCTTGGGCCGGTGAAGGCAATGGCACCCCACTCCAGTACTCTTGCCTGGAGAATCCCATGGATGGAGGAGCCTGGTAGGCTGCAGTCCATGGGGTCGCTAAGGGTCAGACACGACTGAGCGACTTCACTTTCACTTTTCCCTTTCATGCATTGGAGAAGGAAATGGCAACCCGCTCCAGTGTTCTTGCCTGGAGAATCCCAGGGACGGGGGAGCCTGGTGGGCTGCCGTCTATGGGGTCACACAGAGTCGGACACAACTGAAGCGACTTAGCAGCAGCAACAGCAGCAGCCAGCTTGGGCTGAAGGTCTCAGCACCCAGCTGTGCCCGGCAACTGCGCTATCTAAAATAAGCACGTACAGCCCTCATCCCACCCCACCTCTGACAGAGGATGAGGGTCAGCTCGCACTTATCTGGCATCTTGTGCTAAAGCAGATGCTGCTCCCATTTTGTTTCCCACCTGGGCCTTGAGTTGGTGCTGACTGACACAGACTTCAGCTGCCCACCCCATCCACTCTCCTGCCGCATCCTCTCAGAAGTTTGGTTCAATCAGACCAAATAAACGCAAATAATTGTAAAATGTCAAAAGTTACTACAAGGGAAAAAGTTAAAAATAATAATTCCAGGACTTCACTGGTGCTCCCACTTCGATCCCTGGCCAGGGAACTAAGATCCTGTATGCAGCAGGGCCAAAGAAAAGAAAGAAAAATAATAGTTCTGTGCCCTTTTGCACACTGCAGAACTCTCCTTTGGCTAGAGGCCTCTTCCATTTCTTTCCTCTGAAACGTATCTCCATGTCTCTCCATTAAACGTATAGTGCATTCCATCGGATCATGATTTTTAGGCATTTTTCTATTAGTTTTCTCCTGTGCAAGATGAGATTAAGTTTCTCTCATACTTACTCCCATTCTCCTCCCTCCCTTCCACCTATCCTCAAAATACAAGTATACCACAATTTTAGGTTAAATCCTGATTGAATGTTTTAATTAGGATTATTCTGTAAATATTAGATTAGTGGGTCCTGGAGCCACACTTCTGGGTTCAAAACCAGTTCTGCCCCTCAGTGGCTGTGTGAGCTGGGCAGTAGCATATTTCATCTTTCACAGCCTCATAGAGCCTGATAGTTATAAGAAGACTTGAGTGAATTAGCATATGTAAAGTGCATAGGACATAGTTGGCTCTTTCTTTTTTTAACTCATTTTGACAGTCTCGTTTTGACAGTCTCTCTTTTAAGTGGAATGTTTAGAGCATTAACATTTAGGGGCTTCCCTGGTGGTTCAGTGGTGAGGAATCCACCTGCTAAAGCAGTAGACATGGATTTGATCCCTGATCCGGGAAGATCCCAAGTGACTTGGAGCAACTAAGCCCCAGTACCACAACCACTGAGCCTGTGCTCTAGATCCTAGGAGCCAAAGCTACTGAGCCTGCATACCCAGAACCTGTGCACCACAGCAAGAGAAACTACCGCAATGAGAAGCCCACGCACCAAAACTAGAGAGTAGCCCCCACTTGCCACAGCTAGAGAAAACCCCTTGCATCCGTGAAGACCCAGCAAAAATAAATAAAAAAATAATTTTAAATAAGCAAACAAAACCACAAAAATAATATTAAAAAACATTAATGTGAATAGCAGTATGCTTGAAATTAGATCTATTATTGTCTACTTTATTTATTCTCTAATTGTCACCTCCCCTTTTTTACTTCAGTTTCTCCCTGCCTTCTTTTGATTTACTTAAATATTTTTGAGAATTCCCTTTTATTAACTAGTGTATAGTTATATAACTATAGTTAATAACTATAGTCTATTAACTCTAGCTATAACTCTGCATTTTTTAAATGATTGCTTTAAAGATTACAAAATCCGTTTTTTATTTTTTACAGTCTACTGAGAGTTACTATTGTGCAGTTACATATAAAATATGGAAATCTTACTTACAGAGAACTTTATCTATTAGTTTCTATCTAACTGCCAACCTGCAAGCTATAGTTTTCATGTTTTACGTTTATATACATTATAAACTGCAATATTATATTCTGCTTTTTAAATTCATATGTATTTTAAGGAAATGAAGAGAAAAAATAACTTTATTACTTTTAATGCTTTGTGTTTCTTCCTGAGGACCCAACTTTCCTTCTAATATGTCCATTTCTCTTGAAGAACTTCCTGTAGAATTATTACAAGTACTTTAAAGCAAGTATGAAATGGTTGCATACAATATTGTCATAGATTCTTGAGAGTAAATCCTTGATGAATCTGTTCTTTAGAATGAGCTCATAATTTTCTATATTTTTGACCTTATTATTTTCTTAGTCAAAAGCTACTTTGCTTTGTCAGCTTTATTAATGCTTCATAGAGTCACCCATATTTGTGAGTAGAGCCATTTCTAGGATTGTAAAATCATATGTGAAGCAAATGTCTGTAGACCCACTATGTGGACCAGGCATGCTATTGGACTTTGAGGATTTACTGGTAGAGATGAGAGCAAAGTCCTTGTTCTCATGGGGCTTCCAGTGCAGGGCTATGGAGTCTGGAATTGAGCAAACAATCAGATAACTGGGTACGTGGTTATAAATTGTAGTACATTTGGAAAGGAAAAGAAGGAACCTCCGTAAGTCAGTAAAGTCAGAGAATCTACTTAAGACCAGGAATCTGGAAGGGCTTCCCTGGGGTGGTGACCTCTATGTGGGTCCTGAAGATGGAAGATAGCCCATTGATGTGAGAAGGACAGACTGCAAAGGCTCAGGGCAGAAAAAGAGTTTGCCAAATCCTTTTTTTCAGTGCTTTGGGTGGGGTGAAGGCAATTGGTTGAGACTCACAAAGACAGCCACTTGGAGAGGAGGAGCTCACACCCCCACCTTTCTTCCCAGGTTGCCCTTGGTAACTGCATTTGTCACTCAAAGTCATTCTTGATCTTCTCATGCCTGGATCTCATTGGGGGTAATGCCAGCGGGAAGAGGGGAAAGGTATGGTTTGAGGGGACACTGGATTTGCCTTGGCCCCATGCCTTTCTAGGGAACTGTTGTTGTTTAGTCACTAAGTCGTGTCCAGCACTTTTGCCACCATCTGACTGCAGCCCTCCAGGCTCCTCCGTCCATGGGATTTCCCAGGCAACAATACTGGAATGGGTTGCCATTTCCTCCTCAGGGGACCTTCCTGACCCAAGGATGGAACCCAACTGTCCTGCATTGGCAGGTGGATTCTTTACCACTGAGCCACCAGGGAAGCCCTCCTAGGGATCCCTGCTTTGAAAAATTCCTCCTAAAATGAGAGATGCTTTTTTTTTTTTTTTTTGAGATGCTTTTTTTAGATGGTGCTGCAATATACTGCTGTTGGTTGCTATTCAGTGAAGCAAAGTAACCCCAAAGGCTCATCAAAGGCCATGAAGACATGAGGTTTGATTCTGCCAACCTGCTTGGTGGTGGGCAAGACTGGCCACATCTTGCAATGAACCCTTCCTTCCAAGTGACCTTGGGCAAATTCCTCCTTAAAGATAAGTTGTTGTCAGTGCACATTAGCCAGGCCCCTGGGTGGGTTTCACAGAACCCATTTCTAGACCACAGAGACAACCCTGACAACCTCACATCCATCAGCAACAGATAAGAACATTTCAGAGACAAATGTCAAATTATTTGATAGGAAATTCTAAGGTGTCAGTACTCAGTGAAAGCCTATCTTTTGCTCTGTCTTAAAAGCCACAGTAAAATAGGCCAGGAATTTAACGAGTTTTCTTTATTTTTATTTGTAGGTATGCAAACAGGCGCCAGCCACCCCTGGGAAATTGATGTCATTGAACAGCTGTGCTCACCTTCCTTTTAAAAATAAGTAAGCAAATCAAATCCTGAAAGCAAAACTCTTCCCCAGGTTATCTCTTCTATCTCTCAGTACCCTCCTTTGCTGAACTTTCCTTTGGATGTGACAAGTTACATTTATCAGGGTCTCAGTGGGGCTTTTATTCACACAGGTTTTATTATTTATTTGACTTTTGCTTTTCTTCTGACTCTCTACTTTTCCAAAGTTTCTCTGTAATCTTTGCTTTGGCCCCAGCATTGCAAGCTTCCTTCTGATTCCCCCTTGCCTGGGATTACTCCGTGTTTTCTATTTTATTGAGATCAGTCTTTACTTCTCTTTCCTCCTGAACTTCTGACCTGAACTTGCTCTTGTGGGTTTTCCTTTATGCATCTCTTTCCCGTTTGTTTTCCTCCTATTTTATTTTTCTCGGCAGTTTCGCTATTTGGAAAAGCATCAAGGCTGTGTTAGCATTACTTAACACTGAGTCTAAGAATCTGCCTGCAATGTGGGAGACATGGGTTCATTCCCTGGATTGGGAAGATCCTCTGGAGGAGGGCGCGGCAACCCACTCTGGTATTCTGGAGAACCCCCATGGACAGAGTATCCCGGTAGGCTAAAGTCCATAGGGTCGAAAATGGTCGGACACGACTGAAGTGACTTAGCATGCAAGGTCTAATTACTGAGTGAAATGATTATGATTCCACACTCCTGGTTTGGTCTACGACCTGTATTTTCAGCAAAATGCAAACCTGCCGTATTACCTGGGTAGAAGTTTTTTAAAGGAGATGCTAACTCTTCAGCTAAAATAATACTCATTTATTCATTTGTTGAATATTTATTGAGCTGCTATTATATGCTAGGCACTGTGGTAATTATTGAGCATAAACTAATGAATAATAATGTAAAATAATAAATAATGAAAATAGGGGCTTCCCTGATAGTTCAGTTGGTAAAGAATCCGCCTGCAATGCAGGAGACCCCGGGTTGGAGAAGGGATAGGCTACCCACTCCAGTATTCTTGGGCTTCCCTTATGGCTTAGCTGGTAAAGAATCCACCTGCAATGCGGGAGACCTGGGTTCAGTCCCTGGGTTGGGAAGATCCCCTGGAAAAGGATAAGGCTACCCACTCCAGTATTCTGGCCTGGAGAATTCCATAGTCCATGGGGTTGCAAAGAGTCAGACACGACTGAGCAACTTTCACTTTCACTTGCAAGCTCCTAAGGAGCTTAGCTCAGAATTGATTCACTCTGTTTGGTGGTGCCATGTACACACTGGACTTCAAATAAATCAGCCGCTTGTGTGCATTTGGGGAAGTGTTGAGCACATGATGCCCTGCTTTGGTGTCATGAACTCCTGAGGTTGTGAGTAATGAGGAGTCTCCTGGGAGAGAAACTGATCCCCCTGGACCTGAGGCTGCCCAAAGGACTGAAGTGGAGTGACACTATAGGCCAGTGGCCAGGGGTTATGAAGTCTGGCATCAAAGGACCTGGGTTCAAGCCCAGGCTCCCCTACTAACTAGTTGAATGACCTTGAACTTGTTACTTACATTCTCTAAACCTCGTTTCCCCAGTGTTTCTGTGTGATGTGAGCACCTTTACAGTTAACGTGCTTAGTTTAGAGCCTAGCACAGAGTTTGTGTCCCATGACTGCCGGCCTTTATTATCTTCTTTAATCATTAATTGAATTACTGAGGAAAGATGGGTAGTCGGGTAGCCCCCCCCAAATTCGAGTGAAAGTCATGAGCCGTGGAAATTCTGAATGTTGAAGAAGCCAGCACAGTGGGCTCTGTAGCTAGACAGCATGGATTCGATTCCTGACTCTGTTGGTTATTAAGCTGGGTGACCTTGAGCAGTCACTGAGTTGCTCAGAGCTTCAGTTTCCTCATCTTTAAAATGGAGCAATTAGTCATTTTAAGAATGAAATATATGTGATACTCTTTTAAGAGGGCCTGAGATGCAGTCTTTGTAAATGTCAGCTACTGGTGTGGGTGGGACACAGCTGATGGGAGGCAGGGGGTGTGAAGACCAAGTCAGAGTAAAATAGGATGGGTTGTTGCCCCCAAGAAACTGGGGGCAGGACACTTGTAAGAGTTTCTAATGGTGATGGTTTGGTTTTCCCCATTCCTTCTTGCTCCTTTCTTCTCTAAAATTCTAAAATTACAAACAGTGAAATTTACCTTGAGAGCCACGAGGCAGAGACTGGCAGCCCTCTGGAGCAGTCTGCCCCTGCAGATGATGGAGTGTGCAGCTGTGCAGAGGAGAAAGAGGTAAAGTGTCTGGGGTGGGAAGCTGAAGGAGACAGGGAGGGAACAGGTTCACCCCCAATGGACCATTGGACACAAGGTATGGAGCAGGAACCAAGGATCAAGGACCTTTTAGTATGTGTTGAGGGTGGTAACTGTAACAAGTCAGAGAAGGGCAAGAAGGGACTGGTGGCCATAGGGTCTCAAATTTCATGTGCATCAGTTTGGAGAAAAGGCTGATGTTGAGGTTAGACCTTCACCAGGAGAGGAAACCACTCGCCGCATAGAATCCTTACTGTGTGATAATACCTTGGTCAGTTCTCCACGTCGCTGCCTTCTTGACCATCCATTTTCTGTCCAGGGTTTTCTATGATTCTAGGGAAGCTGATCCCAACTTCCTACCCCAAGGTGGAGCTCAGGACACAGGTGAAGTCTGTTCAGTTCAGTCGTTCAGATGTGTCTGATTCTTTGTGACCCCAAGGACTGCTGCATGCCAGGCCTCCCTGTCCATCACCAACTCCCGGAGTTTACTCAAACATGTTCATTGAGTCGGTGATGCCATCCAACCATCTCATCCTCTGTCGTCCCTTTCTCCTGCCGCCTGCAATCTTTCCCAGCATCAGGGTCTTTTCAAATGAGTCAAACTGGAAACATTCCTGATGTCCCTTAACAGGTGAATGGTTAAAAAATGCTAGTACATCCATATGCTGGCCCACTGCTCAGCAACAAAAAGAATGGACTTATACACTCAATAACCTGGACAAACCTCCATATAGTTATACTGAGTGACAGAAGCCAGTCTTGAAAGTTTCCATACTGTAGGACCGTATTTATATTCTTGCAATGACAAAGTTGTCTATCGAAAGAAACCTTAAAATGTCTGGTAAGCAAACGGCACCTTTCTTTGTTTTCATAAATAAGTCCACCTCTTTTGTTTTTGACGACTGGAGCTGAAAGGGTATAGTTAGACATCTGTTATTATTCCATCATTTTATTGGAGGCCCACCCCAACATCTTAAACATTAGTCATTTGTTCATCATTTTATTTATAAAGCATTTATTGAACATGATACATTTGAGTGCCATGCTTCTCACTATGGATAGATACGCTAACAAGACTGACATGGTCTTTGCTTCATGCGGCTTACAAGCCCACAGATTTATGTCTTTCCCCAGAATCCTAGATAAACTCGCTGTATATGGTAGACAATCAACATAATAGCTTGGTAATGAGGATACACCGCCTGTGTTTCTGCTTATCCTTCCATGGTAATCATACTCTGTTCCAAGGTCATTAAATCTCAGAACTATCTCCTATGTCCCACCTTGATCCCATTGACTGAACTGCACATAGAATGTCTCAGGGACTTAATCACTGTGCTGTGATGTCAACACATTTGGACGTCCAAGTTTTTCATTTCT
Organism: Cervus canadensis; assembly: GCF_019320065.1. NCBI lineage: Eukaryota > Metazoa > Chordata > Mammalia > Artiodactyla > Cervidae > Cervus > Cervus canadensis. The sequence continues at coordinate 13,527,599 of NC_057393.1, forward strand.
TTTAAAGCCAACAGCACAGCTGAGCTCAGTGTACCCAAAGAAAGTGCCAGAAGATATATTCCATCCACTTGAAGTACTGATGTGGCAGTTTAACGATCTTCTGACATTAAGGAGGTTTTCCCTAAGAGGTGGTAATGACACGCCTGATGAAACTGACATTGCTTAGAACTCATGTCCCCAACAGTGTCAGCAGTGAAAAATGAGAGAGGACAGCCTGACTGAACAACCCAGTTCAGTGGCATGTAGCCAGACCACTTGTAGATTTTGCTGCTGAGTGTTTGAATCCAACTTTGGGAGTGTGTGGCCGGTGGAAGGCACGCTGATTGTAGCTGTAACTTTGGCTTCTTTCTGTCACAAAGTTGGAGGAAAATTACCTACCCATAATATCGAATTTTACCTACATAATTTCTTCTATGAGCTCTCTGGGCTTGCCTTGTGTTTTTCATGCTTCTTAATTTCACTGAGCCAGAACCATAGGATTGGGGCTAAAGTAGATGATGTTTCTGAAGGAAACAGACCACTTATTGGTCCCAGGTGGCCCTGAAGCTTTTGATCCTAATATAACCATTTTTAAAGCAATGCCTGGGACTTGTAAAATTGGTCATTTTATTACAAAAATACATTATTCTTTTGGTTAGAAAATGCCCTCCTTGGGAGCTGCCACCCAATTGGTTGACGATGCAGTCAACTTTTGCAGTCATTTTCTAATCAAGTAATATATCAGGTTTTTAAAACATTTTTGCTTGTGTGAGTTAGGGAGAGTAAAATCATTCTTTACATATAGTAAGGTACAACTGAGCACATTTGGACAAGAAAATGACTCAACAAAGCCACAGTTTTATTTTAAGTGGCATTGAAACAGAAATCCACTAGTCATAAATTATTATAACAATGGTGCCAATGCTTTGCAATTATCTCACGATCTCTCGCTACTCATAATGGTTGCATGGGATGGCTAGGGCAAGACTCACTGTGCCTGCTGGTCAGAAGAAGAAAATAAAGTTCATGCAACAGAAATGATTAAGTTTTATATGGCTAGAGAGAGAGGTGGGTCTAGAATTGATGACTTTCGTTCCAATGATGTTATTTCCAGACCTTGTGTTCTGGGCTCTTCTCAAATCCAACAATATTCTAATGCTGGGAGCATCTTAAGAAGACTCTTATGGCCTAAGGGTTCATAGATGAGTTGGTCTCTTCTGAGAAAAGGTAAGGCCTTAAGTGATGATACAGGCAAGAAAGAAGCAAAATGGAAAATAGGAAGACCCTTTCATTTTCTTTTTTCTGTTCTTTATTTGTTTTGTTGACTGATGAGAAGGCGATTGAACTTGAAGACACCAGGAACACAGCCTGTCACCTGTTATTTTGCTTATGAAGGACCAACTTTTTTAAGTGACCAACCCCACTTTATCATCATCTTTTCCAGTGGAAATAATTCTGTTAAGAGCCATCCTTCTCTGTGAGTGCACCTTTATGGAGCGGACCAGAGGGAAAAGTAATTGAATTTAATAAAAGCTGTTCTCAATATAAAGCCACAGGGAAATACATTTAACTTCAAAGCCAAGTTGCATGGTTCCTAAATATAATTAATTGCCTGGCTGTTTCTTCCATCAAATCTCAATTTGACAGTAAAGAAGTGAATTCTTTGGCATTTTTTTGTTTTGTTTTATAGCAACATGAATTCTCCATTGAGATAGACTGATAAAAGTCATTCTAAGAAATGTCACTCTTTAGATTTATCAAAGTTGCCATGCCTGTAACTCCTCGCCCCATCTGTTAAGGAGAGCTGAAAACAGGATTGGATAATCTTAACAGAATTGTCAAAAGGAAACTTTCTGCTCCTTAACCTCTCCCCATTCCCCTCCTTTTTAAAAGCTTTCTTTCATAAGAAAAATAATCTTCAGAGAAAAATTCTTCTCTAAGCAACCCCATTAAGAAGATACTTCTATTTTTGGTGCCCTTGTTTGTAACTGCTAAGGATTAGTTCAACACAGATTTAAAAGTTAGGAAGTTTGCTCAGGAGGGTCTGATAAAATGCGTCTAACTCAGCAGATTAAGAAGGAATGAGTGTATATATATATCAACGCTACTCTCCCAATTCATCCCACTCCCCTCTTCTCCCACCATGTCCACATGCCCATTCTCTACATCTGCATCTCTATTCCTGCCCTGCAAATAGGTTCATCTGTAACATTTTTCTAGATTTCATATATATGTGTTACTATACAATATAGTGGGAAGCTACTGTATAGAGCTCAGCTTAGTTCTCGGTGGTGACCTAGATGGGTGGGATCAGGGTGGGTGGGAGGGAAGGAAGCTCAAGAGGGAGAGGATATATGTATACATACAGCTGATTGATGCTTTTGACCTGTGGTGCTAGAGAAGACTCTTGAGAGTCCCTTGGACACAAGGAGATCAAACCAGTCAATCCTAAAGGAAATCAACCCTGAATATTCATTGAAAGGACTGATGCTGAAGCTGAAGCGCCAATACTTTGGCCACCTAATACAAAGAGCTGACTCATTGGAAAAGACCCTGATGCTGGGAAAGGTTGAAGGCACGAGGAGAAGAAGGACGGAGGATGAGGTGGTTGGATGGCATCACTGATTCAACGAATGTGAGTTTAAGCAAACTCCAGGAAATAGTGAAGGACAGGGAAGTCTGGCAGGCTGCAGTCCATGAGGTTGCAACGAGTCAGACATAACTGAGCGACTGAACAACAACAAAGAGCTGATTCACTTTGTTGTAAAGCAAAAATTAACACAATATTGTAAAACAATTATACTCCAATAAAAAAGAAGGAAAGAGTAAGCTTAAGATATTCTCAGGGAGGGCAGAACTCATGGGCTACAGCATCCTTGCTGGAGGGACCTCCGACTTGCATGGAGCATCACTCTTCTCTGGCTTAGAGCTCCTTTCCAGATGACAGATAATTATTATCTAAGGACAGATTCCTCTGTCCTCTCCTCCCTCTTAAGCCTTCTTCATTCCATGAAGCTGTCTAAGTAGACCTAAGATGGAAAAAGTTGTTGCAAAAATTGAGGCTAGATAAGACCTCTGCCCCCAATTCTCTTCCACAAACAAAAAGCACAGGACATCCTAGATGAAACTGAATGGGAAGTTGACCAAAGCAACATCTGAATCTTTGACATTGCAAGTCATTACGAGAGAAAATTTTTCACCAGGAGGCAGCTTCCCACTAAATTTTCGGAATATCTTTAGGAAAATAATGGACATTTGAAAAGAAGAGATGGTAATATATGGATGAACACATGTATTTTTAAAATTAATGATGTCATATTTCCAATAAAATTTGTAATGAAAAGGTTATATGCATGAAAATATCAACTACAGGGTTCCATAATTGCAAAATACTAAAGTCACATGAATCTCAAAAAAAAAGGTGTTGCTTAGATAAACTATAGTATGTTTATGTGGTAATATAATAATGTAGTTATTAAAATGTAAGCTGCAAAAGGTGGAAGGAAAATGGGAAAGTGTTTACAGTACAATATAAAATTTAAGAACATGGGTATGTACATATATAACTACAACTATGTAAAAAAGTTTAAGGGCAAAGACAAGAAGTAACTATATAAAGAGGAAAATATTATGTGAGATTACAGGGGGTTTAGAAACTTCTATATTTTATTTCATGGCATGATACATGTATATGATGAAAAAACATAGTAGAAAAGTTAAAGCTGCCATTAAGCATTTATAAACTTCTCCTCAAGAACTTTTAACCTTAGGTGCCCTCCATCCATTGGTGACCATTGGATTTTAGCCACAGGCCCAGAGAAGAGGAGGGGCTGAGTGTGATTGGAAAAGTATTACTTCCTCCATCTGCCCCATGAGCCAGACAGGCCCTTTGATTTCCTTCCGTTCGCAGCTCTGCATTCTCAGAATTACCTAATCCTCAGCTGGCCAGATGGACCAGCAGTTGGGCTGGTCCTCCTTCAGGTTTTATGAAGAGCAAGCCTGTCTGAATGGCCTGAGAAGATTGAATGCTTTCTGATGACTCAGTTCCCATTAGGAGGAAATGATGATGAGCACTTAGGAACTTGGGTGACTGCTGATCACTGGGATTGGCTCATCTACCCGTCTTCCCTAAAGAGCAGCTTCCAGATAACATTTCTAGAGTGCTACACGGTGCCTTTGGTCTGGGAGTGGGCTGGCAGGGCCCCTCAGGAGGCTGTCTCTGTCAGCCTGGAAGTCAGTGTATCCCGGGTATGAACCTCCCACAACACAGCCTGGAAAGGACTGGCCTCTCTGAGTCTAAATAGAGAATTAGTCTTCTGATGGTGGCCCATGTCACCTGGCAATAACAGCAAGAGGAAACTGACATGGTCCTTAGACCCATGTGCTGGGTCAGCAGACCTTATGCAATATGGAAGGGGACCACGTGATTTGACCCACGTCCACTTGCCCACTCTGGCCCCTCTCTAACTGCCCCCCACCTGCAATGGGCTTCCCTCAGTGTACCCAAAGTGCCAGATACTTGTCCATCTCACAGATTTGAGTCTATTCCGGGCTTCCCTAGTAGCACAGATGGTAGAGAATCTGCCTGCAATGTGAGAGACCTGGGTTTGATCTCTGGGTCCAGAAGATCCCCTGGAGAAGGGAATGGCAACTCACCCCAGTATTCTTGCTTGGAAAATTCCATGGGCAGAGGAGCCTGATGGGCTATATATAGTCCATGGGGTCAGAAAGAGTCAGACACAGCTGAGAGACTAACAATTTCCAGTTCTAGGAAGATCCTTTCCCCTTTTATCTTCTCTAAGTCCTGTTTCTTTTCATCCTTAACTTAGAGAACCATCATAGAGAAGACTTTATCTACCCTCTATTTAAAATGAGTTATTCCCTAATTTAATCATTTTCTATTTCAGCGTCTTTGTTTCTTTCCACGCTCTTGGTCAGAGAAGGTGTAATTTTTATTTACTGGTTTTGCATATTTGTTTTTTCCTTGTCTTTCTGGTTAGATTATAAGTTTCCTGAGGTCAGAGATGATGTTTGTCTGTTGACCATTTCATACCAGCAACCAGAGTAATGCCTGACACAGAGTAGGATCTCAATAAATATTTGCCAAGTGAATGAGTGAGTGAATGCTCAGATGGGAGGTGAACCACTATAGCATTTTCTAAATAGACCCTCTCTCTCAGCACCTGGCCTTGCCACATTCCAGCACTGCTCACAGCTAGTGAATGGAGGCTGAACTTGCTGTTTTCTGAGTCTGAAGACAGTCCAGACCCCCCAAGAGAGCCTGCTCCCATTCTGAGACCTCAGAAGGGGAGTGATACAGACTGAGGACTGTCCCTCTTAGACTTGCTGGCCAGCAGGTTATTGTGGGACCAAGTAATTCTTGGGTCCCCTGCCAATCTGGAGTAGGGGAGGGAGAAATGCTAGGGTGAGCTCGGCGATTGGAAGAAAGATTTGGTCATCATTACTAAATGACATAAAAATGCTTGAACTAGTGGGTGTCAAAACAGGGAATGCCCACACAGTGTGAGTTCACATCTCTGCCCCAGTGGACACTTGAAGACAGTGTAGCTGTGAAGAAGTCAAGGTCTAGGTGTAGGATAGGGCCCTGGAGAATCACTGCTTGTCTCTCTAGTGTCCAGGGAAGATGCTGTGGGTGGAAAATAGGGAAGAAAATTTCTAGCACAGGACTCTTTATTGATTTTATCTCTGGCTTAGGGCTTCCTGCATGCCCATTAAGCTCCACCCTGGTAAGAGGTGCAGTCATCATGTTTCTTTAAGACTTTTAATTCAAAGTTTCATTCCCTTACTTATATAAGTTTTTTGAGAAAGACTAAAAAGTCTCTGCCAGAAATTACTCTTTTTTTTTTTAAATGTGAGTGTTGTGTCATTATGCTCTTGTGGCTTGAGATCAAAGCAGAATAACATTTAAATGAACATCTCTGGTCAGTAAATAGCCCAAACCCTGAAGGAATTCCACCTCCTAATTTCTAGTCCAGTCTGTCTTCTGAGTAGTATTAATATTTTTGAAGGTGGCAGATTTATTCATTTTCTAGTTTTCCATTCTTATTCACCAATAGCCAAAAACTCTCCTTAAAAAATGATCATACCATAATTTGTTTAAATATTTCCTTATTGGGATGTTCTAGTTGCTTCCACTTTTACTTCTATAAATGTTGTAAGGAAAATCCTTGTACGTATACATGTTTGTTCTCCCAGGAAATTCTTGGTTTCCAAGAATTGAATGCAATGGGAAACATTTAAATATTTCACTATGAAATATAGCACACACATGTGTAAATATAATAAATATATATGATTAAAAAATAATTATGAAATTAACACCTGTGTGCCCACTATCCAACTCAGACACTGAGATGTTACCAACACATATGAAGCTCTCTTTCTCCCAGACTGTACCCTCTCCTTGACCACTGATCTTGTCCTGGTCTCTCCCTCCAGAGATAATCACTATCATGACTTTTGTGACTTGTGTCCCCTTACTTATAGTTTAACCACTCATGAATACATTCCCTAAAATATACATATATGCATATTTTTGTTTTTGCATGTTTTGACTTACATAAAGTAGAGCTATACCCTATATATGCTTCTGTGACATACTTTTATGCACTTAATATGTTTCTAGGATTTATGCACATGGGTGCATGTCATTATTTTTTATTGCTGTGTACTACTCCTTTGACTATATCACTGTTTATCGATTTTACTGTTTTTGGGATTTCAACAGTTTCTAATTCTTGCTCCATATACAATTCTGCCACAGGCATTTTATCCAGGTTTCCTGGTGTACACATATAAGTGTTTCTCTAGGAGTGAAATTTGGGTTGTGTTGTTTTCTTCTGTACAACAGTGTGGATCAGTGAATGTGAGTCAGGTGAACTGAGGTGGATGAAACTAGAGTCTGTTATACAGAGTGAAGCAAGTCAGAAAGAGAAAAACAAATATTGTGTATTAACACACACACACACACACATATATGAAATATATAAAAATGGTACTGATGAACCTATTTGAAGCACAGGAATAGAGACACAGATGTAGAGGCACAATGCTTTGACCAACCTTTGGAGGCAACACTGAGGAAGCACATATTTACCAAGTTCCTCAAGTGTATCAATGCAGGAGACCCTGGTTTGATTCCTGGGTAGGGAAGATCCCCTGGAGAAAGGATAGGCTACAGTATTCTTGAGCTTCCCTGGTGGCTCAGCTGGTAAAGAATCCACCTGCAATGCAGGAGACCTGGGTTCAGTCCCTGGGTTGGGAAGATCCCCTGAAGAAGGGACAGGCTACCCACTCCAGTATTCTGGCCTGGAGAATTCCATGGACTGTATAGTCCATGGGGTTGCAAAGAGTCAGACACGACTGAGCAACTTTCACTTCAAGTGTATCAAATAAATTGTCAGGCAAGTCACATGTAGCACTTTGTTATCTCATGTAATCTCTATGGCTACCCTTTGGCATGGAGTGTCTAGTCCCCATGTTGCAGGTGGGTAAATTGAGGGTCATAGAGGTTGAGAAATTTGTTCAAGGTCACGGTCATAGGTGGTAAAGGTGGGGTTTCCATCTTGCCTCATTATTCTCCTCACAGGTGATAATACCTGGCATGTGATTGGCGCTCAGAAAATATTTGTGAATAAACATAGGGAGGAAAAAGTATGGGGGACTGTGCTTAAAAACAGAACAAAAGAAAACCCAGACACTGACAGACTCAAGAATCCAGCATGAATGTATCTGAGAGCTGCAATTCCCCCCCAAGCCCAGACCTGATCCTTGTAGCAGAGCTAAAGAGCAGGTTGGAAATTGCCGGGGTGTCTATGCTGGAGGGAGTGACCAGGACTCCGCATGGCCACCTGTCTTGGGTGAATCATCGTGTTCCTGACCTTCAGGATGACCTCGAGTGAAGCAGCAGGTGGCTGAGCAGATGGTGTCCTCCGTTCAGACAAGGCCCGGGCCATTCTGTGCTTGCTCAGGAAGCCCCCAGATGTGAGGCCGGCCCCCTGTTTTTCACTGCAGGATTTCAAAGAGAATTATAAAGAGGAATCTCTAATCCACGCAAGCCCTGGGGAAGAGGCTGTCTTCTCTTCAGGTGGGGAGGGGCTGGTTCATTGTGGAAGCCGTAAATCAGGGGACTGGGTACCCCAGGCCAGCCCAGTGATCCTCAGGACTTGCGAGCCAGAACGTAGGCCTGGAATCCAGCTGCAGCCCTTGTCAAGTGTAATTCTGGGCCTCACCTGAGGTCTTTGGAAGCTGGGAATGAGGCCCAGGCTCTGGGCCCAGGTGTCCCCACCCTTTTGGTACCTGAAAATCCATCCCTAAGGATTGCTATCCTTCCTCAGAGCCCAACAGCCAGCTCCCACAGCCAATTAGGAAAAAAAAAAAAAAGGGAGCAAGCAAAGTAGGAATGTTGCAAAAAAATTATATTTATGGAAGCAGTTGAGGAAAGGAACAGTAATTTCTTTAAAAGAATTGGACTAATTTTAAAACATGGATTTATAGTAAGGGTTCCATGATCAACCTACATTACTGCTTGAAAGAAAAAGAGCATTTAATAATAATAAATATGTATTTATAAATATGTGTGTATATATACAGGGCTTCCCTGGTGTCTCAGACGGTAAAGAATCTGCCTGTAATGCAGGAGACCAGGGTTCGATCCTTGGGTTGGGATATGTATTTTGTAATACATGATTTTAAAAATGTCATGCCTTTATTCTTGACCAAGGTAAATTCTAGACTTTACCAAGGTAAAGTCTACCTTGACTTCCTTAGGTTATAATGTGTTGTTCTTGTCACCTTCATGTTGAATGGATATTAATATATTTTATGTACTAGAGTTTAATATTTATATATATTATTTTGTATTTACTATACTTACATAAAATATGTAATAGCTTTATATATTTTATGTTCTGTGTTTTAATATATTTTATTATATTTATATATTTTATATCATGTAAATATACAATTATACAATTACCTTTATAATTTATAGATAAATATAAGATACAGATATAAATTACTCTATATTATATATACTTTTATAGGCTTCCCTTGTAGCTCAGTTGGTAAAGAATATGCCTGCAACACAGGACAGGAGACCTTGGTTCAATTCCTGGGCCAGGAAGATCCCCTGCAGAAGGAAATGGCAACCCACTCCAGTATTTTTGCCTGGAGACTCCCATGGACAGAGGAGCCTGGCAGGCTATAGTCCAAGGGATCGCAAGAGTTGGACATGACTTAGCGACTAAACCACTGTATATACTTTTATAGTCTACATGTAAATATATGAATATAATATTTAAATTTTCTATATTTATACTTTCATAATTTATTTACAGAGGGCTTCCCAGGTGGCTCAGTGGTAAAGAATCCTCCTGCTATGCAGGGTATGTGGGTTCGATTCCTGAGTTGGGAAGATCCCCTGGAGAAGGAAATGTCATTCGCTCCGGTATTCTTGCCTGGAAAATCCCAAGGACAGAGGAGCCTGGTAGGCCACAGATCCATGGGGTCTCAAGAGTTGCACATGACTCAGTGACTAAATAACAACAGCAAATTTATTTATAAGTATATAGATAGAATATTAAAATTTTAAATATTTTTATACACATTTAAATATGTATAATGTATACTGTGAATGAGTGCACCTTGGCATATAAAGGGGAAGTGGGGCGATCAATGTCAACAAAGCTCCCATGAAAACAAAGGTGGGTGATTAAAAATAAGTGTGGGTTTCCCCCTCCTGCTGTGAGATAATAGCAAATCTCCCAGAAAGCCCAGGTACAGCCTCTGAGCTTGCCTCACTGCATATCAGTCTTATGAGTCTCATAAAGCTGCAGGCTTGTTAATCTAGAAGCCTGTACAGATGGACTAACTGAAGCTTTAGTCATTATACTTAATTGGGCGAGTGGCCCTCAGAGCTGTCTATAAACTGTGTGTTCACAGTGAGGTAATTAATAACGCCACTTCCTTTCGGGAGACATATCATTAGCCATTATTTCTAGAAACATGACATTGATCTCTTTATTCAGAGAGGTAATTGCAGGTTTCTGAAAAGAGTGTCTGGTTTACCCAACAATTCCCCACAAATGACATCATCTCTGAAGAGTAAACCCACAGAATCTGTCATTTTGAATCCATAGTTGGGATTTTCTTCCCTAGGTGAAAAAAAGAAGATTCTGGGGAAAAAAAACATAATAAACTATTTTGGTATGGAAATAAGAGTGAAAGATAAGATTTGTGTTTTTAGATCATAATGCTTTCTCTATCAGGCTGGTTGAGGGGTTGAGTTTGTGCCTGTCAGGATTAGAGCAAGAAGTGAAATAAAGTAAGGATAAAAATTTTTAAAGGTCTGTAACTATCTTTAAATAATAGTTTTCTTATTGTGTCTTACAACATGCTCATGGATGAATTAATTTCACTCTTAACATGTAAAAGCCATGCATTCAAAAATCCAACTTAACATTTAAAGGAGGTAGGAAAATGCAACACAGAACACATTTTGCATTGATTGGATTCCACACTGTAGAGCAAGAATTACAGAGAATTTCAGAATTACTTTTGCCCAAGCCTGTTGCTGCCTAAACCATCAACAAACCTACTGTTAGTGTCCAGGTTAAATTGAAAAAAAAAAAAAGAATTAAATTGCCACATTTTACTTTTTTAGGGACTTAATGGGGTAGTGGTAGGATTAAGGAGAAACAAGACCTTTATTCATTTGGATTCTTTTCTTGCCAGTTTCAGATCCTTGCCTGGTTTTTAGAACAACCTGAGTCCATTTGAGAAAGGAGAGTTTAGCAAATTACAAGGTAACTTATTTAAGGGGCTTCCCGGGTAGCTTGGTGGTAAAGAACCCTCCTGCCAGTGTAGGAGACACGGGTTTGATCCCTGATCTAGGAAGATCCCCTGGAGAACGAAAAGGCAACCCACTCCAGTCTTCTTGCCTAGGAAATCTCACTGATAGAGGTACCTGGTGGGATCGCAAAGAGCTCACAAAGAGTTAATATGACTTAGCAACTAAACAACAACAACAAAAGCTTATTTAAATCAGCTGCAAGATAATCTTCTTCCAAAGTCTTTTGTCAATTTTATGCTGTGAACCTTTCAAATGTTGATAATTTTTTCAAACCATGATTTTCCCAAAGCATCTTTCTTTTTATTAACTTGTTCAGCACCAAGTTCTCTGCTTTTTCAGGTCTAATTCTAAATGGAAATCCTAAAACAGCTGGTTTTGCCATACATCAGTGTTTTTCAAGGATACTAAAGGGAACATCAAACATGCAAAGTGCTGCAAATAAATATGGAACATGGTACATTTTCTCTTCTTCTTTTGCAAATGGCTGTGTATATTGGAATATTAAAGGCCCTGAGAAGGCCTGTAGTGAAGGAAGCTCCTATGCTTTGTTTACCTGGAGGATGTTTTTTAAGCTGTCTACCCTTTTAACTTTTCTGTTCTTTTAAAATGTTTGTAATAACGGGTTAAAGGAAAAACAGTTTTATTTCTTTTCCCCCATAATACCTATTAATATCCTGCAGTTAGTATTTCTTAAAACCCAATAGGACACATTGTTCTAAGTGACTCCATTTAAGCTATTTGTTGAGTTTCTGTTCTTTTCGAATAAACATGAGACTCACCTGAATGTGGATTTACTGATTAAATATGAAAACTTTAAATTTGGAAACCATTGAACATCACAGGTATGAATTTATTTCTTAGATATAAACTAATTTTCATTGTTCATCAAAGCTGGTTAAGATGGTATTGACAGAACTGAATTTTCACTCAGCCTAAAAATAAAAGAGGAAAGATGTTTTTCATTAAATAGTTTTAATCAGCACAACATTTATGTTCCCAGAAATAAATTCAAAATTTTAAGAGAAACTTGGTGAAAGAAAATCTCTCTTAAATCTTAGGTTCAAATACATGATGAAATTAAAAATGATGTTCAAATGCATAATAATTATTTTAAAGATAATCATAAAATGTCATTTAATGTCTCAATACCAAATGGATAGATTTTGGATTGAAAAATTTGGCATTTTAGGGTTTGGAGAATTGAAGAGGGTATTTACAGCTTATGGGTCTTAAAGACATAATCTCTTGATGAATTTGGTTAACATTATTAAAAGCTACATCTTAAGCATCTATGCTTTATTCAATATATGAAGTTTATTAGCACGGTTGTCTGTTGGATTTTATTTTTAACCTGGAAAGAGCATATGCATTTTAATCTAAATTTAATCTAAACGCTCAAATTTATCTTCAAATGCTTTACTGAGCTAATTATGCAGACATATCTTGCTAATGCAGCAAACAACTCTATCCAAGATGTACTTTGGATGCCTAATTATTCATAAGATTTAAAAATCCTTTGATTAAAACAAATCACTCCCATTGAGAATCAAACCATCTATTTCCCTCTCCCAAATTCATCTCGACATATCCTTGTTCATTATATTTGCCACCAGTAGGAATTTTCCCAGGGGGATAGGAGCACCATGGGATGGAGGCCTGGGGATGGGTGCCATGAAGGTTTCTCTGAAGGGCATCCTTCTAGGGTTTATTAATTTTAGGGATATTAAAATGTACTGATTAATCTAATGCTTTCCTAATGTTTTGGATTATTCTATGTGTGACAGATAAACAATGAAAAGTCTTCTAAGGGGTATTTAAGTTAAGCAAATAAATTCTGGCTACGTCAAGTTAGTGGATCAAGATGTTTTTGTCTTTCCTGCCTTGGCAGGTCTGATAAAATCAGAAACTTCTCAACCTCTTTGGATTTTTAAGTAGGAAAGAAAGACCAGATTTAGGTCTGGATGCCTCTCCCTGGGCCCGCTGAACCCGAACCAAGTGGCTGTGGACTGCAGAAACAAGAGTTTCTTTGTCATCTTCATTAATCAAACCCACCAAGCCAGATGAATGGGAGGCATTTTTTAAAGTAAAATAATTCACTAGAATTTGGATGTGTTTCTCTTTAATTAGTTTGATGAGCCCCAAGACTGAGGACTTGTCAAACACCTGGCATTAACCCTGCGCTGCTGACCTAGGGAAAGGCAAAGGGATGGGCAGGGGGAATGAGCTGAATGGGAGGCCTTTTCTGCACAGCCTGTGCTCCAGATGAAAAGAATCATTACCACAATGATACTTCTAATTATACTGTCATTAGGATATGTCTTCAGTTTGCTGTGGGGCCGGGAGCCTTGCCTTTAGACAACACGATCCAGGAGACGGGAAAGCGGGGAGGCCTGGAAGGCACTTAACCCTTTCACTAGATGCTCACAAGTTACATCCTCACATCCTGGAACCCAAGAGTTTTCTTCCCACCTGGCCCATAAAATGTGTCCAAACAAGCGACCCACATGTTGCTGTAAGCAAACAGGCCAGGGAGGGGCTCTGGGCACAGCCACCGTGACCCACATCCCACACGCCAATGCAATCCCAGCTCATCTGTCCAAAGTTCCACTCAGTATCGGCTGGTGGACGTCTTGCTGACTGTGGAATGCTTAGCATCAATCTAACCACCTCCGCACCACCGTAACAAATGACCCAGCAATTGCACTTTAGTATTCTTAATTCTAGTGTGTTTACAAAAGCAAAACTGGGTACTGCAGAGTTAAGGGTGTAGGGCAGTATGTCTGTCCACGGAAGAGTGCAGCTCCGAGCAGTAAGGTATGGGCTCTGGCGTCTGATGGGCCTGGATCTGAATCCCAGCTTCTTAACTTGCTGAATCTTTCGCCTTCAGTAGGTGAGAAGTTGCTAAGCAGATTTCCTCATCTGTAAAATGGGGATGCATTATAGTACCTATCTCACAGGGCTGTTTGGAGGAATACATGACAATTCACATACACTGCTAAATGGTACTTAGGAAATGTGTAGCAAACACTTAGGAGGATGATTATGAAGTGATAGTTCTAAAAAATTTTTCTGAAAGTGAATGTACATTCTCCTGAAGTGATCACTCTATCAGAAGTCCTGATATCCTTATGGTAATGAAATCTACTGATGGATTTCCTATTTCTGATGATAAAGGCTAAGTGACCTTCTGTAGATTTCAGTTGCAAAGGACCTAAAGAAGACTGGTTAGTGAACTGGATTCTTTAGTTTTTAAGTCTGCTTTGAATACCACAAGCTCCTGAAAACTGTTTTGGAATAGGCACCCAGTAAGACATATTTTCCGAATAAGATGATATATTTTATGATGGTGACATTTGGATAGTGAGAATGATATTGTTAGGAAGATTCTTTGAATATTTGGGGGGGACTTTATTCTTCAGGATAATGAACCACAATGCCCCAAATGGGGTCATGAATTTTAGCATGAATAAATCCAATCCTGCTGATATCTTTTAAAAATGGTGTCTGTTTCCAGTCTTCAGCTAGAGCTAAGATTCTCAAAAACATTTTAGTTCATATATTCTCCATACATATAAATGGATTTAATGCATAGGATGAGAATTTGAACTATTGGGAAGAAAAGTACTATTTATATTGAAAGTATTCTCATACTTTATCGCTATTCTTAGAATAGCAAACATATATATGTTTGTATTAAATAATAGTCTAGAGAAACCACAATTTAAGCTATTTCAAAATAAGTTATTCTTGAATTTCACACTTAGAGAGTGTGGATTTTTCATGACATTTAATCAGAAGTATATTCTGGAAGGATTTATTTTACTGACAAGTACCACTAAAGATCCACTATGGTGAGTGGTTTGGGGCTAGTACAAAGCAACCATGAAAGGGAGTGAGTGTTATCAGAGGACACACACACACACACACACACACACTCTCTCTCTTCATGCAAATTTTATGCAAAATACATATATGCAAAAGTATGTTTATTTATACATCTCAGACAGTTATATAACTGTATTTGTACACATTCCAGATAATTACTGACCACTAAAAAAAATATTCAGTGTTTTTGTCATATATTTCTAACTCAGTAATGGGAGTTTCATTAGTGAAATTATTATTTTATTTAAGTCCTTACTATGATTATTTTAAAGTTTATACATCTTGAGGGTTTTGGTATCACACTACAGTCAAATTATAATGGACCTTGAAGGATCACTAAGTCCAGAAGCTAGTTAATTTCTACAGCCATTGTAAAGATGACATTGTATTGCTATGAATTTTAATTAAAATGGCAGACTTTGTTTAATCCTTTTATTAAAAAAAGCTTCCTACAAGGCAAGTAAAAAGTTTATGCAAGAAAGCAGTTAATTTTTTAGATGTTTTAATGTGTTTTTCTGTTCAAATCTCATAAACAGAGCCCTCCATCAGTCCATTTCTTCCTTAGAAGGCAGTTTTCCACCTATTTGGTATAAAAAGTAGAGCCTGGAATTTGCTTTAAGTATCATTAGGACCCTAAAATGTATGGTTGCTCTCTGAAAACTATATCTCCGAGCTCTCTTGCAATACAAGTTAATTAACTGGATTTAGATATTTGCAAGATGATATATTTAATGGGATTACTGCTCATATAATGTTCTCAGTGACTGATTTGCAATCTAAGCTCACAGAACCGAGTGCTGAATTTCCAGCTCTTTGAGAGTTAATGTTGTGTTAAAGAAAAGTACAATTTGAACCTTATTGTTCATGAATAGGTGAGTTATTCCCGTGAAATGGAGCTGGGCCGTACAAGGGCTGCAGTGGGCAGATGCGTGATCAGGAGCTCAGAAACCATTACATTCCAGCCACTGCCCCAGGTAGCTGGATCCCCACACCTGAACTCCTGACAAGTTCAAGGCAATTGTGTGTCCGTCAAAATATAATGGCCCATTATTCACTGTCTGTCTCCCAAGTGGGATCAATTAGATGCTTCTGCTCCACAGGCTTAAAGATAAACACCTATGTTTCGGTTGGTTGAGAGTTAAAATGAAACCATACATAACCATTCTGCATCCTTAGACCTGACCATTGTGAGCTCTGAATGTTCTAAATCCACCTTTCAATGCAGTCATTCAAAATATTTGTGATGATTTTAGCAGACTAGGTGGAAAGGTAGGGAATAATTTGCTCTGAAGGAAGATCAGAAGAAAAATGTCAGCCTTCCAAAAAAAAATCTTTTCCTAGTCTTGTCTGCTTTTGTCTTACTCTTTTTTGTTAAGCAAATATATTTCTGTCCATCAGTTGGGCTCCCTCTAATGTTATAGCTTCAGTCACTGAACATGATAGTACTAATGAATGTAATTTAAATCTTTCTGATCAGTGGACTACATAAAAATAGCATTTTAACTAAAATGTTGAAACTTTTATTAAATGTATAAATATTAGCTCAGTCAAATGACTCTTAAGAGAAAATGTAAATCCTCCCTTTGTTGGAAGGCTACATCATAACACATCTAGTCTCTCATTTCATTGAAACTTCTTGTGTGAACCATCCTTTGTATTTGACCTAATGAGATCATTTCCAGAGATCTAGAAGCTAAATCTGTACCTTGTACCCTAGCTTCCAAATCACCACTGAACTCTCTCAAGCCGAAGGCTGACTTTAAAAGGAAGTGTCTTTCCATAATATAGACATGACAGTTTCCCTCTGTTTTTAGCCAAGTAGCTCCTCAGTGTGAGCTGTTAGGCAAAAGTGAAAGTATAATTTGAATATGGGAGGAAAATTCAGAAACTTGAATCACCGGTGTGAAGACTGAGTCAGCAGAGAGGTCATTTGATCTAAGATCACTTTATGGATAAGAAGGCTGTAATTCAAAGAGGTCAGTTTCTTTGCTGGATGGTCCAGGCTAAAGGGGAGGTGTATGAAGAAGGGAAGGAGTCTGACTTCTACTCTTCTTTCTTCTCGAATACTCTACAGTGTAGAAGAAGCTCACAGGCACGCACTCATACAGTTCCCTTCTGTAAACCTGCTTTTGTGGTTGTTGTGAAGTTGGTAAGTCATGTCCAACTTTTGTGACCCCCATGGACTCTAGCACGCCAGGCTCCATGGTTCTCCCAGCAAGTGGAGTGGGTTGCCATTTCCTTTTCCGTGGGAACTTCCTAAACCAGGGATCGAAACCATGTCTTCTGCATTGGCAGGCTGATTCTTTACCCCTGAGCCACTAAACTAGGAAGCCTGCTAAACTAGACACCTGTAAATGGGCAATACTTTCTCCAGCCGTGGTTGGGAACTTAGGGCTTAGCACATATCCCAGCAGTCCTGCAGAGATTTGGGATTTTGCTCCGAGGGCTCCTAACTTGTCAGGGTACACACCCACCCCCTACCCTCTATCCCTCCCCCTTGTCTTCTAATTTGCCTGGCAGCTTAGGGATTTTCTAAGCCCCATGATCCTTCTTTCTCAATCCACCTTAGCTGAGACATCACCGCTTTTCTGTATTTTCATGTGTTTTAGCTCTGGAGGTTCACGGGGAGAACTATTTTCCTACCTTATTGAACTTTTCCGAAGTCAAGGGAGTTGAATTCAACCTCCTGGCCCTTTTCACCTCATTAACCTCTACCCTTCCTACAGATCTCGGCTCATTCTCAAGCCTTTCCTGACCTTCACAATCAGGTCAATCCCACCAGCGCAGGTTTCCATCACATCATGCATTTTTCTGTGCAGCGCTTAACATAATTGCAATTTTATATGTGTTTGTGTGCCATTTCTAATATAACTTTTTATTTTGCAATAGTTACGACTGACAAGAATTTGGAAATTTTGTATTGAGAATTCTTGCCTACTCTTCACGCAGGTTCCCTGCTGACAACATCAATGATGATATCAGATATAAGGCAGTATATTGTCAAAGCTGGGACTTGACGTGTGTGTGTGTGTGTGTGTGTTTGGGCGGGGGGTGCGTTTGTATGCATGCTTAGTCACATCTGACTCTTTGCAACAGCATGGACTGTAGCCTGCTATGCTCCTCTATCCATGGTGGTGGTTTAGTTGCCAAGTCATGTCTGACTCTTGAGACCCCATGGACTGTAGCCTGCCAGGTACCTCTGTCCATAGGGATTCTTCAGGCAAGAACACTGGAGTGGGTTGCCATTTCCTTCTCCAGGGGATCTTCCCGACACAGGAATCGAACCTGGGTCTCCTGCATTGGAGGCAGATTCTTTACTGACTGAACTACAAGGGAAGTCCCAAGTGGTGTGATATTATTCATTTAGGTAAAAATCTTACTCAGATTTCAAGAGTCTTTTCTTGAGTATTGTATGTGCATGCATGTGTTCTAAGTCAATTCAGTCATGTCTGACTCTTTGTGACGCTATGGACTGTAGCCCTCCAGCCTCCTCTGTCCATGAAGATTCTCCAGGCAAGAATACTGGAGTAGGTTGCTATGCCCTCCTCCAGGGGATCTTCCCAACCCAGGGATCAAACCCATGTCTCTTACATCTCCTGTATTGGCAGGCAGGTTCTTTACCACTAGTGCTACCTGGGAAGCCCACTGTGTGTGTGCAGATTTATGAAATTTTAGATTCTAGAAGCTCCTGCTACAATGTTACAATCAGGATACAGAGCTATTCCTTCATCACAAGGAAACTCCCTTGATCCCTGCACCCTTTCTCCAGCTCTAACCCCTGGTAACCACTGACCCATTGTTTATTCCTATAGTGTTACAACTTTGGGAATGTTATGTGAGTGAATTCATGCAGCCTGTAACTCTCTAAGAGTGGCTTTTAACCCCTCAGTATAATCCATCCAAGTTGTTTGTGTCAATCAATTGTTTGATGCCTTTCACTACTGAGTAATATTCCTTAATATGGATGTGCCACCATTTATTTATCTATTCTTCTGTTCATGGATATTTGGGTTGTGTCCAAGTTGGGGTTGTTACTATAAAACTTCTATAAACATTAGCATAGTGGTTTTTGCGTGAACATACATTTTCATTTCTCTTGAATAAATAACCAGGAAGGTGACTGATAGGGTGTATGTTGTGTGTATGTTTATAAGAAACTGTTGAACTGTTTTCTAGCGAGGCCGTACCTTGTTACATCCCCACCAGCAACATATGAGGTATCAACTCGTTATTTCACATCAGCAGCAGCACTTGGTATCCACAGAGTTTTATTTTTTAAATTCTGGCAATTCTAATAGGTGTGGAGTTGTATCTCATCATATCTCTATTTTTATGTACTTAACTTTAATGACTGATGGTGTTGGACACCTTCCTATGTGCTCATTTGCATCTATATATCCTCTTTGAAGAAGCAGTCTGTACAAATCTTGCCCATTTCCTAATTGGTTTGTTTGTTTTTTTCTGTTGAATCCAGAGTGTTCTGTACCTATTCTGATACAAGCCCTTTGTCAAATATGTGACATGCAAATATTTTATTCCACTCTGAGGTGTATCATTTTATCTTCAGAGGACGTTGTGCAGAGCAAAAGTTCTTAATTTTGGCCAAGTCCAAATTATTTTTTCTTTTATGGATCATGCCTTGTACAATCCATATGGCTGAGAGATCAAAGTCTAAGGAAACTTTGCCTAATCCTCAGTCACAAAATCCCCACGTGATTCCGATCTGGTTGAAGCATCAAGCATTGGGCCAGCTTAGGGTCCTTTCTTATGTGAGTATCTATGATGCTAGTGTCGGGGTTCAAAGAAAGCACTAAGAATCCTTTAGTTCATTGCAACAAACAGAGAGTGAGGGCCTCCTAAATGCAAAGCATTGTTAGCTACAAAGATGACATTGTCTTTGCAAATGTACAGTCAAGTAGAAGTGGGATCTCCAGTGGAAAAATGACTCTAATAAGGATGGGATCAAGGAAGGGCTCTACTGGCGAAGAAGGCAAAGGTCACATCTGTGAGGGGAATTAGGAAGTCTGCATGGACCAGTGGATTTGAGAACACATAGGAAGATTTCAGCAGGCAGAAGCTGGGAGTGGAGAGACTTCTGGTGAAAAGGACTACGTAAACAACTTGCACATGGAAAGTACACAGTGTGTTTGAAGCAACACAAAGCATTCAGTTTCCGAGTGAAACAGAAGGGGGAAGATGATGGGAACATGGTTTTAAGAGCACGTTATGAAGACTTCAAAAGACAAGCAGAAGACTTTCTACTCAGTATTCTAGGAATCGATGGAACCCACTGGGAATTTGGGGCCAGAAGATGGATTAGTTATACTTTGAACTTGGGAATATATAGCTGGCAAGGGGTGTAATGTGATTCTTTGACTGGGTAGGGAGAGAATGCTGGCTGCTATGACAGCCCAAGTAAGCAGGCTTTTCTTGGCTACTTGTGTGGGATGAGTACTACTAACTCATTACAACTACATGGGAAAGAGGAAGAATAGTAAGCAGGACCTGGAAATTGAATGTCCTACAAAGTACCTGAATGAATCATGTCTTTCTTGAAATAGACTTGTATTTGTCCAACATATCAGTTGTCTGAACAAGATTTTGAGCAACAAGAAAAATAATGTATGCATTAAAGTTATGTTATAGCTTGTGTTTGTGCTTGTGTGTACTCCGTCACTTCAGTCATTGCTGATTCTTTGCGACCCCATGGACTGTAGCCCACCAGGCTCCTCTGGCAGTGGGATTTTGTAGGCAAGAATACTGGAGTGGGTTGCCATGCCCTCCTCCAGGGGATCTTCCTGATCCAGGGATCAAATCCACATCTCTTGTATTGCAAGCAGATTCTTTACCCACTGAGCCACCTGGGAAGCCCCATGATATAGCTTCCTTGACAAAAGGAAAAAAAAAAAAATGGGCAAAGGATGGAAAAAGAGATTGGCTCACCATCCCAAGACCATTAGTTACAGTGTATCCCTGCGATGCAAAAAGCCTCCAACAGCTGTATGTAGAAGAGCTAACTCCACTGCCCCCAGCTTTCAAAACCAGGACATAATAGCCTCTCTAAAAACTGAAGGAGTTTATACTTGGGTTGAGACCAAATTCTGTTTAGCAGAAAGGTGTGCTACACATACACTGTAAAAAGCATGATCCCTCCGAGGGCTCTTGGAAACAGTGGTAGTTATCCAGGAGAACCGCAATATGACACACATCAAGTTCAACCTAAGCCAAGGTCATTGGGTACAGAATCTTTCCCGTGATATGAAATCTAGGAAATCACTGAACTCTAAAGGCAAAATTCTGACTTTAGTTTCTCAAAAAAATAAAAATAAAAAGGAAATGAAGGAAGGAAGAGAGGAAGGGTGGGAGGGAGGAAGGAAGAAAGAAAGAGAAAAGAAAAGAAAACCCCTCAGGCTCACACATTTCCATAAATTGCACCTATATTCCTCCAGTGTTCAAATGCTGAGAGATGTCTTTAAGAAAGAATATGGAGTTACTCATCTCGTTACTCGCAGGAAGTCAATCTCACCATTTGTTGAGAGGTTCTCATGACTGCACACGTCCAGGGGGCAGTGTCTATGCTCCCTGGCCTTGCTCACTTTAGCCTTCAAGCAAATTCCATATCTTAATTTCAAAGATCCTAAAATATTAGTTCTCATATAATTTGCTTTTTTCTCTAATATCTTATACCACTGAGCCTTCTCAGCTGTTAGAAAGATGTCAACACTCCCCATCAGCCAAGAGGAGCATTCCTAGTCTCACTTTTAAAGAACCAGGAGAGAGGAAACCACTCTGGGACTTTTTGGAAATCAACGCACGTGGAACAAAATAACCCATTAAAATTCGACACAATACCCTGGCTTCCTAGTAGTCCCTTTTGAAAAGAGAAATGGGCATTGGTTACACAAAGATAAGGGCAAGATGTTTAACAGCCGGTAACTGAGATGCTCTGTGGCAAGTGGAAGGAGGAAGCGGGGGCCCAGCAAAGACGACTTCAGCCTGTGCCAGGGGAAGCATGTCACGTCCATCCTGTGTGCACCCTGGCTTGTCTCTCTGTCTTCATCAATTTCAACAGACTCTCCAATGTCCTTGTGAATTTGTATCCTGAGATGTCAGGCAAAGAGTCCTTCTGTGTATTAATGAGCAAGTGGTCAGCTCATTTCTGCAAGCAAATACTTTAAAAAATAGCACTAGCAAGGCTCAGCCTGTGCCTGAAGCAAGCATGCGTTAACTCCTTCAGAGAGGGGACTGAAAAGCTTACATTCAGGATACATTAATCTGAAAACAAGCGTACTTTTGTGTCTGTGGAGGATTCGTTTCATTGCCATCAATTTAGTACATCGATAGACGGAGATTCTAGCTTCCCTATCAGGTTGCCCTCAGAGCTGAGACTGCTCCATGGGCCATGCCGAATGAAACTCTGTATCCTCTCTGATTTCTCCCCATCATCAGGCACACTCTCCTTTCCTTTTCCTTCAGTGACCTGCTCTTAATTTCTTGGGAGGAAAAATGACCTCCTTGTAATGTGAAGAGTTACTCAGTTCCACTGATGGTATGTTAACAGGGGGAAAAGAAACATACACATGACACTTGCCAATAACAACAAAAAGCATTTTGCCTTTTTGCACCGACACCTCATAGTATAGTATCACAGATTTTGGTGCTTTAGGAGTGACTCTAGGCAACTGTGAGCCCCTAGCCCTTTTCCCCTGTGCTGTGATTTTTCTCAAGGGGCTACCATGATTTGAGCTAAATTCTACTGATATTGGAAAAAAGAGATTTTGTTGCCACATGTACTCTTTGAGTGATCAGAACTGCATAGATATTCAGGGGGCTGGGGTGGGATGTTTTGTTCATTTTCTTTGTTTTAAGGCTCTTGTCATCTTCATGGCTAGATGAGTTGGAAGTATCTACAAATGAATAGATACTTATTCATTAGTATCTATGAAGTAGATCTAGAAGCAGTGGCAAGAATACACAGAAGAACTATGCAAAAAAGATCTTAATGACCTAGATAACCACAATGGTGTGATCACTCACCTAGAGCCAGATATCCTGGAGTGCAAAGTCAAGTGGACCTTAGGAAGCATCACTATGAACAAAGCTAGTGGAGGTGATGGAATTCCAGCTGAGCTATTTCAAATCCTAAAAGATTATACTGTGAAAGTGCTGCACTCAGTATGCTAGCAAATTTGGAAAACGCAGCAGTGGCCACAGGACTGTAAAAGGTCAGTTTTAATTCCAATCTTAAAGAAGGGCAATGCCAAAGAATGTTCAAACTACTACACCATTGCACTCATTTCACATGCTAGCAAGGTAATGCTCAAGATCCTTCGAGCTCGGCTTCAACAGTATATGAACCAAGAACTTCCATATGTACAAATTGGATTTAGAAAAGGCAGAGGAACCAGAGATCAAATTGTCAACATCTGTTGGATGGTCAAGAAAACAAGAGAATTCCAGAAAAACATCTACTCTGCTTCACAGGCTATGCTAAAGCCTTTGACTGTGTGGATCACAACAAACTGTGGAAAATTCTTAAGGAGATGGGAATACCAGACCACCTTACCTGCCTCCTGAGAAATCTGTATGCAGGTCAAGAAGCAACAGTTAGAACTGGACATGAAACAACAGACTGGTTCCAAATCGGGAAAGGAGTACATAGAGGCTGTATATTGTCACCCTGCTTGTTTAACTTATATGCAGAGTTCAGTTCAGTTCAGTCACTCAGTCATGTCTGACTTTTTGTGACCCCATGGACTACAGCATGCCAGTCTTCCCTGTCCATCACCAACTCCAGGAGCTTGCTCAAACTTATATCCATCGAATCAGCGATGCCATCCAGCCATCTCATATGCAGAGTACACCATGCGAAATGCCAGGCTGGATAAAGCACATGCTGGAATCAAGATTGCCAGGAGAAATATCAATAAACTCAGATATGCAGATGACAAAACGTCATGGCAGAAAGTGAAGAGGAACTAAAGAGCCTCTTGATGAAGGTGAAAGAAAAAGCTGGCTTAAAATTAAACATTCAAAAAATGAAGATCATGGCACTCGGTCCCATCACTTCATGCAAAAAGATGGGGAAACAATGGAAACACTGACAGACTTTACATTCTTGGGCTCCAAAATCACTGCAGATGGTGACTGCAGCCACGAAATTAAAAGACACTTGATCCTTGGAAGAAAGCTATGACAAACCTAGACAAGCATATTAAAAAGCAGAGATATTACTTTTTCTACAAAAGTCCGTATAGTCAAACCTATGGTTTTTCCAGTAGTCTTGTACAGATGTGAGAGTTGGACCTTGAAGAAGGCTGAGTGCTGAAGAATTGATGCTTTCAAACTGTGGTGTTGGAGAAGATTCTTGATAGTCCCTTGGACACCAAGGAGATCAAACCAGTCAATTCTAAAGGAAATCAACCCTGAATATTCATTGGAAGGGCTGATGCTAAAGCTGAAGCTCCAGTACTTTGGCCACCTGATTCAAAGAGCCGACTTATTGGAAACAATCCTGATGCTGTGAAATATTGAAGGCAGGAGGAGAAGGGGATGACAGAGGACAAGATGGTCAGATGGCATCACTGACTTGATGGACATGAGTTTGAGCAAACTCTGGAACATAGTGGAGGACAGGGAAACTTGGTGTGCTGCAGTTCATGGGGTCTCAAAGAGTCGGACACAACTGACTGAACAACACAAATGAACTGCTATCTTTTACATGTGCGATACTTAGAGAATCACATGCTTCAAATGTTTATTTGCTAATTACAATTCCAAAACAGTAATGCTAATGGATTGAGGCATTTCCCTGGGGCAATATGGAATGAGACACTTTGCCTATATTAGTTCTAATGTGATTGATAGTCCAACATGTCAGAGATGACAAGAGTTAGGAAAGTTTGGTGACCTGCTCAGACAATGCAGCTCATTCATGGCCATGGAGGCAGCTCCTAAGCCACATCTCTCCCACAGCATGAAGCCGTGAACATTGACCACTTCAACAGAGCTTCATCATCCAGGTAGTTTTCAAGCTTGTAATTCGAAAAAAGGGAGTAAAAGTCATTGGTTTTCCTTCTGTTGGGTTTTTGGTTTTGTTTTAAAAAATAAAAAGACAAGAATAATAACTTGAAGGGACTACATTTTTAAGTTCCAAGTCTGCATTTTAAACAACTTCCAAAATTATTCATATTTCCAAATTCTAGTTTGGCAAAACTCAAGTTATCCAACCAAAGGTAAGCTTATCTTGTAGAATGTAGAATGTGGGTGTGGCTCAAAACTCAGCTCCCCTTTTTTCTTGGAAGATGTGCATCCCAGAGGCTAGAGATGTCATCAGTTGACAAATTGAAAAGGGCCCTTAGCCATACTGAATCCAACCATTTCCCCCAGAAGGGAAGCTGAGGTTTAAGTTCACTGACTGGAGTAGGACTTGGGTACCCTCTCTGCCTTTTGTTGTGAGATTGTTTGGGGACCACTCAAGACAAGGGCCTTGCCTTCCTCTCACTGTCCCTTGACTGGCCCCTTCCTTCCCTTGCCTTGATCTCTGATGTCCTTGGTCTGACCCTTGCTGATCACTATCTCAAAATTACTTTCTTTCTTGACAAAGGCCCCAGGGTGACCCCACGGGCAGGAAAGCCCTTCCCCTCTAGCACAGCGGCCTGCTGTCTCAGCTCTGAACATTGAATTTTAAAAGTGCTTTGCAAGTCTTGTTGAGTTAATCCCTGTAATCTTAGGGAATAGAGGTCACTATTAATTTCTCATTTTCACTCCTTGAGTGAGGAAATCCAGAAGCCAAAGGTTCAAGGGTTTCCCAGGATCACTGGCACTTTCCTCCCCCAGGAGGAGAGGCTGAGGAGCATGGCTCTCAGCCCTCTGCTACTGGATTCTGGGTCACCCCTGGGGTGTGCTCACACCTGTCCCCTGGTGAATGAGGAAGGGACCAGAGGAGAATCCTCTTTTCTATCACTGCTCCAGGGACTTCCTGGGCTTTTGTTCATTCATTTAACAAATATTTGCCAAGTGTCTTCCAAGTAGCAGACTTGGATAAGTGCTGGGGATATAATAGGAGAACAAACAGACATGTTCATTATCCTCCTGTGTTCTATAAAATGCCTCTCAGAATTTTGTCCATTTATTCTTTCATTAATTCTAGTCCTTCAATTTACTCCCAAGTGACTGTAGGAGCACCTAATCTTTGATTTTCAGAGAGCTGAAGGAGAGAGGAAGTCCCTTTATGTTTTCACACATGTACCCTCCAGTAAATGGGATAAATTTTAAGCATCAGAAAGGGATACTCTCTGCTCCCCACCAAAATAATTTTTCCTGACTGTGATGGGCTAAATGTTGAACATATATGTTCTCAAAACATATATGTTGAACCCCAGCATGATGGTGTTTGGAGGTACAGTTTTTGGAATGATTAGGTCGTGAGGGTGGAGCCCTCATGAGTAGGATTAGTGCCCTTGTAAAAGGGACCCCAGACGGTTCCCTTGCCCCTTTTGCTACATGAGAACACAGTGAGAAGACCTTCTATGAATGAAGGAATGGGCTCTCACCAGACACCAAATCTGTCTATGGCTTGATTTGGCCTTCCAGTGCCCAGAACTGTGAGGAATAAACTTCTGTTGTTATAAGCTACCCAATCTATAGATTTATGTTGCAGCAGCCTGAATGGAATAGGACATTGACCTTCCTAATCTGGAGGGCGTGGCCGGTCTTGCAATTATATCCCATGGCAGGTTTGCATGTGCACTCATTCCCTGCCCAGGAAAACTTCCTGCCATTTGGTTTAATCCATTCAATGCTGAGTGCCTTCTGTATGCAAGTCAACTCTGTGTGAGGCATCCTGCTGCTTACCTCCCAGTGTGGTGTTAAAAGAACTTCCCAAGCAACTCGACCTGGAAGTTGACCTGACTCTTGCAGTTAGCTGCAGCTCATGAAATGATGAGGGTGCAATGAAGTCCAGTTTATCCCAAGCATCTTTCTAATGGGTGCATAATTCAGTGACTAATACAAAATATGGTTCCACCTAATGTTTGTGGTGAAGCTAGTCATGGGTTTCCCTGCTAATTCACCACCATAAAAATTGTGATAATTTTAGGCTCCCTTTAACATTAATTATGACTTGCAAGAGCATGGCTAAAAGTTTGCAGTGTGAAATATGGCCCTTGAGCAAGCAGAAACTACAGTCAGTCAGCTTTGCCTTGAAGTTTCCATGAATGATAACTGTAAAATAGTCCATTTCTCTGGCAGGTCTAATTTGGGGTGTAAGTAACACAGAGGTGCATTTTTAAAAATAACAACTTCCACTCTATATTAAAGGCTTAATAGCTTTTACTAGTCTTTGAATTCAGTCTTCACATGCAATTTAAAACCCAGTAATAAGTTTAATAAGGTACATATTAGAAATCAGGTTTTTTTCATACTGTAAATGTACATGAACTCATATAAACCAAGAGATACTGTGTTTCAGACTCTTTCTCCAGCTTCAACATTTGAGAAGAAAGAACAAGGAAAGAGAGAACAAAGGCTATCCATCTTCCTCTAGTAAACTTACCCTGGGAGCAGGTTCTAAGTCCAGGGCTGGGGTGGGAGGATGAAGATGTGATGAAGTTGCGCTCTAACAACCCAGAGGAGTGTGGCAGGTGGACCAATCATGGGCATATCATGAACAGCACCAGGCTGGGGAAGCACTTTCACTTTCCCAGTGTGAAGATGACATAGGTGTCTTTTTCTAATTAGCGAAGTAGTTCTGCCTTGTGGTCAAATCTGGATCAAGACAGGTGTTGCAATGTATGAGCCGTGTTAACTCAGTCAAGTTAATGATCTTTTCTGAGCCTCTGTACCTCACTGACAACTGAGGGCAATGGTAGTTACTGATGTTGTTGTGAGACTCCAATGTGTTACTAGATGTAAATTGTCTAGAACACACAGGAAACCCTCTTCCCCCCATGTTTGGTCTGCATTTTGACACTGAGCACAACCAATGTGCACTCACTGAAATCAAGGGGAACAGTTCAGGAAAGGAGGAGGGTAAACAGCAAAAATTACCTGCACTCTTGTCACCCTGAGATAGTCTTATTTTGGTGGCCATTCTTCCACTCATCATTTATTGAAGAGAAACTTTCCCCCAAATATATTTTGTGTAAATAGATATTAAATGCTTTTAAAAAACTGTAACCTTTTAAAAACCCTCATTTTTGGTTTATTTTCCTCTCTTTTCCCAGCCTCCTGCCCACACTGATCCTGGGATGTTAAAGCAAACATTGATGTGCTGCCTTCTGCATCTTTTCTTTTTTATTTTTTGATGCTTCAATAATTGACTCATTGGAGAGGGAGAAATCCAACTCAGTCTCAAAAGATGAACAGGATATAGAAGGTAGAAAAGAGGGCACAGCATCTCAGGTAAGGCATATAGTGTGATCACAGGCCAGGTAGGTGTAAAAGTTCATGGTGTATGAGGAAATGGTTAGCTTTTCTTACTGCTTAAGTCTAGAGTTATAGCAGCAGCTTAAGATGGGTGTTGCGAGTAGATGAGACCACAACACCATATAGTGAGGGGCCATGTTTGGGAGTTTTTATGTTGTCTAGCAGGATATGGGCAAACATTAGACTTTAAATCAATTTCATCCCATGCATGTTTAGAGGAGAGCACTCTAGTAGCAGGTGGTAGATAGTTGATTTAATTTGCCAGAGCAATTGAAGCTGCAAGTCAAGGAGACCAAGTGGGATGGTCAAGGTGGAGACATGGGGTCATTTCAGAAGAAAGGCCATAGGACTGGTTGACCAAATGTCAAGACTTTGACCATCTTGAGCAATACTGAGTGGTGGACTCTCACTCAATATGGAAAGATGGAATCTCACATGAGAAACTAGTGATGCATGAAGAGGAGTCAAGAATGGATACTGATGCTGAGTCATTGCCAAGTTGTGTGCCATTGCCTGGGGCAATTGCCCAGAGCAGCAGATACCACTTGTGGCCTTTAGCCCCACCACTTTGGAAGAGTCTCCCCACATTCTAAAGGATTACCCTGATCTCACATTTATGAAGTAAGATCTGTTACATGAGGGACTATCTTTTATAGCCCTGTGCTTTTGGCAATGAACAAACATCTCAAATTCCCAAGAAGAAAGCTGTGGTTCTATTATGAAATTAATTTTCCACTGACCCAGGTCCAGAAGGCTGTTTGAAAGATAAGTGTTGATTGATGGGCCTATGAAGACTTCTATCCAGCTTTCTAAAGTACAAAATCTGTAAATCTGCAAGTAGAAATAGAGTCTTTCTGGAAAAAATATTAATTCTGTACCTTGGTGTTACTGGGTGATTGCTTTTCAACACCTGGGAGGACTTTTAAATGAACAATTCCTATTTATATCTTCCCCTAAATAGCGTTGGAACTCCCAGGCATCTTATAAAAGTTTGAAACAGGCCTGTGTTGCCGGGGTCATAACTTGATTAATCATACAGAAAGCGCAAGCCCAG
Source organism: Cervus canadensis (assembly GCF_019320065.1). Taxonomy (NCBI): domain Eukaryota; kingdom Metazoa; phylum Chordata; class Mammalia; order Artiodactyla; family Cervidae; genus Cervus; species Cervus canadensis. The sequence goes on from NC_057393.1 coordinate 13,556,818, forward strand.
GCATATTACAATTATAGAGGGATCATGTCTCAAATGAGCCAAGCACCTGAAATGAGTGAATGTCTAAATCCCAGGGGTGATTCTGAGAACAGAAATGCAAGGAATGAATCCAGAGGACAATATTGAAATCAATGGCAGGAGGTGAGTTTAAGAAAGAAATGAAAAATGAGAGATGAGAATAGAATGATGGAGGTAGGACCCTGAGGACATGTTTCCATAGCAGCAGGCAACTCAGAGGAGAGGTAGGAGGGAGAACAGAGTAGAAATACCCGGCATCAGACTCTAGGGAAGTAAAAACTGAAGGAGAGCTTGGAGGCATTGAACGAACCCTTTCTCCTCCTCGTCTTACAAACAAGGAAACCCAACGATCATTCCTGAAAGGCAATGCAAAGCTCGCTTCTGGGGTCTGCTTTCTGTTCACCACACCATGCTTCCCGGAGCCTCAGCTCAGTTCTTGTTATGCTTGCCCAAGAGAACAGCTGGAGTGTTAGATGTACACGGATTCTGTCTCCATCTGCCACAAACACTGCAGTGAAACTAGAGGTACTGTGGAATACTGAGGCACAGATACTGAATTTAAGGGAAAAGATACATCTTTCTAGACATAAGCAGGAGGTTTTTGTTTTGTTGTGTTGTTTTACAAACTGGTTTAAGGAGGTGTGTGAGTGTGTAGAACCTCCCGTGATGGGCAAAATGACATTTACAGCCCCCAAATGCCCACATCCCCATCCTCAAAACCCTGGAATATGATACCTCACATGGCGAAAGGGACTTTGCAGACACAATTAAAGTCAAGAACATTAAGATGAGATTATTGTGGATTACCCACTGGGGCCAAATCTAACCCTGTGAGTCCTTTTTTTCTTTTTTTCAAATATTTTTTGTTAATTATCTTAACAATTTTCTCATTAACTTTAAAAACAGAGAAGCTTCTTCACTCCTGAGAACCAGAGAGAAAGTCTGAGAAAGATTTGGCTTTGGGAACTTCCAGGGCAGTCCAGTGGTTAAGACTTCACCTTCCAATGCAAGAGTGAAGGTTCAGTCCCTGGTTGGGGAACTAAGATCCCACAAGAGATTTGCCACACGACCAAAAAACCTGAACGTGGACAACAGAAGCTATGTTGTAACAAATTCAATAAAGGCTTTAAAAATGGTCCACATGAAAGAAAATCTTAAAAAAAAAAAAAAAGAAAAAGAAAACATTGCTGGCTTTGAAAATGGAGGAAGAGGACATGAGCCAAGGAATGCAGGAAGTCTCTAGAAACTGGAAAAGGCAAGAAAGCAGTTTCTCCCCAGAGCTTCTATAAGGAACAGAGACCTGCCGACACCTTTTATCTTGTAAGACTCTGACCTCCAGAACTGTAAGACAATAAATTTGTGTTGTTTGCACCACTAAGATTGTGCTAATTGGTTGCAGCATCATAGAAAACACTCACTAAACTGGTGAAGAGAGAAGCCTGCCACGATGAGAACAATACCAAGAGTAGAATGAATCAGTTCTGCTGAGATTCACCTTAAGATTTGTCTTGGTTCAGGTTGCTATAACAAAATATCATAGACAAGCACAACAGGTATCTATTTCTCAGTCAAAACAGACATTTATTTCTCATAGTCCAGACTGTCTGGAGTCTGGCAAGTCCATAGGTGCCAGTTGATTCAGTTCCTGGCAAGAGCCCTCTTTCTGGTTTGCTGATGGCCACATTTTCACTGTTTCTTCACATGGTAGAGAGAGATAGAACTCTGATCTCTTCCTCTTCTCATAAGGACACAAATTACATCATGGGGCCCCACCTTCATGACCTTATCTAAGCCTAACTGCCTCCATGTCTCCAAATACCACCATACTGGGACTTAGGGCTTCAATATATGAATTTGGGAGGAGAACACAAGCATTCAGTCCACAGCAAGATTTTTGAAATATTGATGGGCAAAAATGAGAGGCAAAACAAAATACAATATTTATTTAAATCTGTAAGCAGGTTAATTTTCCTCAGAGGTAGACATTAAATGTTGACTATAACTGATGGTCTAAAAATCTCACTGAGACATGTTTGTTTACACAGAATGGGTGTACCTTTAACTTCCTGCTTGTTCTTGGGGACACATGTGTATTCTGGGCAAGCTCATAGGCTATAGTGGTTGTAGTCATGCAGGGCTTCATGAAGGGGCTGGTCATCATGACGATAGGAGGATCAAGAAAAGAAACTGAATCTGACCTGATGAAGTTCCATCTGGGTTGTCCTATGGGTGGTTATGTTCATCAAAGTAAACAATATCTGCTAACTAACACAACCCTGAATTCCAGTAGCATAAGTCAACATAGGTCAATTTCTTGTTTATAAAACAATCATGCAGTTAACCAGATGTCAATTTGGCAGTTGATATTTCACAAGATGATTCAGGAATGCTGACCCCTTCCTTCTTGTGACTCTGTCTTTTTCTAGGGCCTTGGAGGACTTCATGTCCAGACAGTCAATTGGGAAAGATGGTGGAGAAGACATGTTGTTGTTTTTAGTCGCTAAGTCATGTCCAATTCTTTGAGACCCCATGGACTACAGCCTGCCAAGTTCCTCTGTCCATAGAATTCTTCAGGCAAGAATACTGGAGTGGGTCACCATTTCCTTCTCCACGGGATCTTCTCAACCCAGGGATCAGACCAGCGTCTCTTGTGTCTCCTGAATTGTCAGGCGGATTCTTTACCTCCACACCACCTGGGAAGATGTACCTGCTCCTTAACCACTGTGGTTCCAAAGGGATATGTTGCTTTCACTCTCACTCCACTGGTGACTGTCAGTCCTATTGTCTTACCTAGGTAGAATGGAACTGGGGACATGTCTCTGCACTAAGGAAGAAGAAATAGAAACATTTGGGGCAACAGCCAGCAGCCTCTGCCATAGTGTTCAACACAGTTGTAAGGGTCAATAGTTTAGACTGGGACATGTACCGACAATGTACATTATGTTCTAATACGACTGTCCAACTTGGAGTGTGTTTTTTCCATGAGGTAAAGAATATTCACACTCTCAGTCACCCTGAAAGAGGCTGTTCCTGGGAGAAGAAGGGAAGATGGGAGAAGTGGCCTCAGACCAAAGAGACAGAAAAACGTATTTCTCCCTCTGGACTTTCCTGGTTGGGTCTGGATGAAGATACAGATGTGAGTTTGATCTCAGTGGCTTAAGAGAGATGCTGCTGCCAAGAGAACAGATTAGGAGTTAAGCAAGGTAATGTCCTTCAGGTAGCCTGGGGATTTGGTCTGCACTTGTGAGTTTGGAGGGCGCCCATATGCAGGGTGGTTAGAGATATGCTTTCTATTGTTTTCTCTGAACTATCCATGGAGTCATATGAAAAGTTGGGAACTCTACTCAATACTCCGTAATAGGAAAAGAATCTAGGAAAGAATGGATATATGTGTATCATAACAGATTCACTTTGCTACACAACTGAAACTAACTCAACATTGTAAATCAGCTACACTCCAATAATAATTTTTAAAAATATAAATATTCAGGGAAAAAAGTTGTGAAATGGTGGTAGTTCTACTGTGGAAACTAAAGGAAGGGTCTGTATTAGGGGCTGAATTGTGCTTCTGCAAAACTGACATGTTGAAGTCCTAAGCCCCAGCATCTCAGAATGTGGCTTTATTTGCAAATAGGGTTTTTAAAGAGGGAAGTTAAAATGAGGTCACTAAGGTTGAACCCTAAAGCACTCTGACTGGTGTCCTTATAAGAAGAGGAAATAGGGAAACACACATACCCAGAAGAAGATCATGGAAGACGATATGGAGTGAAGAAGACACAAGAAAACAAGACATCCACAAGCCAAGGAGAGAGACCTCAGGAAAAACCAACCCTGTGACACTTTGATCTTGGACTTCTAGGCTCCAGGATTGTGGGAAAATAAAGTTCTGTTGTCTGAGCTATCCAGTCTTTGGTACTTTATAACCAGCAACCCTCAGAAATACATCCTGGTTCATACTTGAGGCAGAATGGAGAAGAGGAGGCAGAGCACATGTCCCAGGGCCATCATGCAGCTGTTAGGGGCAATCATGGGCAGGGGCAGGTGACACCCAGGGAGCAGAGACAATGTCAAATAGCAGAAGGAATGGCAAAGTGTTGGATCTGAAGGCAGATAAACATGATGGATCTTATTTTGAGAACATATCTAACTTGTGGCACTTCCTGGGGACTGAGTTCTCCCACGGCCTAGTGAAGTTGCAGTCTTCATAGTATGTCATATTAGTGGACATACTTATGGCCACTTTGAGAAGTTCCAAGCTGGTGAAGCCAAGCCTCATGTGGATAGCAAGAGAATGAATATGCTTAGGCTTCAAGGAAACAGACAGTGTCCTTTGGAATCCCAACCCCTCCTCTTCCTATCTGTGTGTCCTTATCTTAGCCTCCATGAACTTGGCTTTTTCATCTGTAATTTGTTAATAGTAACAGCTATTGCTTGGATCTAATATAATTAATTAATAATCAAACAATATAATTATATAGTATAAATAATTATAATTATATTAATTAATTATATTAACATTATATTAATGATATTATATTAATGTGATATAATTGTATAGTATTAACTATATAATTATAATTAATTATATAGTATAATTAATATTATATTAATTATAAATACTAATATACAATATTAATATTGTTGTGTTGATTATATATTTTTATAATTATATATTTATATATTTATATAATTTTATATACATTTATATATTTATATAAATATATAATTATATATTATAATACAAATTAATTATACTGTCATTTGACTTAAATGCAATGCTATAAGGCTCTTAGTACTAGGTTTGGTGTATATTATGTGCTCAATAAATGCCAGTTGTTGTGCTTATTATAGAAAAACACTCACTGATGAGAGGAACATGGTCCTTGAGCCCTGTTGAGCAGAATAGAGTTATACAAAGGACGTTGGTCATTTGTGTACTGGAGAGAAATTTAGCCAGTTGTTTGACCAAATTTGACCCCAGCTGGACTTCCTGTGGGATGGAAATGACTTCAGAAAGGGAGGGGGCAGCAGAGCCATGCAGAGGTCCACCGTTCCCTTCTGTCTCAAATCTTAATTCTGTTACAGGTCCAAATTCAGGCACCTTCATGCACACAGCCATGTGCCAGTGCTGGCTGGAATTCTGTTTCTCAGGACTTTCATCATTTCTGAAGGAGGCCCTAAGCGTCTGAGCCTAAGTGTGCTAGCCACTACCAGAAAGAGGATTCTCAGAGCCAGGTCACAGGAGGAGAGCTGCCCAGCATGCTTAGCTGTGGATGTTGCATCTGCTGCATCTGGAGGCACAGTGGTCTGCAGGAGCCCAGGGTGTATTTGGGGGAGGGGGTGGTGTTGAGCCTCTGAACGCAGAACATTCAGCCGTATTCAGTTTCTTGGTTGAGTGCCCTGTCATCTCCTCCCGCTATCTCGACCCTCAAGGCTTTCAGTGTTGGTGCCTTTTACTCTTTAGACGGATGGCGTTTTGGAAACTTTCAAAACATTTGGACCAAGATCCCCATCATGCACACGGAGCTGGTCTGGGGTTGATTAGGCACAGGCAGCCGCACCTCCAGATGCCACCAGGATCACAACACTCTCTTATGAAACTGGACTTTTAAAGAGCTGGAGTCAAGTGGCAAAGTCAGTGGCTGTCAACAGCCTCAGCCCTGAGTGAGCACAGTTTACTGGGTGCGGCAGCTCTGGGAAGTCTCAGATGGCCCTGTCTGGGATTGGAGGAGCGGTTGGAGGGAGGAGAAAAGCCAGGAGGACAAGGAAGAGAAGGCCAACACCTGGGTCTGCGGTGCTAAATCACCCATCTTGTTATCCTGATTCTGACCTTGTGCCCTCTCTCCTGTTTTAGCATCCATCTTTTTCCCAGAGTCCCTGACTTGGTTATCCGCTCAGACTCCTTAAGACTGGGACCCTCCCTCATTCTTTTTCAAGCTATGCTCCTGAATTTTCACCCCAGATTGGTGGGGTGGTATATCAAGTTAGTCCTGAAGTATCTAGTTGGTTTCCAGTCGAGAACCACACGTGGCCACCTCGTAGACACATCACAAATGTTCATCAACTTTGAGAGTGACTATCATTTTTGTCTTCTTTCTATAGATGGGCAAACTGAGGCTTAGAGAATCTAAATTACTTAACTAAAGTCACACAACCCACAAGTGATGGAGATTCAAATGCAGGATCATTTGAATCCAAAGCCTGTTTTTTTGTTTTTTTTTTTTTTGTTTTTTCTTATACCACAGTGGCCCTCCATTCTGAAAGGGGAAACCATAGGATCCTTGGAGGAAGCACTTGGGGAAATTTAACACATGTACATGTGCGTGCATGTGGTGTGTGAGCACCTATATGCTTAGGGACAGAAAGAAGAAAAAAGGGGATGAAGCTGGGAAAATAAGGATGACACTGAGGAGGATATTTAATTTCAGGTGGAAGAGTTTGAATCTTTTTCTTTTTTTTTATTTTTTATTTTATTTTTTTTTTAATTTTTATTTATTTATTTTTTTGTCATACATTGATATGAATCAGCCATAGATTTAAAATACCTGCAAAAGAGGAATGGCTAAAGCCTTGGAAGGAGACTAAGGATCTTTGCTTCAGGAGGGGTCTGCTGTTGAGCTTCTCAAGGCTGGACTGAAGGTAATGAGGGGAGGCCGTGAGTCTCCAAGGTGGGAGTCCACCAAGATCCTTAGGGGCTGCTTGTTAACCTAACAACACACTTCATCAGCCAATATCTTCTCTCCAGACGCTAGTTTCCACTCTTCCACTGGATTGTCAATTCCTTGACAGCAGAAACTGCCTCCTACTTTTTCAAATCCCCCACGAAACCCAGGATAATGCTGAGCACACAGCAGGAGCCCAATGAACACGTGTTGTCAAAATCATGCATGTGTTAATTGTTCTTCCCTTATGAGCAAATTATAAGCAGTTGCCCTACATATACATGTTACATATGAATCCTGAGAGAAAGAAGGTGATAAATCTTTTCCTAAGGAAGTATTTCCCTTTGTGCATACATATTTGTTAACCCTTTAGCAAATGTATACTAAGTAGGCCTGATAATCTCCCAGTCCTCAAAATAAGAAATACCAGAGAAGGTTTGCTGACAAGTCTTATTTGGCTTTTGTTTAGATTTCATTGTTTTATTTTTTTTTTATGTCTAATACTATATAAAGGGCTTCAAAAAATGCCATTAAAAAGCCAGTGAGATCTTGGCACCATATCCCAATTCTGTCGCTTTCAGTAGAATTTTATATCAAAAACACTGCTGAATTATTGTGTAATTGCCAAATTCCAGAATCTGCTTATTATCTCTAAATTTTAAACACTGAGATTCGACTTACTGGGGACTTTGTTATCTCAAACACATTTAGAAAGAAATTATTGAGTTTATCTTATTTATTAAAGTAATTCAAACTTACTTATAACCTAAAACATTCTCTCAAGAATTTGAGGGCTTATGGCAAAAACACCTATCATGAACTGGTAACCTAAATGTCAAATTTAAAAATCAGAACTCAGGAAAGTAGAAATTAAAATGGGAAGTCAAACCCAGGAGAAAAACTGAATGCAAATATCTGGGTCCCTAGAGAACATAGGAGAACATTACAAAACTGCAGCCCTTGGGACAAACCCAAATGAAGTTGCATTTTGTTTGTTCCGTACAGAGTTAAAAAGAAACTTTTTAGTCTGTTTCAAATATCAGTGGGAGGAGAGACTATCACAGAGCAAAATGGATATAAGAGCTGTAGTTACCAGATGCAATGTGTGGACATTGTCTAGCCCAGCTATTCAGATTTGGAAATTTTGAATATTCATTGACTTAGAGGATATTAAGGAATTATCACTCATTTTGTTAGGTATGATAATGGAATACATGCTAGTAAAGCCATATCTGAGACTTACTTTAAAATACATGAGCAGAAATTTTAAAAATTAAGTAGAATAGGTAAGTAAGATTAGCAAAATGTTGATTATTTTTGAATCTGAATGATACATGTAAGAGAGTTTATTATATCTCTCTATTTTTGTATATATTTAAAATTTTCCATAGTGAATATCAAAAAAGTTAGACTATGACTGTCTTGAGGTGGGTTATGTGCTTCTTAGTTTGACATAGTCTCCACCTGCCACCCATCTTACCCCGCACCCCTGTTACCACAGGCTCAGATTCACATTTAATTACCTTCCAGATTTACCTTATTACATGAATTATGATTCCTAAAGTCAGATAAAAAAGGGAGTGGTTGATGATGAATAAACATCCCAGTTCCTCAACTGGAAAGAGTCTAACTAGCACTTGCATGCCCAGTCACTTCAGTCGTGTCTGACTCTTTGTGACCCCATGGACTACAGCCTGCCAGGCTCCTCTGTCCATGGGATTATCCCAGCAAGAATTCTAGAGTGGGTTGCCATGCCCTCTTCCAGGGGATCTTCCCCACCCAGGGATTGTTTCCTGCATTTCCTGCATTGGCAGGCAGATTCTTTACCACTGAGACACCTGGGAAGCCCTCACTAGCACTCAACAGTAAACAAAAATTCTTCCCAGAAGCATCACGGAGAACCAGAGTAATGCAGATAGGGTCCTACACAGCAGTCTTTCTTGAACAGCTGCAGAGTGACCAGACCCCACCCCCATCTTTGGGCACCAGTGACCCCACAGTTCCGGGACTGGCTCCAATCCATAAGCCACACTAAGAGCAGCACTCCCCTACTCCGGCACCCTCAGCAAGGATCAGTAGGTGTTGGCCACAGTGCATTTCAGAAAAGCATTTCTGCAGGGCCCCAGAGCAATAGGATCTGGGCGTGCAGCTTTTTGATGGACTGGCTGGATCTAGAGACAAAATATCGAATATGGGAGATTCGAGAAGACTGAGCAGAAGGCATATACGTTCTTCAAGCATCTTCAAAAATACCTACCAAGGATATCACTCATTGTGGAGTGAATAGTTGACCTCCAGAAAGATAAGTTCATGTCGTAACCCTGGTACCTGGCTCCTCTATCCACAGAATACTGGAGTGCGTTGCCATTTCCTACTCTAGGGGATCTTCCCGATGCAGGGATCGAAACTGAGTCTCCTGCGTCTCCTGCATTGGCAGGTGGATTGGATTTCCTTCCCATTTAGGTTACCACAGAGCACCGAGTGGCGTTCCCTGTGCTATACAGTGGGTTCTCATTAGCCATCTGTCTTATACATGGTATCAATAGTGTACATATTAATATGTCATTCCCAATGTCCCAACTCATCCCACCTCCCCTACCTCCGCCCTGCTTGGTGTCCGTATGGTTGTTTTCTACATCTGTGTTTCTATTTCTGCTTTGCAAATAAGATCATCTATGCCATTTTTTCTGGGCTTCCCTGGTGGCTCAGCTGGTAAAGACTCTGCCTGGTATGAGGGAGACCTGGGTTGGGAAGATCCCTTGGAGAAGGGAACAGCTGTATTCTCCAGTATTCTGGCCTGGAGAATTCTATGGATTGCATATCCATGGGGTCGCAGAGTTGGACATGACTGAGTGACTTTCTCTTTTACTTTCATATGATTTTTCTAGATTCCACATGTGTACATGTGTGCTAAGTCGCTTCAGTCATGTCCAATTCTTTACGACCCAATGGACTCTAGCCTGCCAGGCTCCTCTGTCCATGGGACTCTCCAGACAAGGATACTGGAGTGGGTTTCCATGCCTTCCTCCAGAGGATCCTCCCAACCCAGGGATCAAACACACATCTCTTATGTCTCCTGCTTTGGCAGGTAGGTTCCTTACCACTAGTGCCACCTGGGAAGGCCTCTAGATTCCACCTAAATGCATTAATATACAAGATTTGTTTTTTCTTTTTGACTTACTTCACCCTGTATGACTGTCTCTGAGTCCATCCACATCTCTACAAATGACCCAATTTTGTTCCTTTTTATGGATGAGTAATATTCGTGTACTGTGAGCTTCCAGATGTTCAAGCTGGTTTTAGAAAAAGCAGAGGAACCAGAGATCAAATTGCCAACATTCGCTGGATCATCAACAAAGCAAGAGAGTTCCAGAAAAACATCTATTTCTGCTTTATTGACTATGCCAAAGCCTTGCACTGTGTGGATCACAATAAACTGTGGAAAATTCTGAAAGAGATGGAAATACCAGACTGCCTGACCTGCCTCTTGAGAAACCTATATGCAGGGCAGGAAGCAACAGTTAGAACTGGACATGGAACAACAGACTGGTTCCAAATAGGAAAAGGGGTACGTCAAGGCTGTATATTGTCACCCTGCTCATTTAACTTATATGCAAAGTACATCATGAGAAACGCTGGGCTGGATGAAGCACAAGCTGGAATCAAGATTGCTGGGAGAAATATCAATAACCTCAGATATGCAGATGACACCACCCTTATGGCAGAAAGTGAAGAGGAACTAAAAAGCCTCTTGATGAAAGTGAAAGAGGACAGTGAAAAAGTTGGTTTAAAGCTTAACATTCAGAAAACTAATATCATGGCATCCGGTCCCACCATTTCATGGCAAATAGATGGGAAAACATTGGAAACAGTGGCTAACTTTATTTTGGGGAGCTCCAAAATCACTGCAGATGGTGATTGCAGCCATGAAATTAAAAGACGCTTACTCCTTGGAAGGAAAGTTATGACCAACCTAGACACATATAAAAAGCAGAGACATTACTTTGCCAACAAAGGTCCGTCTAGTCAAGGCTATGTTTTTTCCAGTGGTCACATATGGATGTGAGAGTTGGATGATAAAGCTGAGCGCAGAAGAATTGATGCTTTCGAACTGTGGTGTTGGAGAAGACTCTTAAGAGTCCCTTGGACTGCAAGGAGATCCAACCAGTTCATCCTAAAGGACATCAGTCCTGGGTGTTCATTGGAAGGACTGATGTTGAAGCTGAAACTCCAATATTTTGGCCACCTGATGCAAAGAACTGACTCATTTGAAAAGACCCTGATGTTGGGAAAGATTGAAGGCAGGAGGAAAAGGGGATGACAGAGGATGAAATAGCTGGATGGCATCACCGACTCAATGGACATGAGTTTGGGTAAACTCTGGGAGTTGGTGATGGACAGGGAGGCCTGGAGTGCTGTGGTTCATGGGGTTGCCAAGAGTCAGACACGACTGAGTGACTGAACTGAACTGAATATTCCATTGTGTGTGTATTTATCACATCTTCTTTATCCATTCCTCTGTTGGTGAACATTTAGGTTGCTTCCATGTCCTAGCTATTGTGAATAGTGCTATAATGAACATTGGGTTACATGTTTCTTTTTGAATTATGGTTTTCTCAGGGTATATATGCCCAGTGGTGGAATTGCTGGGTCATATGGTAGCCCTATTTTTAGGTTTTTAAGGAACCTCCATACTGCTCCCCACAGTGGCTATATGAACTCAAATTCCCACCAAGAGTGTAAGAGGGTTCCCTTTTCTCCATATCTTCTTCAGCATTTACTCTTTGTAGACTTTTTAATAATGGCCATTCTGGAGGGTGTGAGGTGATACCTCATTGTATTTAAAATTCAGATTCCAGTGACTCTCTCTAAAGACTTATCCAGAGACCTTCAGAGGAACTGTAAAATCTGTGACTTCCCAAAGGCTCTAGCAATGTTGATGGAGGTGGCTGAGGGTGTGGCGCTATAGACCCAGGTGAACTGTTGAGCTAGAAATGTTTGCTCCTGAAAAAAAAAAAAGGAAATGTTTGCTCCTGGATAGACAATCTGTTATCACTTTTTAAAGAGACAACTCCCTATTTTACATCATTTTCTCGTGGACAGACTGAGAGTACTAAAATGTATAAAATAATAATGACACTAATTTCATTCTCTGAAGAAAATGTGGGCTTGTGCAGTTTTATTTTTTCAAATAAAAAGTCCTTAAGGTCTGTAAAAATGTCAATCAGCAGAAGAAAAGAATGGAGCAGGCATGGAAGAGTGGGTTTTTTTCTTTTTTTAAAAAAATCTGTCACTTAGCAACAACATATGTATGGCTGACAGTTGGAGTAATCTTTGAGTTGGCAACATCAAATTGTTAGGAAGTTTAAATTTGTGTTTTATCATTGTTAGCGGTGTTTTAGCAAATCATGGAAGGTACAATATGTGCGTTCTGCTGTTTTGTAAGGGAGACATTTTAAGTCAGAAATATTTGACTGTAAACATATTTTGCACTGAACCCAATTTTCCTTCTACATAGAAGAAAAACCAAAGCTTACCTAAACACACTCAGAAACCTAGTTACTCACTGCTATAGGATTAGGCCGGAAATGTTCTTCAAAAATAGTTTATGAAAGTTTTAATTACACCCACAATCATAAAATGTTCAGTAATTGCTGCATATTGATTCCGTGTTTTTTTCTGGAAATGCTAAAACTATTTCAATATACACAGAATCAATAAACATAATTAAAATATGAGCTCATCAAAACAGTAATTAAATGTACTTAACAGCTTTTGAGGCTTTTCCCCATATGGTTACTGTGGGAGTGTGAATCTGGCGAGCGAGATAAATGTAACAAAATAAAGTGAAAGCTTCGGAAAAGATTACTGTCGTATCATAATATAATAAAACCCGGCTCTGCAGCAAGCCGCACTAAATAAAAAAGTTGACAAAAGGAGTGGTGTATGCAATTATTATACATTTTGGGGCTGTTTTCTATTTATATGAGATTAACACTATCATGGTCTATATTCAGAGGGAACACTGAAATCCTCCAACATGAAAGGAATCGGGGGGAGAGTGCCCTGAATTTTTAATATGACAATTCTCCTTTTAGGATATTGATGGAAAACAGTTTGATCCTCGCCGCCCTGCTTCCGGCTGTAGGCTGGTCTGCCTCCCAGGGGCAAAGTCACCTAACTCCCAAAGCCTTGGACCCTATGGTTCTCAGACTTAGCACTTGTGAAGATGGTTTTAATCCTCTCTGTCATTCATTTCAGCAAGCCTGGGCAAGGGAAGGGAAAGGTTATTTGTTTGTTTATTTATTTATTTTGGCCACAGTGCTTGGCATGAGGGATCTTAGTTCCCTGACCAGGGATGGAACCCGTGTCCCCTACACTGCAGTTCAGAGTCTTAACCACTGGACCACCAGGGAAGTCCCCATAAAGGTTATCAAAGTTGAACCCTTACCTTCCAGGAACTCACAGATCAGGTGTCTGGAAATAGTGCTGAATCACCAGGTAAGGACAGGAGATCTGTCTTTGGGTGGACAGACCCTGAGACAAGGTTGTGACTGCCAGGAATTTACAAGAGAGGCCAGTCTAGGAAGCGTGATCAGGGGAGGAGATGTTGCACAGAGAGAGAGGAAGCTGATGAAGGTGCATGACCAATGAACAGACCACGTGGGGGCAGCTAGTGTTCCATCTTCCTGGGAACAGTGACAGTTAAGACCATCTCTGAGTTGCCCCACCCGAGGAGAGAGGAAGTCTGGTATTTATCCTCTAACCCCACATCTGGATTTGCCTGAAGGTTATTCTCTAAACTTTAATCCCTTGGTCCTACGGTTCAGAGAGAGCTCCCAAGAGGCAGAGTCTTCAGTGAAAGTGAAAGTGTTAGTCATTCAGTCATGTCTGACTCTTTGTGACTCCATGGGCTGTAGCCCACCAGGCTTCTCTGTCCATGCAATTGTCCAGGCAAGAATACAGGAGTAGGTAGCCATTCCCTTCTCCAGGGGATCTTCCCTACTCAGGGACTGAACCCAGGTCTCCTGCATTGCAGGCAGCTACCAGGGAAGCCCTAGAGTCTTCAGGACTTACAATCAAGTGCTATTGACTCAGACTAGACTGGTGAGGGCTGAGGTCCCAGGTGGGGAACCCGGGTCTCCTACCATCCCATCTATGGTAGGCAGAACCCTCCAAAAATTGTCCACATCCTAATTCCTGGAATCTGTGAATGCTACCACATATGGCAAAGATGTTGCACATGTGATTCAATCAAGGCTCTTGAAGATATTCTAGATTGTGGTGGTGGTGGTTTAGTCGCTACTACATGTCAGACTCTTTGTGATGCTATGGACTGTAGCCCACCAGGCTCCTCTGTTCATGGGATTCTTCAGGCGAGAATACTGGAGTGGGTTGGTCATTTCCTTCTCCGTGGGATCTTCCGAACCCAGGGATTGAACCCAGATCTCTTGCATTGCAGACAGATTCTTTACTGACTGAGCCACTTCTGAGTGTCCTTATAAGGGAGGCAGAGGGAGATTTTGAACAGAGGAGGACAGGGCAATGTGACCTCAGAGGCAGAGCTTGGAGGGGTGTGGTCATAAACCAAGGAGTGCTGGCAGTCAGAAGCTGAAAGAGTCAAAGAATGAACTCTTTCCCTGAGCCTCTATAGGGAGTGCTGAGGCAAGCTGGGACCTGGGGCCTGGGAGCCTTTACTGCAGTGCTTGTATCTAGAGAAACATCTCCTCCAGCTACAAATACAACGAAACTATAAGGAGGCTAAAAATAACTACACACATTCTGTTGGGACAAATTATGGACAATAAGGTACAAAAAGGCCAAAAACCATCTGCTACTTCTGAGGTGCCAGGAGCAAAAGCAGGGTACTTGTCATGATCCCTGCACACAGCACCACAAGGGGGTGGGCAGACTGCTGAAGCCACCCCTCTGGCCCAACCCGCTGATCAGCCCCTACCCTCCCTCTATTCAGGACTCAGCTCTTCCTCCCATGGGGAGTGAGCAAGGGTACCTGTTACTTGCTCTCTCTCCCTCATGCTGCAGCTAGGGTCCCACAAAGCCTTGCCAAAATTTCTCATCTGGCCTCTTCTCAATTACCATTGATGCTGCTGCTGCTGCTGCTGCTGCTAAGTCGCTTCAGTCGTGTCTGACTCTGTGCAACCCCATAGACGGCAGCCCGCCAGTCTCCCCCATCCCTGGGATTCTCCAGACAAGAACACTGAAGTGGGTTGCCATTTCCTTCTCCAATGCATGAAAGTGAAAAGTGAAAGTGAAGTTGCTCAGTTGTGTCCGACTCTTAGCGACCCCATGGACTGCAGCCCACCAGGCTCCTCTGTCCATGGGATTTTCCAGGCAAGAGTACTGGAGTGGGGTGCCATTGCCTTCTCCGTACCACTGAGGAAGAGCCCACAAACCCAGGTCGATAATAATTTGTCTGACATCTTGAGTTTGTCCCAGAAATACTGATTTTGAACTTGCAGCCTCCAGAACCGGAAGACAATACATTTCTGCTGTTCTAAACCACCAAGTGTATGGTTATTTGTTACAGTGACCACAGGGAACTCATGGAGGGTCCTAGGAAGAAAAGATTCTTTCAAAGAGGAGTATCCTTTGGGAGACAGAGAAGAAACAGAGACAGGGAGCTTGTGGGAGTGATCTCATCTGAAACTGATGTCACCTCAACACCACCCCCATTCCAGCTTTTCTTCCTCAGCCTTTTCCCTATGTTCCATGTAATCTTCTGCAGATTTTTTTTTTCTCAGTAGTTTCATCTGCACCTGATGGTTGGACCCAGCTCTGTCCTTAGCTAAAATTCTTGTTCTGTGTTTTCCTGTATCTTGTACATAGAAGATTAGATTCAAGAGTGGTCTTTTGGTCTTTCTCTTGATTTTCTGGAAGCTTCCTTGTGGTACACTTAGAAGTGCCCTCCATGTGCTCCCTTCCACCCTGGGCTCACTTGTAGTAGAATTCCACTTGGAGTCCAATTAGTATGATCACTTGGCTTTGAATCTATCCATGACGTCTCTACTGTACAGAGAAAATACACTGTATTGCCTACAAAGAGGCCACAGTTAGACTTGGCTCTTAAAGTTGAAGAACTACCTTACCTCTGAAAATCCAGGGAGACGAAGGAAGGAAAAGGCATGAAGAAAATAAACTCTAAAACTTCTTGATTGCTTTGGACTTGGGACACAGATGGGAGTTCCTCTTGTGCCAAAAAATCTATCAAATGGCACCAGCTGTGGGGTAAAGAAAGTCTAAAAGAATCACACATTGCCATTCATGGGAGGAGCTGTAGGAAGGAGGGAGGAAAAAGTTTTGCAGATCAGTTGATTTCTCAGTGAGTCATGTGGCCAGATGCAAAGCCCACGACTACATCTGCAGGCATATCGTAACTAGTATTAATATTCATGTGGAGACTATCAAGAAAGCTGTTTCCTCTGCATTTTTAGCAGTATGGTAGGTCTGGAGGAAAGTCATTTCTTTTGTGTTAAAGGAGTTTATGCTGCACTACTTTCAAGCTTCATGAGGATTAATTTTAAAAGAGCACAGGGAGTGAAAATATTAGGCCTTATGCAAGGGTAATATTCCAAATATTATACAATTAGCAAGGCCGGAACTGGCCAATCAGAGCAGGTGCTATGCCCAGGTGTTAACCGTTTATTTGCTGGATCATGGGGAATCTGGGGATTTCTGGAGAATGCTGGGGTGGCTGGAGGTGCTGGGGGCTATTTGGAGACTCGGGGGGTGACTGCTTGTAGCATGGCCATCCCGGTGTGTGCCAGCTAAATGTGGGCCCTCACCATACAACATGTAAAAATGTCAGTGTTAGTCACTCACTCTTTGCGACTCCATGAACTGTAGCCCACCAGGCTCCCAGTATTCTTGCCTGGAGAATTCCATGGACAGAGGGCCCTGGTGGGCAACAGTCCATGGGGTCGCAGAGTCTAACTTGACTGAGCGACTTTCACTAAAAATGCCAAGCTTTCCTCTTGCCTCTTCTTAACAAGGGGAGTAAAAACACATGCTAGAGATTCATTAACCTAATGCATGGTCTTTGAACCCTACTGTGTGTCAGGTATCACGCTAAGAGCTAGAAACACAAAGACGTTGTCACCGAAGAACTAGTGGGAAAGTGTAATTATCTGTTTGCTTTGCCCGAGTGCACGTCCTATTTGGGTCTGGAGTGGTCTCAAGCGATGAAAAGTCTAATGCCAACTGCCTTGTGTAAAACAGAAAAAGGGAGAAGATTTGTTGACTCAAATGACAGACATGTTGAGGAATACATATTACTGGGCACAGGGGGCTGGGTGTGTGTGTGTATGTGTCTGTGTGTGTGTGTTTTCCCACTTCACCTCCTTTGGCAGACATCTTGTTTGGGTTCCTGTGAAAGGAGACTCTGAGACAAGGATTAAAGTTCAAGTAATTTATCTGGAAGGGGACCCCAGAAGTGGAAGTGAGGGAGTGGCAAAGAGACGGATAAAGGAGGAGAGCCCTTGTGTACTACGGTAAAGAGCTGAACACGTCCTGCTGGGGGCCCTCTGAAGAACCACATAGAATTCAGAGAAAAGTGAGTTGCTCAGTTGTGTCCAACTCTTTACGACCCCATGGACTGCAGCCTGCCAGCCCCCTTTCTCCATGGAATTCTCCAGATAAGACTACTGGAGTGGGTAGCTGTTCCCTTCTTCAGGGCATCTTCCCAACCCAGGGATCGAACCCATGTCTCCCTCATTGCAGGTAGATTCTTTACCATCTGAGCCACCAGGGAAGCCCAAATTTTCCACCATGGAGGATGGGGGAGGCTAGGACACTTAGCCCTAGATCCCCGCCTCCCACTGGTTGAGGGCTGCTCCAATGAGGCATTAGGTCCCCCTTGCTTCTGGATTGTGTCTGCTTGTGCCTGGATGGCCTTCCAGGGCACACCTGATGTGAGACCCTGCCACAGCGTGTTAGGACCCACTCCTGCTTCCCTGGAAACAGGTGACGTGGCATGTGCAGCATAAGTGTCCACTCACCTGGGCTTTCCTCGGTGGTGGCTCCAGTCTTACGGTCCGTGTGGTAGGGCGAGGTTCCCGTCACATTGTGACCTGGTTGGAACTGGAGATCTGGAAATCAGCAGGAAGCCCAGGTGAGCCAAGCCCCCTCTCGCTGGCATCCGCAGAACTTATTAGAGGAGAAAATAAATTCAGAGCTCCTACGTGATCATTTCAGAAGGTCACCCAGATCTTAAATTTAAAGTCACCCCCCCCAAACTAAGTTCAAGATTTGCTTCACTCTATCATAAATGTGGGCAAAATTCTGTAGACCTTTACTGATTGTCTACATATACCTTGAGAGCACCAACGAATTCCCTCAAACTTGAGGTGAGCCAAATTTGGGACTCAAGGAATAGTGGTTGGGATTTCTTTCTGTAATCAGGTAACTATAAACCAACTTGACTTGAAAACTCTGAAGTCAACCTCCTAGTAGCCCCTTCACAAAATCCTCGCTGTGCTGCATTTGTGTTCTCACAACATTGTATTGTAAGGTTTAAATGTCACGTCAGGCTAGAACATTTGTTATATATCAGAAAAGAATGAAGTGAAAATTGCAGGGTTTTGCCTCTCATGGAAGCTTCATTTGTTCGTTGGGGCTACCTGCCTGATATCAAGGTAAAATGTGACTCTTCCAGACTGGTCCAATTTTAATGTCAACCTTCCTGGTGGTGAAGGTCCCTGTAGGGCCTCAGCCACCTCTGCTGGACTGTATCCTAATCATTCAGCACCGCAGCTCTAATAACCTTTAGGTCCCTGGCCCAGGAATCCCTGAGGCTGTTTTTCCCTCGAGTTCCTGGTGAAGTCAACTAATATACGTGGTGACAATCATGCTGATCAATATATTTTTTTTCTTCACAAGTTTTTGATTTTTTTGTGAGGTGGAAGAGGATTGTCGGTCAGAAATCAAGGAGGAGTGTTGCTTTTGGCTCGAGTGAGCTTGGCAATTGTCTCAACTCCTCACTGCATTAGGTCTCTGTGGACAAAACCTGCTGATATTCTTCAGACCTTTCAGGTCAAAAGAATTGCCTTCTGCCTCTTAGCCTTGTGGGCCTGATTATGTTTGAAAAATAGATTTTCCAGGTGGACTGCTAGTCACAGAGCCTCCCTGGTGGTGTAAGGGACATTAAGCTATGTTTTACCCACTGCCAAGAGCCAATACAGAGCTCAGGTTTTGTTTTTTTTTTTCCTCCTGTGGGAGAAGGTGGTAAGGCCACAAGAGTGGTGGCTGATTCTGCATTAGGGCATTCCTGCGACCACATGTGGAATGACACTCTTCTTTCATTGCAAAGTCATTCAAGGTGGAGGGTACTTGCTCTAAAAACTCTCGAATTAATCTCTTGGTACCAATACCCTTTCAAATTTGTTTCTGGGCTTTTATTAACTTTTACTTCAAACGTAATAGTCAAAGGGCTATGAAAACCCAGAGAGAAACTTGAGTGAACACCTACTATATCTTGAAGTGGTTATAATTTATATCCTGTGAGGAATGGCTTGCTGAAAGTACATATTCATTTCCATTTCTAGGTTGGCTTTTTGGCTGATCTAATTCTTTATCACCATTTAGCTTATGAAACACCTATTGGTGCAGGCTGGGGTGACCTTTTGCATTCCTACTGACAGTTGATAGATAGATATGCATAAATTAGTATATGGAAGTTTCTTTTTTGAAAATCAATGGTGTTTAACCCTTCTGAGGGTTAAGAAAGCAATTAAAATATATAATCTTTATTTAGAAAAGTTTACCAAGTCTTAGTATGATATTTATTGACATTTTAGGTAGTACTTTAATACAATATAATATTGGTTAATACATTCTCCTACTGTTATCTACTGCTTTCTACTAGTAAATAGAGCAGTCAATAACTATCTTATCCTTGCGCACTGATAAGCCTTAAGGATGATGTCACAGAAGAGATTATTTATGGCCACTTTATAAGTCATTCATTTATTGATACTTAAGTGGTTAATAGCATATGCTCTGAAATTATCCCACCAGATTTTGTATCCTCATGACTCTACTTAACTATATATGTGGGCTTCCCTTATCAGGGAAAGAGAAAGATAAGGGAAAGTTGGTAAAGAATCTGCCTGCAATACAGGAGACTCTAGTTCAATTCCTGGGTTGGGAAGATCCACTGGAGAAGGGGTAGGCTACCCACTCCAGTAGTCTTGGGCTCCCGTTGTGGCTCAGCTGGTAAAGAATTTGCCGGCAATGTGGGAGACCTGGGTTTGAACCCTGGGTTGGGAAGATCCCCTGGAGAAGGGAAAGTCTACCCACTGCAATATTCTGGCCTGGAGAATTCCATGGACTATACAGTCCATGGGGTCGCAAAGAGTCAGACACGACTGAGCAACTTTCACTTTCACCATATATGTAACTTAGAGAAAGTTACTTCTCCTTTCTAAGCCTCATTTTCCTAATCTGTGAACAAGGATAATAGCAGTACCTGCCTTATAGTTATGAGGACTAAATGATAGCTTGATTGAGAGCAGAGAACAGTGTCTGGCACATAGACAATGCTAGATAAGTCTCAGCTCTTCTGATGATTTAAGTTATTTTTAGTGTTGTTTGGCCTCCCTGGTGGCCCAGATGGTAAAGAATCAGCCTGCAGTGAGGAAGACCTGGATTCGATCCCTGGGTTAAGACGATCCCCTGGAGAAGGGAATGCCTACCCATTCCTGTATTCTTGCCTGGAGAATTCCATGGACAGAGAGAGGAACCTGGTGGACTACAGTCCATGGGGTCCACAAAGAGTCAGACACGACTGAGCAACTAACACTTTCACTTTCATTTTAGTGTTATTATTATTACAGCGTGCCACAGGCTGTTTGAGGCTCTAGGGATACAATGATAAACAAGACACAAACTTATTAATTAAACAAATATATTTTAAGCCCCTAATTGAGGTCCTAAGCTCTGGAGACACAGTACTGAGTCAAAGACAGCCCCTCTTCCTCCCTGCAACCTAGCTGAGTAGACAGAGAATAAACAAATGAGCAAAAATATGAGTGATGAAGGTAAGAGGGAGAAATAGGCTAACAGATGGAGAGTGAAGAGTGGAGGAACCTTAGACTTCTCTGATGGGGTAACATTTGAGCAGAAGTGGAGTGGGGCACTGTGTGAGTATCTGGGGGAAGAGTTTCCTAGGTGGGGGGGACAGGACAAGCAAAGTGCAAAGCTCTAAACACCAAACGCAATGATACTGGGAGCCCTGTCATAAAGGGAGGCGTCAGAGGAGGAGGCAGGAAGAGAGAGAAATCAAGGATGTCATCTAAATTTTTAACTTGAGTCACTTGTGAATTGTGAAGTCGTTTACCCACGGGCAAGATGTGGGCTAGTGAGTAGATTTGAACTGGGAGTCATCAAGAGTTTATTTTGTATATGTCCCATCTGAGATGCCTGTTACACCCTCAAGCGTATATACCCATTAGGAGGATGGATGTATCCATCTAGAGCTTAGGGGAAAGGAAGAGGCAAGAAACATAAATGTAGGAGTAATCAGTATAGAGCAAGCATTCAAAGTCAGTGGCTCGATGAGATCAATTTAGGTCATCGAACAGAACCTTGGGATCCTTCGGCATCTACAGGTTGAACAGAACAGAAGCCAGGAGAGAAGACAAAGGGGTTTAGAGAAATGGGAGGAAAGCCTGGAGAATATGATGTCTTGGAGCTCTGGAGAAGAAAATCTTTCAAGAAGAAAGGTGTAAAAAAAAAAAAGAAGAAGAAAGGTGTAGATGAACATGTCACCTGATTGCTCCTGAGAGGCCAAGAAAGATGAGAACAAAAAAGTATTAGATTTGGAAAAATGGTGGCCCACTGGTGATCTTAGATGCTGGAAATAACAGAAGATAAAGGAGGGGAATGGAGATCAAATTTCGATCCCTTCTTGGAGAAGCTGTAAAAAGGAGGAAAGATATGAAGAAATAATATTGAGAACGAAATCTATGAAAATTGATATAAGCTGGTAAGAGTGTAAAGAGACATGACTTGTGATGCAGAAGAGATCAGAGCTGCCAGCCTAGGGAAACTGTGGACAGTCGACACAGTGCTTAACAAAGGGGCCCAGTATTCCCAGGCACATCTTCAGGCTGAGAATGTAGTTGGAACTCCAGACAGTGCTTGTGAAATTAAGGACATCTGGGATATGGACGATCTTAAAGAGAATAGGATTCCTGTGGGATGGGCAAAAAATAGAAAGATGGAAATGAATATTCTAAGTATGTAGGACAGAGGTATAAGACATAGCACTCATATTATTTCTGTATCACTAATGATTTTAAGACCCAGAAAAACAAGGAAATGTTATCAGATATTATAAGAGCAAAGCTGTTGTACATTAGCAATAAAAATGACAATTTTTAAAATTCCTTCTTTGTGTGATTTCATAGCTTTATTTAATCATTAACCCTATATAGATCTTCCTTAACTTACAATGGAGTTTCAGTCACAAAGTCATGTCTGACTCTTTGCGACCCCACGGACTGCAGCCACCAAGCTCATCAGCCTCCACTCTCTCCCAGGGTTTACTCAAATTCACGTCCATTGAATCAGTGATGTTATCTAACCATCTCATCCTCTGACACCCCTTTATCCTTTTGCCTTCAATCTTTCCCAGCATCAGGGTCTTTTCCAATGAGTCAGCTTTTTAAATTAGGTGGCTAAAGTATTAGAGCTTCAGCTTCAGTCCTTCCAGTGAATATTCAAGGTTGATTTCCTTTAGGATTGACTGGTTTGATTGCCTTGCAGTTCAAGGATTTACTTTCCAATGAAACCATCTTAAATTGAAAATATTGTAAAAAGAAAGTGCATTTACTACACATAACCTACCAAACATCATAGATTAGCCCAGTCTACCTTAAATGTGCTCACGTTTACATTAGCCTACATGAATGCTCAGTCACTAAGTTGTGTCTGACTCTTTGTGACACCATGGACTGAAGAGCCCACCAGGTTCCTCTGTCCATGGGAATTCTCAGGCAAGAATACTGAAGCAGATTGCTATTCTCTTCTTAAGGAGATCTTCCTGACTCAGGGATTGAACCCACATCTCTTGTGTCTCCTGCACTGGCAGGCAGATTCTTTTTTTTATTTTAATTATTATTTTTTTAATTAATGTATTTAACTGGAGGCTAATTAGTTTATAATGTTGTAGTGGTTTTTGCCACACAAGCAGGCAGATTCTTTACCACTGTGCCAAGTAGGAAGCCCTTCTATTAGCCTACAGTTGGGCAAAACCATCTAAACTATTTTATAATAAAATGCTGAATATTTCATGTAATTTATGGAATACTGTACAGGTACAGAATGGTAATAAGGGTATCAGTTTTTCACCCTCATGATTGTGAGGCTGACTGGGAGTTGTGACTCGCT
Organism: Cervus canadensis; assembly: GCF_019320065.1. Lineage (NCBI taxonomy): Eukaryota > Metazoa > Chordata > Mammalia > Artiodactyla > Cervidae > Cervus > Cervus canadensis. Next base: position 13,579,905 of record NC_057393.1, read on the forward strand.
GACACTGCCCAGCGTCACAGGAGGGTACCACATAGCACATCACTAGAAAAAAATCAACATTTGAAGTGTGATTTTTACTGACTGTGTATAGCTTTATCACTATGATAAAGTGAAAAAATAGTTGTTGAACCACTGTAAGTCAAGGACTGTCTGTCCCTTTGAAGTAGACCACTGTGGTAGAGTATTAGCAGCAGTGCTGCTGGAGTCAGAACATAGACCTGAGTATGAATCTTGGATCTGTCACAACTGGGACAGGATCTGTTGCTGGATCTGTCAGTGAGTATCCATAGTTTTGGGCACTTTTAAGCACCTCAGTTTCCTCATCTGTACAACGGAAGTACCATTACTAGCTTTCAGAGGGTGGCCAACAAGAATAGGTCCAAATGACCTGTTGGTCAGTCACCAGTATCTTATGCTGAAGGAACACATCAGAGGGTATGCTAGCTATCCAGTATAAAAAGTGAAGACAGTAGCAAATCAAGATGAAATCTGACGCTAGTTTCCTTCTGCCACACTTAAGGTAGCAAGATTTGTATTAGAGTCCGCCATTTTTATGTTCATGTATAGCAACTGTCCTAACCTTGCTCAACTTCATCAATTTGTAAGGGTCCAAAACAAGGTAAGCGTCCTGCCTTCCTCAGTAAAACCTCCCCAAAGAGGCCTGCAGCACCTTGAATTCTTATAGCTCAGACTAGTCACTATTAAGACCCCATGTCTCTGTTCCCACCAGTCGTGATGATCAAGAATCAACCATGTGTGTTCCCAAACCTATTTATGCTAGTTGTGATGGCAACTGTTTATGCAAATATTATATGCTTATTATTTACATAACTATTATGTAGCATGATGAAAGATTTGATGAAGACAAGTGGCTATGATAAATTGCTATCAAATGAGGTGTATGTAAAACACACATAAAAGACTGGGGGAAGAGCAAAAATGTAGAAAAATTGCTTTCTAAAAGGTCTCATTCTGCCTTAAAGAAACCAAAACTGGGACTTCTGGATGATGCATTATGGGTGGTTTTGAAAGAAAGACAGCTTAGAACTCTGATCAGCAGACCCTGACACAAAGAAAGGGTCTTGGCACAACATCAAAAGAGTGGCAAGTGAATGAACATCCATATGTTTTAGGTTAAAATTAAATCTTTAAGGTATGTATGTATCACATTTTATGATTCACTGCTTTAATTAACTTTTCCAGTTGACTTGCCAACTGCCAGTTCCAACTTCACTGGGTAACAGTAAAACTGTAATGTTTATTTTTCAGATACTATGAATGTATACTCATTGTTTAAACCACTGTAAAAATTGAAAATGCATAAATAAAAAAATGAAAGTTTACTAACCCAAATCAAATACTAGCAATAATTTAATATAGCTCCTTCTAGTCATTTTTTTTTCAAAAACACATTTTTGAAATAAAATTATTACTCTTGTATTTTTTTTGTCTTCTGTTTTTTCATGAACTATTTTATCATAAGCATTCCCCATGTTAATATTCATCTGTACACTATTTTAGGGCTTCCCTGGTGGTTCAGTGGTAACGAGTCTGCCTGCCAGTGCAGGAGATGGCGGGTTCCATGCCTGGGTTGAGAAAATACCTTGGAAAAGGGAATGGCAACCCACTGCAATATTCTTGCCTGGAAAATCCCATGGACAGAGGAGCCTGGAGGGCTACAGTCCACACAGTGGCAAAGAGTCGGACTTGACTCAACAACTGAGCCCAGAGCACAACACTATTTTACTTGCTTCTTTAAAAAAATTTGAAATATTAATAGCATTTGTAATAAAAATGATATTCATCTGTTAACTTCAAACAATACAAAAATTACACAAAAAAGCAAATCACCATGAAGCCAATGACTTAGAAATAGCCAATGTTAAATTTTTATTAACATTTTCCTAGATTTCATTTTTCATAAAGATGTAGATAAAAGGATATATGGATATGATGCATATTATTTTTAAAGAAATGGGTTATATTGTAATTATTTTAAATTTACTGAAAAGTTGCAAAGATATCACACCCTCACCCAAATTCTCTTCCTATTAACATTTTATATTACCATTGTAGGTTTGTTACATCTAAGAAATTAACATCAGTAAATTACTATTATCTAAACTCCAAACTTTATATTTTACCAGTTTTTCCACTATTGTCCTTTGTTTTACAATGCAGGGTACCATCTTGAATTTAGCATATGATAGAAAACTTTATTTTTTGGAGCTCTAAAATCACTGCAGGTAAAGACTGCAGCCATGAAATTAACAGACGCTTGCTCCTTGGAAGAAAAGCTATGACCAACTTAGACAGCATATTAAAAAGCAGAGACATTACTTTGCCGACAAAGGTTCATCTAGTCAAAGCTATGGTTTTTCCAGTAGTCATGTATGGATGTGAGAGTTGGACTATAAAGAAAGCTGAGCGCCAAAGAATTGATGCTTTTGAACTGCGATGTTGGAGAAGACTCTTGAGAGTCCCTTGGACTGCACGGAGATCCAATCAGTCCATCCTAAAGGAAATCAGTCCTGAATATTCATTGGAAGGACTGATGCTGAAGCTGAAACTCCAATACTTTTGGCAACCTGACGCGAAGAGCTGACTCATTGGAAAAGACCCTGATGCTGGGAAAGATTGAAGGCAGGAGGAGAAGGGGATGACAGAGGATGAGATGGTTGGAAGGCATCACCAACTCAATGGACTCAATGCTGCTGCTGCTGCTAAGTCACATCAGTTGTGTCTGACTCTGTGCGACCCCATAGATGGCAGCACACCAGGCTCCTCTGTCCCTAGGATTCTCCAGGCAAGAATACTGGAGTAAGTTGCCATTTCCTTCTCCAATGCATGTATGCATGCTAAGTCGCTTCAACCGTGTCTGACTCTGCGCAACCCCATGGACAGCAGCCCACCAAGGCTCCTCTGTTAACGGGATTTTCCAGGCAAGGATACTGGAGTGGGTTGCCATTTCCTTCTCCAGCAATGGAGATGAGTTTGAGTAAACTCTGGGAGTTGGTGATGGACAGGAAGGCCTGGCGTGCTGTAGTCCATGGGGTTGCAAAGAGTTAGACACAACTGAGCAGCTGAACTGAACTGAGAAAAATTTTACTTCTTTCTAACAGAAAAAAAACTGAATAAACATAAAGAAATCTTAAACCACAGATTAATGTTTCCCTACTGTAAGAGTTGTTTCCTAAATGACCACACTAAATTTTAAAATGCGCTGTGTGATGCCGCTTCAATCATGTCCGATTCTTTGCAAGCTCATGGACTGTAGCCTGCCAGGCTCCTCTGTCCATGGGATTCTCCAGGCAAGAATACTGGAGTGGGTTGCCATGCCCTTCTCCAGGGGATTTTCCTGACCCAGGGATTGAACCCACATCTCTTATGTCTCCTGCACTGGCAGGCAGGTTCTTTACCACTAGCTCCACCTGGGAAGCCCAAATTTTAAAATAAGTATTATGAAAAAATTAAAAGGTTGGAGTCATTAAATTTTTAATTGCATGATTTATTCACCTACTAAAAAGATAAAATTACTTCTCTTCTATTTCTTACCATCTCTCTCCCCAACACCCATCCCCAGTTTCATTGCTTTTGCAGCTTTACAGACTTTTCTCAGGTGAATAATGTGTACATTGTTCTGCAGTTCAATTCTCACGTTAGATCTTAGACCATATTTAGTTGGATTCATGACTCATCACTAGTCTTTTCAGCCACAACTTTTCCTTGCTTAAATTCTGTATTTTATTCACCTCTTGGTTAGCTGGTTTCCTCTATCAGATATTCTTTTAAAAATGGGTTATGCCATGGCTGATTCATGTCAATGTATGACAAAACCCACTTCATTATTGTAAAGTAATTAGCCTTCAACTAATAAAAATAAATGGAAAAAAATGGGGTATGGATGCTATATTTCACTATTTTTTCATGTTTGAGAATATCTGCCTTTGACTTTCTAAATTCAAACAGTCAATTGTTTTGTCTTAGTTTTAGAAAATCATTTTGTTTTCCTTAGAATCTTGTAAAAATTTCTACATCACCTTCTGACACGGAAAATTTATAGCATGTCCAAGACCAACCTCATGATTTCCTTTGCTGGTGGCTTGTGTTTACTCCCTGACAGTTTGAAGAATTCTTTATTCCTTAGGGAATATAGTCAATAATATCATAATAATTTTCTATGGTGACAGATAGTAACTAGACTTATTGTAGTGATCATTTAGCAATTTATGCAAATATCAAATCACTATGTCATATACCTGAAATGAATATAGTCTTATAAATCAATTATGCCTCAATAAAAATTATATTCTAAAAAGTTCTTTCCTCCTGAGTTTGCTATTTGAACCAAGACACATCTCCACGTGGACTGCACTATCAATTTTTCTCTGGGACATAGTGAGTAGATCTACTTCCTTTCAAAGATTTTTGGTTTTCACTATTATGCCTCAAAAGCAGCTTTCCTGTTCTTTTGGAATATCACTTCAGGGAAGCCAATTAATTGTCCTTATGTTGGATTATCCTTAATTTCCATCTTCTTTTACATTGCTTTACTCTGCTTATACTTCTGTGTTCACTATGATGATCTCAAGAATTTCTCCATTCCAGTCATCTAATTTTTATTTGTATCTATTCTTTTCCTTGCTAATTTAAATATATTGTAATGATATTGTTTTAGTTCTCAGTGTTTCAATTGTTGCACCATTCCTTTTCTTCTCACTCTGTTATTTTATTATTCATTTTGCTGTTTTGTCTTATTGATTTTCTAAGTTTTCCTATACTATGGAACAATCTCCTAGAATAATTTATTCTGTTTCTTAAAGTGTTTTCATCCAGCCTGAATTTTTCATCTATGTTTTGTTTCCTCTTTCTCTTTCCATTCCCTTTTCTTTCATTCTTCCTTCCTTCCTTTCTTTCTCTTTCTTTCAGTGTAAAAAGATTACCACCTTGAATTAACAAATCCAACACTTCACATAAGTAGCTTTTTTCTTTGGTGATGACATTTAATTTCTACTCTCTTAGGACATTTTAATCATATAATACAGTGATATCAACTATAGTCACTGTTTTACATTATATTCTCAGATTTTAATCATCTTATAAAAGAAAATTTGTACCCCCTTCTTTCTAAAGGATATTTGCATGGTTGCCCAGACCTTCTTTATGCCAAAGTATGGTGGCAGACATCTTTATATAGTATTTCCAGTTTTCCTGGGGCTTCTGTGTTGAGTTTGAAACCCTCTTTGAGTTTGACGATATTCCTATTGGTCTCCTTTTCTTTTCATCCTAATAGTATGGAGTGGAATGAGGAGATGCAGGAAGCTCACTAGAGGGAACGTAGCCCTGCCCTTTCTTCTGAGGTCCTGTGAAGTACCCAGTACACTAGTTTGTTTCCCAGACTGACTCAGTGGAAATGACAGGCCTTGGGACCATGCACCTCCCTTTGCTGACATCCGTGTGAAATGTAGGGAATTTAAGATGAAATAAGATTTGCTAGGGTCTTCTCCAAGTCACCCACTCAGTTCCTCCGTTTTCTCCCCAAACTGAAAGGTATTAATGAGATATCTCAGCATTTCATTAACTCTTTTCTCTTTCTTCAGGGTGGGGTGGGGGACGGGTCAGTCCCGGCACAGCAAAATCATTTGTTTCCTTCTTAGGCTGTGACACTTATTTGTTTATGACATGAATTTATAGGCTTTTCTCTGTTTAGTAACTACTGATGAACTTTTATCCTTTTACAGAAACTAATTGTGTACATTTCACTAGGCGCTGGGTTGGATATACTCTAGCACTTTAACTTTAATTCTCCACTATTATCCTGCAGCTTGTCAATGTTTTCTGGAGAATTATCAACATTTATTTAACCATCGTCCTTTTTTTTGGGCCATTTAAGTTTTTTCTGAATTTTTTGCTATAATAAATGACACTACTATAAACATCCTTGATAATAAAATTTTCTTCACATATTAAATTATTCCCTTGTGGTGGATTTCTAAAGAGGAGTTACTGAATCAAAAATAGGCATAGACCTATTTTTTAAGATTCCTGATCCAAGTTGCCAATTTGCTTTCCATATTTGTTATATTTCAAAATATACTGCCAACAGCTAATGTCCAAAGTCTCAAAAACGAATTTCTTGCAATGGGTTTCAGAAGTAGAAACAAATTAACTTAAGAAATAAAGATAACTGTTCATTTGAAAACGTACGTTAACAAGGACGAGAATGGTTTTGCAGCCAAAACCGTATGAAAGCTGTGATCGAGGACAGCTGAAAGCAGATCTAAAACCTGATGAGAAGAAGATGAATCCCCATTCAGCGAGGTGGAATGTGGACCAAAGTCACCAAGAAGGAAATTGGGTGGGTGGGGGGTGTCAAAAATCACTCCCAAGTTTACAACATGTTAATTGCATCTATAAAAAGTACTTAGGGATAGCACTCTTTTTTTTTTTTTTTTTCATTCCCACAGACTATCTGCTAGGCTTTCAGCGTCTGCTGCAACAACAAAATAGTTTATTTTTACTCAATTTTTCTCTCCCATAAAGAAAAATCAACAAAGTATTATCATGTTTCTTAAATACAACCGAACTCATCTTATTAGGGAAAAGTGAAGAAGGATGTGTCATCTTATTAGAAATGACATGATGTATATACAGCCATATGTTTTCAAAGGGTTTTCTGTCAGTGTTAATCAAAACTCCTCCAAATTTATGAACCTCCAGAGCAGCATGTCAACCATATGGGACCATATGGGAAATATCTCCCCTTCAATATTGCGAATTTGAATTAATAATAAACATAACTTAGTGAACCTAAATGAGAAAAACATATCAATGTTGAATCTCAGAAAAGTAGAAACTTATAAAAAAAATTCCCCTGGGTGTTAATTTCGTTAGCATTCTGTCTAATATCTCTATCACACTGCTCTTGTTTTTTCACTCTGACTGCTCATTTATTGGACAGAGAATTGGTTGCAACCTATTTCATGATTGCTACTAAAGTATCAAATAATCAGTACCTCATATTTCCCCCCTTTGCTTTGCATTTTGTGGGAAAACAGAAAACTTGGACTGAAAAGAAACCAGGAAGAATATCCGTGTTATTATTTAGTGCCTAAAATCTGACCATTGAGATCTTTCCCAATCTGCATCCATGGCCTTCCCACATCAAATTACTATTATTTATATATTACTACATTACTAATTCTTCTCTACATTACTCTATTAATTACTACCTTCTTACATTAATTGCTATATTGTTAATTTAATATTATATATTACAAATCACTACTATTATAATACTATCATCTTATTTGCCTAGCAGTCACCATCTCCTTTCTGTTATTTCAGGAGATAATATCATTTTAGCATCTGTGTTATGTAACTTAGACTGATTTCTAACATTGACTGGATGTGGGCATGTGTTAGGGTATCATCAGGCAAGCGAGTTCTTTTTAGTTGGAGGAAACAATTTTGATTCTCACACATGGATCTTAAATATGAACTTTCAGAAGACTGCGGGGGGGAGGTGGTGGTCATAATTGGGAACAGACTGAAAATGAGCCAGAAATGTACAGCTGTTGACCATAAACTTACTACAATGGGCAGGGGCTAGGAACGAGACCAGGGGCAGGGAAAGCGGGGCTAATCTCTCTTTATAGTAATTTCTCTATTGTTCAGAGAAGGATTGGGGTGAGGATGAAGACGTTGATAGTGATGATTTTGCTGCGGATGATACTGTCTACTGTGAGTCATCATAATACTAAGAAAATACACAAATAATATAATGATTTTAGAAACTGTGTGGCATAACCTGCTAATCATGGAATCAAGATTGCCGGGAGAAAAATCAATAACCTCAGATATGCAAATGACACCACCCTTATGGCAGAAAGTGAAGAGGAACTAAAGGGCCTCTTGATGAAAGTGAAAGAGAAGACTGAAAAAGCTGGCTTAAAACTCAACATTCAAAAAATGAAGATCATGGCATCTGGTCCCATCACTTCATGGCAAATAGACGGGGAAACGACGGAAACAGTGACAGACTTTATTTTCTTGGGCTCCAAAATCACTGCAGATGGTGACTGCAGCCATGAAATTAAAAGACACTTGCTCCTTGGAAGAAAAGTTATGACCAACCTAGACAGCATATTAAAAAGCAGAGACATTACTTTGCCAACAAAGGTCTGTCTAGTCAAAGCTATGGCGTTTCCAGGGGTCATGTATGGATGTGAGAGTTGGACCATAACGAAAGCTGAGCACCAAAGAATTGATACTTTTGAACTGTGATGTTGGAGAAGACGCTTGAGGGTCCCTTGGACTGCAAGGAGATCCAACCAGTCCATCCTAAAGGAAATTAGTCCTGAATATTCATTGGAAGGACTGATGCTGAAGTTGCAGCCCCAATACTTTGGCCATCTGATGCGAGGAACTGACTCAATGGAAAAGACCCTGATGCTGGGAAAGATTGAAGGCAGAAGAGGACAACAGAGCATGAGATGGTTGGACGGCATCACTGACTTGATCGACATGAGTTTGAGCAAGCTCTGGGGGTTGATGATGGACAAGGAAGCCCGCCATGCTGTAATAAAAGTTCAAAAACAGACTGATTTTAAGCTAATGACAAGCCAGATTGTCCTGGGTGGACCTGACTTTATCAGGTGAAAGGCTCAGAAGAGATTTTCCTCCTGGCCATGAAGAAGTCAGCTGCCATATTGTGGAAGGTTCTGTGAGGAGGCCATATGGCAAGACACTGCCATGGCCTCTAGGAACTGAAAGCAGCCCTGGGATGAGAGCCAACAAGAAATGAGGACATGTCTTATAGTAGCTGCTGCTGCTGCTAAGTTGCTTCAATCATGTCCGACTCTGTGCGACCCCATAGACGGCAGCCCACCAGGCTCCCCTGTCCCTGGGATTCTCCAGGCAAGAACCAATGGAGTGGGTTGCCATTTCCTTCTCCAATGCATGAAAGTGAAAAGTGAAAGTGAAGTGGCTCAGTCGTGTCTGACTCTTAGTGACCCCATGGACTGCAGCCCACCAGGCTCCTCCGTCCATGGGATCCTCCAGGCAAGAGTACTGGAGTGGGGTGCCATTGCTAAGAGTAGCAAGGAACCTAATTCTGCCAAAAGCACATGGGCTTCGAGGAGGTCTCTGAGGTCCACCAAGAAAAACAGCTCAGTCAACATTTTGATCACATTTTTTTGAGATCCTGAGCACAAGACCCAGATAGTTGAGCCATAGAAACTGTGAAATAATAAATGTATGTTGTTTTAAACCCCTACATTGGTAGCAATTTGTTACGTAGCAATAGATAACTTCCCTTGTAGCATAGTTGGTAAAGAGGCTGCCTGCAATGCAGGAGAGCCGGGTTAGATTCCTGGGTGGGGAAGATCCCCTGGAGAAGGAAATGGCAACCCACTCCAGTACTCTTGCCTAGAGAATCCCATGGACAGAGGAGCCTGGCAGGTTACAGTCTATGTTGTCGCAAGAGTCAGACACGACTGAGCGAATAAACACACAGCACACAAAGGACCAAATACTATAAAAGTGAGAAGTCTTATCTGGGAATTAGATCATTTGGGATTGCTCATTAGAAAGCTGGGGTATAATTCTTTCTTCAGTGTTACTTATATGTATAAAACTTTTATAGGGAGAGTATTAGTTACTTTCTAAGACCTAAGATAATAAAACAAAAAGGTATCTTCATTAATTTTTTTCAGAGACTCTCACCTCAGAGATTCTGGTCTAATTGATTTCAGATGCTATCTCAGCATCAGTATTTGTCAAAGTTGCCCAGGAGATTCTAATGTGCTGTGCTGGGTTGTCAGCTTCTTCATGGGAAGAAATATGCTTCTCCACAGTTGATTGCAAATAGTATTAAAGTCTGTACTCTGCAGGCAAAGTGTCTTAAGTCAAAGTGGACTTCAGAAATGCTGATGCAATAGCTAAGTGAATGGGGAGAGAATGCCAGGCCTGCCAGGACAGATCTGGTATGATATGTGAAAGGAAGCAGCCTAGAGTAATTCTGATGGGAGGTCCAGGGGCTATTGAATAAACTTGAAGGAATGGGGTTGCTCAGTTCCTTCTTGATTTCAGATCAAGCTACTCTCCTCAAGCCTACCTGAGTCCCATCTAAGTAGTTAGGATATTCTTGTCTTTCCTTTGGCCTCCATATTTGGCCTAGCAAGTTTTATTGTTTGTTGTTAATCATTTCTTCTCCATATTCTTTCTGTTCCTTAGAAAAATTTACTTAGCCAAAAGCCTTCCTGGCTAAAATAAATGATATCTAAAGAGAAAAAAAAATCCTGAACCATAGGAGATGGCAGTTCAGTAGCTGGAAATATATTTGGGGATCGTCTCTGAGTTTGTAGAAGGTTGCAAGGAAGATCTTAGACTGACTGGGCAATACATACTTTGGAGTAAGTGACTGACACAGTGGACTAGAAGATCTGCCCATAAAAAACAAGTAAGTCTCCATCTTAAAGAACCGGGCAAGTCAGGATAAGCCAGGTTTTGCTGCAGTAACAAACATCTCTATGACAAACATCTCTAACATCTCAATGACTTAAAAAAAAAATAAAAACAGGTTTATTTCTAGTTTATTTCTAGCTAATGTTTCATAGTTCTTTTAGTATGAGTGGTTGGGGCCTTTCCTGTGTGTCATTCTCTGTCAGAGACTGGTTGACGGAACCTCAGCCATGTTGGGTTTTGCCGGTCAGTGTCAGATGACAAGGGGAGGGGCAAACCACTGGTTCTTAAGGGCTTCTGCCAGGAAATTACAAACATCACTTCCGCTCACATTTGATTGGCCAAGGCAAGTCAAGAGACTTCAAAGGTCAAAAAGTGCAATTCTATCCTGTCTGTACACTGAGGAAGAGAATCAAACATTTTGGGGAAGTAGCACTAATAACTACCACAAGGATTTAGCCCAGAGTTTCTCTGAGAGCCCAGATTTCTCCAATACTTCCAGGGGTCTATGAATCCACACTGGCTAAAAGCACTGTCAAAAGATCCCCGATTACTATATATTGGACAGATGTAGTTCTATTTAGAATAGCTATAGAAGTGTTTTACTGAATTTCAAATTACTGTTGGCCTCTAATTTTTACTCTTGATGTATTACTTTTCAAAGAACTTGCATTAAAATTACAACTAAAGTTATGTTGAGGAAGGTTTTGAAGTTAAAAAAAAAAAAAGTTCTTGTGTTTGAGAAAGTCAGGAGCCATGGAATTAACTCTTTACCTGACTCATTGCCATAAGTCAGCCAGATGGTTTTCTTAGGTAATTTCTTTCACAATTCAGATTGCGTGATGATGCTGAAATAAGTGTTTCGTGAATATGGAAGGGGTTGATTGAGACATACACTCCAGCTCTAATCCATCTATTACTGTTGCTACCATATAAACTATGCATGGTAGTTTCATTCATCAAATTTTCCACACCTTCCAGAATATATCTGAATATACAGTTGCCTGTGAAATGGCAATGTAGCAGAGGCACTAAGACTCTAGATTTTGAATAAATAAGTAATTTTCCTTGTATCTTTAAGCTGAAATCAGTTGTAGACAAGTAGCTAATATTCCTACATTTTTGTGGTCAACTTGGTAAAAATTCATTTGAATTAAGAAGTTACTACTTTCTGAATGTCCACCTGTAATTCATGGTTCTTGCTAGGGAGGAGTGGGAATCAAGAATCTTTGTTCTTAAATCTTTTGAGAAATATTCTATCATGTTATTTTCTTTCTGCTTTTGAATTCACCCTGCAGCCAGTTCCTTTCACTGGTGCTGGTTGAAAAGATGTGGAATAAAACCAGCATATTCTGAGGGGACACTCCCTCTGCACCTGTTCTTTTCTTCTGATAAAGACTGGCCACAAAGGAACCAAGTGTGAGGAGGAGAATTCTCAGTGCTCTCCGCTACTTACCCTTTCCTCGGTCTCTGGAATTTTCTTACACTATTGGTTATGCCATATGATATCCTGCAGAACTCCTTCACCCACGAGAATTTTCCCTAGGCTTGGAACCCAGCATCCACCTGCAAATTGCCCAGTGATTTAAAAACAGCATTCTTCTTTCAAGTGGCTGTGTACAGTTTTGAAAAATTCTGCCCTGGATCTAGAAAGAGAGAGCAGTCCCATGAAATTGGCATCTTTAATAATTTCGGTATCAGATGAAAATGAACAGTTTTCCAAATACAACTGGATACGCCACAAAAAGAAAAATAAAATGGAAAACATCTTAAGCCCTCCCCTGCAGGTGTGTTGGCAAAAGTTTCCACACAACTTTCGCATGATTCCTGGTGCTGAAAGAAAAAAATGTTTACACTGACAGTTTTTGAATTGAGAAGAGTGGTATTAAGGAATATCCTCTGTTTTTTTTTTTTTTCACTTAGTTTTTGTTTTATTGTAAAAGTGACCTAAAAGTTGTAAAAATACTCTAAAAATACAAAAAATAATAAAAGGAAAATGCTTCCCCCAGTAATTACATTACTCAAAGATAACTATTAACATTTGCTGTATATTTTCCAACACTTTTTCTATGCATTAAAAAAACATGCATTTTAACACAAACTTTAGTATGCTGAATTCTGTGTTTAAGGTGCAAGCTTTATAGCTGTTGATTCAGCTTTAGTTTATTGTTCTCATACTCTATTGACTTTTAATGAACTTCATCAGACAAGGACCAAGAATGGGATGTTAAAAATATCCAATTCAAAAATCAGTCTGTCAATTTTGTATTGTATTCTAATAGGGTGTGTTCTGTATATTTTAATTTTTAATACTTAAATGTACACAAACTGATATACTTTAATTGTACATTGTAGATTTTTAAAAATCTTGAAGGTATTTTGCATAATATGAAGACTTTAAAATTATTTTTCTTGTCTCTTTAGGACAAGAAGATTATTTGGAGGAAAAAATAGAATTCAGAAGATATATTAAGAACTGTGGCTTTTGCCAACAGAGAATGACCTCTTTCAGCTCAACTGAAATTTTGTTGTTGCTGGAATTGGACTTTGAGGCTATAACTTCTACCCTTGGTTTATTTTATTTTATATTTGCTTGCTAGTTTTGCTCCTTTGCTTATTTTTAAACAAACTGTAGGGTGTTTTGTTTTTGTTTCAGGGTAGGGAGGGTAGTAGGAAGAGAGATGGATTTTGTTTTTTTAACCCAATTAAGAGCTTCATCTTTCCTAAAGGAGTTAAGCATTCATTTTTACTGATTTGAGTTGCATAATATGATACCTACGTCTCTGTTTATGCTTGTTTTTAAACTTATTTTTGTTCTAACTTTGCTCTGTGAACCAGATCTGGCTGGTCTTTTTTCCTCTAGGCAGGGATTCTTATTCTTGGTTCTTAGACCCCCTTGAACAACAGGTTTCTGAAGATTTCCTGAGATAGGGCAAAACTCATGTGTGTGTGTGTGTGTGTGTGTGTGTGTGTGTTTGCGGGGAGAAGATCCACACTTCTCCCTACGTTTTCCTCCCCTCAAACCACCAATACATTCCTCTCTTAACTTTCACCTGCTGAGAAAATAGAAGCCATCAGAAGAGAATGTACCCCACCCTCACCACCTAATCTGCCCACCTACCTGTTCGGGACCCACTGATCGGAAGGTTGTGGAAGAGGAAGGAGCCTCTGTTTGAGAAACTCCGGGAGAATGGATCCTCAGGGCGGGAAAGCGGAGGATGTTTGGGAAGACGTGGTGGATGCAGAAGGCTGCAGAAGCTGGCCCACTCTGAGTCTGGGGAGCACCCAGAGAAGTGGGTGGGGACAGAGGGGGCGGGAGGGGATGATGTCAGCCAGGGTAGGTACTGGACCCTCCAGGATGAGGTTTTAGGGGATGAAGGGAAACCTGGGAGCCTGGGCTCACGTGGCAAGTGAGTAAACAGGTGAAAAAGGCCCCGGGGAAGATGATCACTAAAGCTTCCAGGGCAGATGGTGGCTGAGATGCTGGCGTGGGAGGAGGAGCGGTGTGGCCAGCAGCTCACTGCCAACTCAGGTACAAAGGACAAGGGAGGGGGGTCTTTTAAATAAGTTTTTAAAATTAAAACTACAGCCCCTCTCCTAACTCTACCATCTCAAGAGAGCTAATCCCTTGATTTGGGAGAAAAAAAATAAAAACCTTTCACAGGTATACAGTTTCCATGTTACAGGGAAGTACGCTGATTGTTCTAAAATATTGAACACATTAGACCTATCACAGAAGCACCTCTTCCACACCTCTATGTAGCTTTCAAAATTCAACACAGCATGAGACCTCAGTTAGGTGGATGGACCGTAGTTTTCTGAAATGTTCCCAAACACGGGACACTTGTCTTGTTTGGCATCATGAGATGGAGCTGACCAAACCTGTCTGAGCGCACAGCCTCTCAGCCATCAGGAACGTGCTTGAAAAGCAACCACTTCCGCCACATCCTGCTGCTGCCCTCCGAGTGCCAGCCCTGCTCCAGGACTGATCTGGCACTGTCTCCCCCTCCCCGGACACATGGACATGCAGGGCAGTCTGCTCAGTTGCTCGGGACCCGCTTGACCATCTGCGGTGGGGCTGGGGTGAGACAGGGCTCAAGGGTCTGGCGTCTGCTGGGGAGAGCAGGTCCCATGAGCTGAGATGTTCCCAAATCCAGCAATAATGTATGCAGAGTGCCAGGCAGGCGGGAACACATAGAGGCTACCCTGGTGTGTGATGTGGCTGAAAATGAAAGCGCACAAAGTGGCCCTTGGACCACGTCATTTGGAAAAAGAATTTTTACATATTTTTATTTATTTTATTTTATTTTTATTTATTTATTTATTTTTACAAAAGTTTATTTATTTATTTATTTTCTCATTTATTTTTATTAGTTGGAGGCTAATTACTTTACAGTATTGTAGTGGGTTTTGTCATACATTGACATGAATTAGCCATGGATTTACATGTATTCCCCATCCCGATCCCCCCTCCCACCTCCCTCTCTACCTGATCCCTCTGAGTCTTCCCAGTGCACCAGCCCTGAGCACTTGTCTCACGCATCCAACCTGGGCTGGTGATCTGTTTCACCCTAGATAATACACACGTTTTGATGCTGTTCTCTTGAAACATCCCACCCTCGCCTTCTCCCACAGAGTCCCAAAGTCTGTTCTGTACATCTGTGTCTCTTTTTCTGTTTTGCATATAGGATTATCCTTACCATCTTTCTAAATTCTATATATATGTGTTAGTATACTGTAATGGTCTTTATCTTTCTGGCTTACTTCACTCTGTATAATGGGCTCCAGTTTCATCCATCTCATTAGAACTGATTCAAATGAATTCTTTTTAATGGCTGAGTAATATTCCATGGTGTATATGTACCACAGCTTCCTTATCCATTCGTCTGCTGATGGACATCTAGGTTGCTTCCATGTCCTGGCTATTATAAACAGTGCTGCGATGAACATTGGGGTGCACGTGTCTCTTTCAGATCTGGTTTCCTCGGTGTGTATGCCCAGGAGTGGGATTGCTGGGTCATATGGCAGTTCTATTTCCAGTTTTTTAAGAAATCTCCACACTGTTTTCCATAGTGGCTGTACTAGTTTGCATTCCCACCAACAGTGTAAGAGGGTTCCCTTTTCTCCACACCCTCTCCAGCATTTATTGCTTGTAGACTTTTGGATAGCAGCCATCCTGACTGGCGTGTAATGGTACCTCATTGTGGTTTTGATTTGCATTTCTCTGATAATGAGTGATGTTGAGCATCTTTTCATGTGTTTGTTAGCCATCTGTATGTCTTCTTTGGAGAAATGTCTGTTTAGTTCTTTGGCCCATTTTTTGATTGGGTCATTTATTTTTCTGGAGTTGAGCTGCAGGAGTTGCTTGTATATTTTTGAGATTAATCCTTTGTCTGTTGCTTCGTTTGCTATTATTTTCTCCCAATGTGAGGGCTGTCTTTTCACCTTGCTTATAGTTTCCTTTGTTGTGCAAAAGCTTTTAAGTTTAATTAGGTCCCATTTGTTTAGCTTTGTTTTTATTTCCAATATTCTGGGAGGTGGATCATAGAGGATCTTGCTGTGATTTATGTCAGAGAGTGTTTTGCCTATGTTTTCCTCTAGGAGTTTTATAGTTTCTGGTCTTACATTTAGATCTTTAATCCATTTTGAGTTTATTTTTGTGTATGGTGTTAGAAAGTGTTCTAGTTTCATTCTTTTACAGGTGGTTGACCAGTTTTCCCAGCACCACTTTTTAAAGAGGTTGCCTTTTTTCCATTGTATATCCTTGCCTCCTTTGTTGAAGATAAGGTGTCCATAGGTTTGTGGATTTATCTCTGGGCTTTCTATTCTGTTCCATTGATCTATATTTCTGTCTTTGTGCCAGTACCATACTGTCTTGATGACTGTGGCTTTGTAGTATATTTATTTTATTTTATTTTTTTGCCATACCATGGACCTTGTGGGATCTTAGTTCCCTGACCAGGGATGGAATCCAGTCTCTTGGCAGTGAAAGCAGAGAGTCTTAACCACTGGACCACCAGGGAACTCCCTGGAAAAATTTTAAAAGCATTTAGAAAATAGTATCTCTAGATGAATTCATTTTGTTCTTTTTTAATCACTAGCGAGAGAAACCATTTTTCTCGTTTACTTTTTCTGGATGTCCATTAAAGTACATGGGAATTCATTCATTCTTCATCTTGGAATCCCTGGTGCCTAGTAGAATGCTTGGTACATACTGGATGCTGGACAGACATCTGCTGAATGGGTTGAATGAAGGTCAAGGAGACACTGATAGAGCGGCAGAGGCTGTCCCTGCCAAGTTCCAGAGTTATGTGCCCCTGCTTGCTGGGCAAGGGCTCCTTGATCCATTTCAGGCAGATGAACCTCATTTTGCCCCAGGTTCTAACTTTTCAAGTCCTCATCTCCACTCCAGTCTCTCCCTACCTACTTCCTAGTATAGTAGTTGGATGATAGGAGTAGCCTCCAAGTGTGCCCAGCTGCTCCCAGCCCCTCCTTACTCCGCATCCTCCCCTCTTCTGTGTCATCTTCCTAAAGCACTATGGCATTGTTGTTCCAATCTTTCCTGTCTCCGTCAGCTGCAGAAAAGACCTTAAATCCATAGTTTTTCATGAAGGGCTCTTCACAACCCATCTTACTTCCCTTCTTGGGTTTCTTACCAAATCACTACCCTAGTCCCTCGCCCCAAGTCCTTTGGCCCATGCACCCCCAACACGTGAAAAGCTCCATGGTGCCTGAACACCATGCACTTGCTCCGTTTTGCCTTGTTCAGGGATCTCTTCTGCATGGAATGTTTCCACTGGCCTTGCCCAGTAACGTAGAGATAGAATACTTCTCTGAACTGTTTCTTTTTTTTTTTCCCTCCTCAATTCCATTCCAGCCTCAACCCCACAGAATTAATGGGTTCTTCATACAAATCTCCTTAGCCTTTATATGTCCTTTCTCCCCACCAACCTCCCCTATGTGTGTTTGTGTGTGTGTGTCTGTCTGTCTGTCTGTCTGAGAACTAGGGGTAAATAGGTAAAGAATTCCTCTTTGCAGCACTAGGGCCAAGTTCAGTGCTTGGAACACAGTTGTCACTGAGGCTAGTGTGATTTTGTAGTTAAATGTCATCTCTCTGAGTCACGATTTCACCTGTTGCAATACTTACTGGCATTTTTCATCAATGTCTGTGCTCTCTTCTTCCACCTACTCCAGGTTGAGCAAAAAAAAAAAAAAAAAAAGCCAAGTCAAACTTTTCCCACGTATTAGGCCTAACTTGTACTTTCACAAAGAAGAAAATCTCTCGACTCTGTCTTTGAGTGCCACATGACCTCTCAGGAAAAACGAGTCCATTGTGTGGCAGAAGTCAGGAAGGCTTAACGCGGTCTGAATGCCAACCAGGCTATCTGTGTTCACAATCAGACCTGCCATCCCCACACACAGGACGATGTTGGTTTGACCTCAGCAGAAATCAGATCTGCTCTACATGGTGATGATGATAGCAAACATATGGAATTGATTAAATGAATAAATAACCCTACTTAGTTTTGCATAAGAATATGTGGTACCCAGGTCAAAGATAATCCCTAATTTTTCTATGCATAATAGATTCCAAAGTGTAAACATCACCAGTAGCCTGAACCAAACTAGATGCTTTAAGTCAACAGTCAAAGGTGTGATTGTAAACTCAGAAATATTGACAGTGTTTGTGAATATCACTTCTCTAAATTAGGTGAGAGGTCCGCAGCTGATGTGGGTGCCTAATTTATCTGACATTTCAGTGTCGAGTCTTGGTCAGCCTCAGAAATTTGATCACAGCCTTCTTTTTACTTCTCAGCTGTAGATAATTCTCTAGATTTTTTGTCTGATCTCTCTTGATTTATAAATGCCACACAACATCAAATTATCCACCAGAAACTAGTCATTCCCCACTAAAATGTCTTATTTTTCTCCTTTGAAGCCACAAACATTTAAAGTTTGTTAACGTCTCAAGGCGATACCTGCCTGTGGAAGTCTTATCAATTTTATTTCATTCTTTTATTTTGAAAAGTTTTAAGAGGCATTCACTCAGTGACTGCTGGCTGTGGGTCATTGGGTCCTTTCTTTCTGTCTGAACTGGCTAGTTCCAGGCCTTAGGAACCAGAGCCAGGGTGGTTAGGGTGTGAGAGGTTGAGAAGGTCTGAGTAACAAGCCATGAAAGGCAGGCAACCAGGGAAGGTATGGTGTCAAAACAGGTCACTGGCCAGAGGGGTCAGCATAGGAGGGCAGGTGGTGAGATTCAGCAAGATTCCCTATGGTGGTTGAATAGTGTCCCCTCTCCCTTCCCAAGATATGTCCTGGTTCTAATCCCAGGTCCCTGTGAGTGGGACCTTATTTGGAAACAGGATCTTTACAAATGTAATTACGTGAAGGATCTCGGAATGAGATCATCCTGGATCTGGGTGGGCCCTAAATCCAATGACTGGTGTCATTGAGAGAAAGAAGAGGCAGATCAGAGACACAGAGACTTGGGACTTCCCTAGTGGTCCAGTGGTTAAAATTCCACACTTCCAATACAGAGGTGCATGTTCTATCCCTGATCAGCGAGCTAAGATCCCACATGCCTGTCTGTCAAAAACCAAAAAGCATAAAACAGAAACAATGTTGTAACAAATTCAACAAAGACTTTTAAAATGGTCCACATCAAAAATATCTTTAAAAAAAGAGAGAGAAAGACAGAGAGACAGAGATTCAGAAGGGAAGGCTACTGAGGACAGAGGCACAGATTGGAATGACGTGTCTACAAGCCAAGGGACATCAAGGGTTGCTCACAGCCACCAGAAATTAGAGGAGAGGCACGAAATGAATTATCCCTCAGAGGCTCCAGAGAGAATAACCCTGCTGACACCTTCATTTCCAACTTCTGGCTTCCGGGACAGTGGTATCTTTATTAAGACACCAAGTTTTTGATAATTTGTCACAGCAGTCGTGGGACACTAAGGCACTCCCCCATATACATACACACTTTCCATGCACCGAATTCTCCAAGATTTTAAGCTTCATGAGGGCAAGGGTTTGGTCTTGCCCCCTCTGCATGTCTAGTCCTAGAGCAGTGGCCAGCATTTAGCAAATGCCCAATCAATATCAGCTGAATGAATGAATCAAATCTCTTGTTCCTGCCTCTCACTAAAATAGATCAGAAGCTTAGTAGTAGACAATGATAGGCCAATCCTTTAGCACAGACTCTGATCATCTTGAGTACAATGAGCCTTTAGAGAAGGTTAAGTAAGCTTTTATCATATTTATTTATGTAAATCAGCAAAGGAAAACTATTCTGCTTTATTTCAGCTCAGGTACAATGCTAGAGGCAGATAAAATAGGTTCATGATTTGAATCATTCAATTTTCTTTCCATCAACAAATATTTCTTAAGCATGCAGACAGTGGTATGAGTTATCCTGAAAGTAAGGATCCAAGGTACAAATAGGAACCTAGGGAACTTTCAGCCGAATGGAAGAGGAAATAGCAGTTAATCAAACAGCATACTAGTCAGTCATTGCCAGTACAGTAAGAGTGATGGAAGGAAGTACTGTGTACTCTGTCCACAGGTAGCTTGATGAATGTGTATCCCTGCAAATAGCCCTCAAGGTCTATGGGCAAGGGCCATTTCTTCTTTTGCTCACCTCTGTTTTCCTAGTGCCTAGCTCAGTTCGGGGTCCAGATATATTTTGTTAAATAAGTAAGTAAATAGTATTGCTCTATCATCTAGAATCCCAGCCACAGTACTTTTACCCCCCTTCCAACTGACTTGCACTATAGGAAGAGAAATCCATCTTTCTACCATGACCAGAGATAAAGAATAAGCCAGCATCCCACATGGACAATAGTCAATGCAAAGCCACAGACAGTTTGTTCTTAAGGACATGGAAGACTTCATGTAGTAAAAGGAAACTTCACCTGAGGAGTTGGACCATAAAGAAGGCTGAGGGCTGAAGAAGTGATGCTTTTGAATTGTGGTGCTGGAGAAGACTCTTCAGAGTCACTAGGACTACAAGGAGATCAAATCAGTCAATCCTAAACGAAATCAACCCTGAATATTCATCAAAAGGACTGATGTTGAGCCTGAAGCTCCAATAGTTTGGCCACCTGATGTGAAGAACAGACTCATTGGAAAAGACCCTGATGCTGGGAAAGATTGAGGGCAGGAAGAGAAGGGGGTGGCAGAAGATGAGATGGTTAGATAGTATCACTGACTCAATGGACATGAGTTTGAGCAAACTCTGGGAGATAGTGAAGAACAGGGGAGCCTGGCATTCTGCAATCCATGTGGTCGCAAAGAGTCGGACACAACTTAGTGACTGATCAACAACAACAACATCTGAGGAACCACCAGCATCCTGCCAGGCCATCTGCTTTGGCAGCTTCCGGCACCTGTCCAGACATGTGGCAACTAAACAGAGCTTATGTCTACCGTCACCATCACTGTGAGCTGGATGGCACTTGCCAGCCAGAAGACAAGAGTCATCAAGGCGAAGTTTTGATTAGGTACACTTTTTAAAGTGTTTATTATTTCTGGTTTTGATACTATGTAGATTGTATGTAGGTAGTTATCAATCAATTGATGCCCTCATTAGGCTCCTACTAAATGTAGGGTATGGTGCTCAAGCCTGAGGAAAACACAGAAGTAGGAGCTAAGGTTTCTGTCCTCAGGTTAGCTTCTACCTGGGACACATTTACATCTCTGCTCACAGTATCCGTTCTCTCTTCTCCTTTCATGAAGTCACTCCTCCCCCACCCTTCAGTCCACGTGCTTCTGGTGGATCTGACTCCAGCCCCTGCTTGAGATTGGAACACATGGCTTAGATCAAGCTGATGAGTGCACCATATTGTCCTATCTATGATCAAGCAGCTTTTGAGTGAGAGTGAGGTACCCAGATCTTTCTGTCTCCTACTGCATAGGAAACTGAAAGGTTGGAGTCCTGGGAACCACTGACAGTCACCTTACATCCATGTGGGACTACAGAAAGAAAGCAACACCAAAGATATTGAACTAAGGAATATATACTATATACTTAGATGCTCAGTCGTGTCCGACTCTTAGAGACCCGAAGGACTGTAGCCCATCAGGATCTTCTGTCCATGGGATTCTTCAGGCAAGAATACTGGAGTGGGTTGCCATTTTCTTCTCCAGGGGATCTTCCTGGCCCAGGGATGATCAAACCTGTGTCTCCTGCCGCATCTCCTGCATTGCAGGCAGATTCTTTAACTGCTGAGCCACTGGGGAAGCCCCGAACTCAGGACCGGAAAGAGGAAAACTGGATCTCAGGCACAGTATTTGAACTCTGGATTAAGACTTGCCTGAAATCAGAACCCACCCCCCACCCCCAAATTCTTTCAGTGACAAGAACCAACAAATTATTTCTTCTTTGCTTTTTTTCTTAAGTCAGTTTGGTTTGCATTTTCTGTCACTTGCCATCAAAAATCTTACCTGACACAGAGACAATATGAAACGGGTGTTAGGAATAAATGCCAAAGGTCAGATAGTATGTCCAGTGTGGGCTACAGATGGGGGTGGCAGAAAAAGAATGCCCTGTGCTCAGTGCGGTGAGCTCATGAGTAGAAGAGTGTGGCTGAGAGACCTCCTAGAGGGCAGAGGTGGGGAACAATCTGAGAGAGGCTGGTGTCAGTCCATTGACTAGCTGAACAATGAGTTTGGAATTTAACCTGTGGCCCTTGGATCTTTTGTGCTGAGTAATGACCTATGAGGAGGAAATTGATCCTAAGGATCATCAATTTTGTCAATCAGTTCTCCACACAATTAGGAGAGAGAGACAGATTGGCTTGAAAGGCAACTTAATGCTTTGTTTGTTTATCCATCCTTCATGGAGGCTTTTAGCACATTAGAGGATACTTTACATTGTGCTGTTCTCTTTGGTGACAGAACACACACACAACAAGGGGCCCTCACCTTGCCCAGGAGGGCAAAGAGTCAGGTGACTCCACCATTAGCTGTCAGGAAGACCGCCACAGCCTGTCAATAACTGGCTAGGCTGCTTTGGGGGAGGTTGGGCCTAATGGTCAACCACTAGGCTGGCTCCGGATAAACCTTAGTCTTGAAAATGCATCTGAGACAAGGTGATGGCAATCTGGGAAGCCATCCAGGTCAGAGTGTCCTAAGTCTAGTAACTAAAGAATCCTTAAATAAGAGCTCAGTTTCACTTTCCTAGAAGAGCACAGAGGGTGTACTTTAGGCATTTGACTATGGCTCACATACTTTCTATTAAAACCAGGCCTGCAACTGG
Source organism: Cervus canadensis (assembly GCF_019320065.1). Classification (NCBI taxonomy): domain Eukaryota; kingdom Metazoa; phylum Chordata; class Mammalia; order Artiodactyla; family Cervidae; genus Cervus; species Cervus canadensis. The sequence goes on from NC_057393.1 coordinate 13,602,628, forward strand.
TTTCTAGAATATTTCTAAGTGAGTCCACCATCACTGTGGAGTCCTGCTCACAAATTGGGGACAGAAGTGGGAAAGTCAAAAGGAATGTTTTTATTCCCTTTTAGTAGATGTGTAGACTCTCTGAACTCCAATACTTTGGCCACCTTATGCGAAGAGTTGACTCATTGGAAAAGACCCTGATGCTGGGAGGGATTGGGGGCAGGAGGAGAAGGGGACGACAGAGGATGAGATGGCTGGATGGCATCACCGACTCGATGGACATGAGTTTGGGTAAACTCTGGGAGTTGGTGAGGGACAGGGAGGCCTGGCGTGCTGCAATTCATGGGGTCGCAAAAAGTCAGACATGATTGAGTGGCTGAACTGAACTGAACTGAGACTCTCTGACTCCAGCCTTGGGGTGATTATCTTTGAACAGCAATTAATTCCAAAGTTATAAAACATATGAGTAAACAGCTCCCTTTCTACATAACTTTCATTTTAATATACCATCACAAATAGTGAGAAAAAGACCTTCTTGAAGATAAAATTTCAAAGGAGAAGGAAATTATTTCAGAGGGACTGTCTAAAATTTTGTAGGGTTTTAAGGATAACATGAGACTCAAAGTGGTATTATGTGGAAAAAAAATGCTGCAACATCTGTTATGTTAAGTATAACAACAACAAAACTGAAATAAATCTCTAGTGAAGAAAAGCTCATAATAGATCATTGTGGGGCTCCTGCCTTCTTGCAAGAGAAATCAACAAAAGCACTGCAGTGGAACAAGATGGGCAAAAGTAACAATATATGAATGAAGCAATGCCAGCTTATAAGGTCTGCTAGCTCAGTCCTCTTGTGCTTGGCATGTTTGTGCCAAGTTCTAAGTTATGAAAGCTACCTCCCAAGGAAACCAGCTGTCAGTCACATACAACTTTGTTCTGTTTTGTTTTCTTCATTGTTTTCAAGATAAGTGTTTTTCTATTAATAAGAAAAGTGTGATTTGATTGGTGACAAAAAGTCACACACACACACACACGTGCATGTGTGTTGTCAAGTCAGTTTCTTTCCATTCATTTTAATGTGTAGCCATGCCATTCGAGATGAAAAGACTTTAGTCTAACCTGGCTAGATATTAAGAAATAAACAGATGAAATGCTAAAATCATAGCAAGTGTTCAAAATCCAGATTGGCTCAGTCTGACTTAGAAAGTTTTTGAATCATTTTCTAAATACAGCTAATACAAGCAAACTTCCAAATCCTCAGGAAATAAAATGCCCCTGTTCTGGTTGAATCTGAAAAATCTTAGCAGCATGTAATGCATTTAGAATTTTTGTGCAAATTTAAAAGATTGGAGGTCTAAATTGGTCTAAACCGTAACAGCCTGGTGGAGTCTTTACATCTTGAAATCAAAAGCTTCTTAAATAGTTGGTTAGCTAGCATCAAACATCTCCAAGTCAAATGTGATGATGTGTTGTTTTGCCACTTTTAAGGTAGTCTGTCCCTTTTGGAACAGAGTAACTAAAATGTCAAAAATCTAGTAAATTTAAATAAGAGATTTTTCTAAAAGATCTCCAAACAGCTCTGTCATATATTATGAAAAGGAAGAGTCATAATGGGTTCTATGCCCTTGGCCTAAAATATTCTAAAGATCTAATCCTTGCTGATCTCTCCAAATTCTTCTGGAGTCACTGGTGCCCTGGCTCACTACCCTTCAGACACAAAGACCTTTTATTAGTTTCTTTTAAGCATCAATTTTTCCTACCACCCCTGTCTGGAATGTTCCTTCCCATTCCACTCTTTGCAAGGCTAGATTCTTCTCATCAGATTTCAGGTTGTCATCTCCTTTGGTGGACCTCTGTTGCACATACCTTCTGAGCATTTCTCTCCACTTCCTTTCACGGCAAAATTCAAATTTTCCTTTGAAATCAGCCTGTCCCACCTTTAGTCAATGAGATTCTGGATGAAGAGGGCAAACCCTTTCCAGGAAGTTTCAAGGTATTAAACCTAGCTCTGGCCACAGTGATTGGTTCTGACTTATGACTCAAGATTGACCAATGAGGATCAGCCTCTGAAGTCTTTCTAGAGCCAATAAAGATAGAGGTGGCTCAGCTGGTAAAGAACCTGCCTGCAATGTGGGAGACCTGGGTTCAATTCCTGGGTTGGGAAGATACCCTAGCGAAGGGAAAGGCTACCCGCTCCAGTATTCTGGCCTGGAGAATTCCATGGACTGTATAGTCCATGGGGTCGCAAAGAGTCAGACATGACTGAGCAACTTCCTTCCTTCCTTCCATCCACTGGGTCTGTTAAGTGGGTACCTGGACTTTCAATGGCTATCTTTGACAACACAAGAAGATACTCAGGACAGGAAACTGAGGAAGGGTGAGGCAAGGAACCAAAAGGAACAGAGAAGCCAGGTCCCTCCCAGTGACATGGAGTAAGAACTCAAGTGCAGCATGATTTCTTTCTTTCTTATCTTTTTTTTTTTTTTTGCTTTAAATGGCTTGAGTTCATTATTTTTAACTTACAAACCAAAAAATATGGACTATGATCTTCCTCAAGGAGGATACCTCTGGTTTCAGGATACAGAGCAACTGCTTGCCCTCTTCTCATTTTTTTTTTCATTACTGGGTTTTTAAATCACAATTTGCTATTATTTTGCTGTTTATGATTTTTTTTTCAATCTTCTGCCTTAAGATATTAGCTGCAATAGTCTGAAATGCAAAACTGAGGAAGACATTTTATCTCTAGGCACTAGGAAGAACGCAAGCAGGGTCATGGTCATATATATGCTTTGTACAGAAAAAAGTAGTGCAAAAACAATAAGATTATTAAAAGCAAGATATTAAGAAGTCTTAGAAGTCTGTACCTTCTGCTTCTATAAATGAAGACACTAACATAAGGTAATAATCGATATCTCTATTACAGAAGTGGAACCTTGAATTCCAAACCTTTTTGTGGAGCTCAAACACTGTATAGGTGGTTAACAGTTTCAGTGGTGGCAGTTATACTGGATAGTCCAACAAATGAGCCTTAGGAATTGGTGCATAAATGGGTTTCTAATAATTCTCTGGTGGTCTACTGAATTGCAGGCCTTATTTAGTTTGGTTTTTGGTTAGATAACTCATTGAGTGAGTCAGGAGGCAGGGAGGATCCCATGAAAACAGCCATGAGTTTTCCATGTCATCAAGTTGGGACTATTTAGGGATGAGCTGAGATTTTAGAAACCATCTAAATGCTGTTGTTGGTGGAGCTCTTATAGGGTGCCAAGTGGGGCTGGGGAATTCTCGGCCTCCAGTGCTCTATTAGGGGCTTCCTCAGTGGCTCAGTGGTAAAGAATTCGCTTGCAATGCAGGAGACACAGGAGGTCCAGGTTCACTCCTTGGGACAGAAAGATCCCCTGGAGAAGGGAATGGCAACCCACTTCGGTACTCTTGTCTGGAGAATCCCATGGACAGAGGAACCTGGAGGGCTACAGTCCATAGGGTCACAAAGAGATGGGTACAACTGAAGTGACTTAGCACATACACAGTTCTCTATTAGAGGGGGTTGGGAATTTGTTTGACATTGACCCATCTGCGTCCCCACCCCCACCACTTGGGAAGGATGGATGATCTGAATAGTCTCACTTCTGTCTTTCTGGATGAAGTACTAATTCAGGACTCTAACACTTTGGCACACCTCAGAATAATCTGGGAACAGGCCAGCTTCCTCTTAGAAGCCTGCCCCCACTCCCTACCTGGTTTAATGCTCTGTTGACACTGTTTTTAAATTTTAATAATTTTTTGAATAAGAGGCTCCAAATTTTCATTTTGTATTGGGTCACACAAATTATGTATTTGGTCCTGCCTGGGGGAGGAGAAAGAAAGCTGAACACTGAAGAATTGACGGTTTTGAACTGTGGTGTTGGAGAAGACTCTTGAGAGTCCCTTGGACTGCAAGGAGATCAAACCAGTCAATCCTAAAGGAAATCAGTGCTGAATATTGATTGGAAAAAGACTGATGCTGAAGCTGAAACTCCAATACTTTGGCCATCTAATGTGAAGAACTGACTCATTGGAAAAGACCCTAATGCTGGGAAAGATTGAAGGCAGGAGGAGAAGGGGATGGCAGAGGATGAGATGATTGGATGGCATCACTGACTCAATGGACATGAGTTTGAGTGAGCTCTGGGAGTTGATGATGGACAGGGGAGCCTGGCATGCTGCAGTCCATGAAGTCGCAAAGAGTCAGACACGACTGATCGCCTGAACAGAACTGAACTGAGGAAGGAGAACATATGGAAATGCAGATTCCAGGGCTTTCCGCAAAACATCTGACTCAGAGGGTTTTGGATAGGTCTTAGAATCATCATTGCTAGCACAGAGTGTAAGTGAGCACCCTTTGGAACATTGCTAACTATACCCAGGGAATTTCAAAAAGTTTTCCAAAGAAAAGCTAAGATTTGAGAGCGCAGAAAAGGCAGGCTTCAGCATTTTCAAAAAACAGGCCAGGCCTTCATTTCCAGGGTCCCCTGAACACGCCTGCTTTCTGCTTTAGCTCTGTCATTTCTCTAAGGATCAATGCAGTGCTTAGAAATCCTTAGATCTCTAGATTTTCAAGAGGTCCCTTCTAGAGAAACTCAAAAATGCCAAGATTGCCGTCATCCGTTGTGCAAAATGAAGGGCTTAATTGTGCCTAAATCCATGGGTGAAATGAATCCCATGGTAACTAAGAGCAACAGCTAATATAAAAGAACAGTCTTTTCCAGACCACTTCTTTAGCAGACTTCACTAATCACGGCCCCAGACACCACTATTCAATCACACCATGCATTTCCACACAGCCCTGGTGTGGCCCTGGACCACACTCTCAATCCAGGCAGCCCTCATCAATGAACTAAACTTGACAACGTTGGTGAAAACCATTTCCCAGGTATACCAACTGGGACCAAGAATGGGGAACTGAGGCTAAGTGAGTATAAATGAGTTACTTTTTTTCCCAGGTAAATGAGAACCATTAAAAGGGTCACTCCTTTTGAGGATAAATTTACTTACCAGCTGCCTGTGTTGAAAATAAACAGAAACCCAACACTTTCAGGGGAATGATACTATCACTGTCCCTCCTTCCCTGGGGGTAGGTAAAACTGGGGGCCTCGAAGTAACTTGACCACATTAGATAGGAAAAGTACTGGGTAATTTTCATTAACATCGTTAGCTCCATTTAACCAATTGTATGAGGGAACCTCTCTGCATTTCGATGGGTTTGGGGGCTTCTCCTTTTAGCTAAATTCATTAACTACTATGCTTCTAGAGGGAAGTGAGAAATTTGCATCCTTATTAAGCCCGAGGTAGTACTGCCTCACCTCTGAGATCAGGATCTCATTAAGACACAACAGCACATCTTGAGAACTGTCTCACCAAACTGCCATTCCTCTGAACTTGGCTTTGGGTTCAAAAATGTCACACGTACTAAAACTCACTTGACAGTGTATTAAATTCCAAGACCCTGCAGTTGGTTAGAGAGGGGGGATGTATACGAGCTGGCCCATTCTGGGATCCAGAGTTCAGCTTCCAACCACGGAGTTATTGAGCACTTCATCAGGGTACAAGAGATTTCTCTCAAACACAAGTGGATCCAGTCACTTCTTTACAACATGTTGGGAGATGGGGGCAGGGGTAGAGGGCTAGGCTGCAGTCAACCCAGCCTTTCCAGAGGCATCCTTGGAGCTTTATAGCTTTTGCAGTGATGGTGTTTGAAATGGAAAAGCAGTTCCTCCAAACAAGCAAACAACAGCAAAAGTCCCTTTGTTACTTTCTATAATGTCCTACCTATGGCTACAAGGTTCTAAAGATTACAAAGCTTTGCATCCAAGATGTGCATTGTGTTAAGAGCAAAGCTAGAGGGACGGTCACAGGGACAAAGACACATGAGCAACAGAGCATGGTAAGTTTCAGGCAGGAAGTTGCTCAAGCTGTGAAATCCATCACCTAGACAGTGTTTAATTCTAGAAGAAAGAGGAGAGATTTCCCCCAAACAGCTGCACCAAAAACCTGTGCAATATATACATATGCAAATATACATAGGAAGGTCTGGAAGGGAAAAGAGTACTCCTCACCTCCACCCCCACAAGTACACAAATATAAAAGTGGCCACCTTGAGCGTGGGGACCTGGGTTAGGAATGACACTCAAAGAGAGTTTAGGTCTTTTCATGCTTCCATTTTCCTCAAGGGAAATAGACTCAGGTATGAATTAAGGAGAAGAGGGTGGCAGAGGATGAGATGGTTAGATACCGTCATCAACTCCATGGACATGAATTTAAGCAAACTCCGGGAAATAGCACAGGACAAGGAAGCCTGGCGTGCTGCAGTCCACGGGGTCGCAAGGAGTGGAATGTGACTTAGTGACTGAACAAAGAGTTGTGGAATTAAAAAATCACTTTCAAAAAACATTTACTGTGATCTTCAGATGGACATTTCATATCAAAAGCCTTCCTTTACCCAGTGTCATGCTGGGTTTTACAGAAAATTTTAAAAGATATAGTGCCTACAATTCACAACATGTGACAAAGATGAGCCAGTGTGCTGCTTTCCAGTTGGTTGGATGTTATAAAGACAACTTGCCAACCAAACAGACACTTAAACTCTGGTCTCTTAAGCTGTGCAGGTGCCTGGTCGAGAAGGACAGAGGAGGAGGCTGATGGAGCTAGTGGAGGGGTTTAGGGGTTCTAGATGCAGCTGTGGCAACAGCTGGAATCAAAGACCCCACCCTGAGGGTCTTGGCAGGACTTGAAGAGAGTCTGTGTCTGGCAGCAGGAGAGAACTGAGGAAATGATAGAAGGCGATGGAAGGATGGGAGAGATGTGTCCACGGAGCGTGACTCAGGGGTGATACTCCGGCTTTAAGTCGAGGACACCTGGAAACCTGGTAATACCATCAATATCACCACGTGGGAAGGGAGCTTTGGGAAGTTGAAGGGAAGGAGAAGCCAGTGAGAAAACCAAGAGGTAACAACAAGGATGTTTTCAAATTGTGGTGTTGGAGAAGACTCTTGAGAATCCCTTGGACTGCAAGGAGGTCAAACCAGTCCATCCTAAAGGAAATCAACCCTGACTATTCATTGGAAGACTGATGCTGAAGCTGAAGCTCCAATATTTGGCCACCTGATGCAAAGAGTCAACTCATTGGAAAAGACCCTGATGCTGGGAAAGATTGAGGGTAAGAGGAGAAGGGGGCGACAGAGGATGAGATGGTTGGATGGCATCACTGACTCAATAGACATGAGTTTGAGCAAGCTCCGGGAGATGATGATGGACAGGGAAGCCTGGCGTGCTGCAGTCCATGGAGTCGCAGAGTCAGATAAGATGGAGCGACTTTCACTTTCACTTTCAGACTCATGCTAAGTGTCTGCTGCAGTAACTCAGAGTGAAGAATACTGATATTGACTTTATTCCCCACAGCTTATGGTGTGCTGTGCTGTGCTTAGTCACTCAGCTGTGTCCAATTCTTTGCGACCCCGTGGACTGTGGCCCTCCTGGCTCCTCTATGGGGATTCTCCAGGCAAGAATACTGGAATGGGTTGCCATTCCCTCCTCCAGGGGATCTTCCCGACCCAGGGATGGAACCCAGGTCTCCCATGTTGCAGGCAGAACAGTTTATGGCGTATATTCCTCAAAACCATGATGGGATTAGCCTTCTCAAAAGTCAACAGAATTTCCTACTAGAGCAGGGCTTCAGTCTAGTGTGAAACTAAGCTGTCAATTGGCTGGGGGTGGATAGGAATATAAATGTTATACATGAACATGCATATATAATATTTATATCAGCACCAAACAGGTTATTCATATGTAGCTATAAGAAATCTATGTAATTTCCTCACCATGAAGTAATACAATCACATTATCTTCAGAATTACTCAGATTTCCTCATTAGATGCCATTTCCAGTTAGGAAAGGAAAAATAGGAAAAATCAGGTAAAATAGAGATACCTGACATTTTTGCTCACTCAACAGACCAGTGAAATCTCTGTGAGCTCATTCAGATATTTTACTCTCATGAAATCAATGGAACTCATTGCTCAGGCTGTCATGTCTGCAGGTTATATCTGTATTTAAGAGGCTTAAATATTTATCAGTATTTTTATTGAGTCATTTAAAAATTGGCTTCTGCTGTTGTATATCATTCAGAGGAGAGCTGCCCATCCCGACAAAATTGGGGATATTCTCCCATTTCATCCTTTGCCCTCTCTCCACCCTGACCCTCACGGAGAAGTGTGTGTTCCTGAAGAAAAAGCCTCAAGGATGTTAAATATGCAATTGTATTATCTCTGAAGATAAACATGAGGGGGCATGCAATAAAAACTGTGCTCAAAACCCATGGTGAAGCTGCTAAAAGAGGATTACTCTTTCTCTTTTTTCTCTCAGGCAGAATGATTCTAATTGTGAAGATAGCTCTGTTTTCATATACATTTATGTTTTGTAAGCCTTTGGTAAATAGGATATTATTAGAAATAATTTAATGTACATGAGGCAATGAAAATAGATTAGCACCTCTCTCATTGAGGCATCGCTGCATTTAATGTAAAGATCATGGTGATATTGTAGATCTTCATCTTTGTGTGTGAGCACATATGTGCACTTAAGGTTGAAATATTAATAAAAAGTCTAGAGCAAAATAATATAGCATAACAAAAAGAGCTGACAGCTCTTCAGTGGCTACTATGTGCCAGGTGCTGTATGAGATTTTAAATCCATTATATCGTTACATCTCACAGTTGTTTGAAAATATGTGTTATCCCTCTCTCTCTTTAACAGATGAGTCAACCAAGACTTAGAATGGTTAACTGACTTGCCCAAGATGACCCAGCTGGTGAGTGTCAAACCTGAGATTCAATTCTAGGTCTAGGTCCCAAATGTCAAAGTCCATGCTCTTTCTATTCCATTTCCCCGAGCCTCTCCATTGTAAAGAGGAATTTTCAAAGCACCCATGGGCTTCTTACCCCTTGCATTTGATTATCTTACATTTCCTGATGTTTCCAGTAGGAATATCCTCAAAACACACACATCCTTTGGTCAATGTTTTTGGGCCACCCTCCCCAGAGTTTGTTCAACAAGGCACCTTCACCATTAAATGTTCTCAATCTTGAGCTGACTGAAGAGGCCAAGTCATCACTGGGTAGGAAAGGGTAGAGATGTCATCCTCATAGCTGTTCCCAGATGATCTTCACCCAGTTCTACGTGGCTGTCACGGTCACCTCCATCAACAGTGACCATCTGATTCTTTCTGCTTACTCCATAAAGAATAGAATGTATCCAATTCCAATTGCTGTTCATTTTTTCCTAGATTTGAGCATATTTGTAAATAAATGCACTTAAGAATGTACAGATAGGCAACAAACAAAAAAATCTGTCTTTTGCTACTTTTGCTTAGTGATCAAAATACCTAACTAGAACTTCACTCTTGCCAAGCCAGTTTTGAATATATTTACAAGGATATGAATGCCCATTATTTCACATAAATATAGATTATGAATACTGACAAATACTTTTATTCAAAGATTTTGATCACTTGGGGATTATATTTCATCCTAGGACTCAACCTTCTTCGACTTCCGCAACTTTCAAACATACTTTCCCACAAAACCAGAGTTTCATAAAAATGTACTAAATAACCTTAAAGCCCTTTATGAATAATTATGAGTTTTTACGTTTTTGTGAATCTGCATATTAATTCTGTCCCATAAATAAAACATGAAGCAAAAATCCGGCATGCTGAGTGTCAGGGGGATAGAAGATGAGAAGGAAGGATAATTATCAGTTTAATGTGGGAACATGCTTAACCTAAAAGATTACCTCCAAAATTGGTGACATCCTAAGTATATATAATACACAAGGATGTTTTCATTTAAATAAAAAAGGGGAAAGATTTACACTGAGTCTCTGCCATTTTCACAGCTCTCTCGGCAGCCTGTGGTTGAAAAGGCAATTGTCAGAATTTTTATTTGCTTGGGATTAGTCCTTCTCATATATTTAGTTTTTTTCTCCCCTGAACACTGCGGGCTTCAATGCCATATAATTCACATTCTCGTATTTGGTGTGTGTTCCTTGTCATTCATCTGTAACTATAGATTTTCTTAGGGGACCAATAATGAAAGGCCACTGGCAACTAAATTGACTGTACTTTATCCACTCTCAGACCTTGTGCATCTAAAGAGCAGGGGGAAACAGAGCTGGTGCCCGATGACTCCAAATCACTTATGCTCAAAGTTCCTGGGCTGGTAGCCTATGGGCAAGTACTGTGGGATCCATGAATATCTCTTCTAGAACAAGATGCTCCTGGATGCCATGATCATGCATTTAGCCAATTTTCAAATAAGAAAGATGACTAACCCAAGACTCTGTGGGCATGCCAGGCCTCTCTGATCATGAAAACTTGTCTATCTATGGTACCCGACTCTGAAATGCATTTCCCTGAAGCTCCAAAATCTGCCATGTTTATAAATGTCATCTGAGAAGACCTCAAAGTTTTCTACAACTTTTACCAATCACATTGCCTCCATGCTTCAGACTAGCTTATCAGCCAAACTCAGATTGTCACCAGAAGAGGCCTCTCTCTCCAGACTCCAAGCCACCTTCCCCAGGATGTCTGATTGCCAGACTCATGTGGGGTGGGAATGGACTTTTCCAAGGGAATTGTGCTGCTTGCTTGGTTAAAAACAGTGCCAAAAACTTGGTGAAAGCTTTAGAAGGTCAAGCTGAGTCATGATAATGGTACCATTAGTGTTAGTCACTCAGTCGTGTCGAACTCTTTGCAGCCCCATGGACTGTAGCCCACCAGGCCCCTCTCTCCATGGAATTCTCCAGGCAAGAATACTGGAGTGGGTAGCCATTCCCTTCTCCAGGGGATCTTCCTGACCCAGGGATTGAACCCGGATCTCCTGCATTGCAGGCAGATTCTTTACCACTGAACCACCAGGAAAGGTCCCATAATGGTACTATGGATCCCCATATTTATTTTAAAAATGTTCTTTTCTAAAACAACTTCTACTTAAAACGTCTTTTCCCCGCATTTCCTGATTTCCACAGAGCTGTCTGAAGCAGATGGTAGGAAAGCCTTATTATAGATGGAGACACTGAGGCAGGTTTCCCCAAAACCATAGAAGCTGATAGAGTTTCAAGGGCTCAAATGGTCTCATACAAAGGTGTGCAATTACTAACACTCTACCACTAGCCTAGCCACCTTTCTTTTCTCTTTCCTCTCTCTCCCTCTCCTATTTTTTCTGTCCCCTTTGCCAAATTTTAAGGAGTTGGGATACATAAAAGCTTGTGAAATAATAGTATAAAATATAATAACACAATCTAGTAACTCAATCCCACTAACTCTGCCTACTCCTAACAGTAAAACCTGCTCTTTGCTCAGTTGCACAACCAACACAGAATCAATACAGAAATCAATATCCATAGGGAACTTCTCACAAGAAGCCAACAGATTGGTGAGCTAGTGTTAATGTTCAATAAACTATACTTAAGTTTAGCAAAAGGAGCCTAGGATTTGACCTCATTTCCAAATAGATTCTAATCCCACCACAGTTCCATATTTCCTGAGCACTGAGGGCTTGTTCCTTAATCTCTTGGAATCCCAGTTTCCTTATCTGTAAAATGGGGATGCCTAGAAGAGAGTTATGGAGATTAGAAATAAAGTAAGCCATGATCTGTGAGTAGCTCTGTCTCTCTGATGGTTACTTATGCTAGAGTTTCCTGGTGAAAGACCTTCTCCTTGAAATAGGGGTAGGTTCATTGTTCAACTCATTTCTTTTTGAAGACCTTCAAGTTCTTGGCACTGTGCTTGGTGTGAGAGGCTCAGAGTAAAATTAGGTAAGATTCCCAGCCTCTATGAGCTCAAAGGGCAGCCAAGGAGACAGAGAGATTGTAACCATCAGAAGTCAATGTCCTGCTGGTTTAATCCCAGTAAAGATGGGGATCTGAATTCTTCTTTAGGGACATGGGACAAGCTGTGAAGACGAGAATACCTTAAACAGAGTTTTGAAGCCTGAGCAGGGCTTTCCCAGGAGGGAAGAGAGGAGAGGACAATCTGGCAGAGAAAAACAGACAATCAAGGTCATGGAAGTGCAAAGGTCCCTGCGTTCTGGAAGGAGCACCCAGCATCCTGTCATTCAACAGACATATACCGAGGCTCTTCTGAATATCAAGCACTCTCCATCTTCCGGGAATGGCAGTCACAGCAAGGTCCCTGCTCTCGGGAGTTTACAGACCAGTGGGGATGCAAACACTGAACAACAACCAGAAAACAAAAGAAGACAGGTCATGAACTGATGCTGGCAGATGGGGTGGAAGTGATCAGGGGCTGCTTCAAGTGTCTGTCCAACTTGTAAAGATGACATTTAAACTGAGGCCTACCGGAATGAGCCACAGGGGCCATGAGAAGATCCAAAACAGAGGATTCCAGGAAGAAGGAGCAGCTACTCCAAAGGCCTGAAGCCTGTCTATAGAATGCAAAGAAGGGTAAATATCTTCTGAGACTGGGTTCAAGAAAAATTCCATAAAGAAGAAGAAGAAAAGGTACCACTAACTGATCCTGAAATTTAAAAGACGTTAGAAGTTTTCAATTTTGGAAAATCACCTTTCCAGAAACCCCTTACAAATGTCAAGCAACAACTAATAATTTTGACTACCAAGATCTCTCTTTCACTGGTCCTCTCACATTAAAAAGCAAGAAACTGCTTGTCATCTATTGCTGGTTCGTGTCAATGTATGACAAAACCCACTGAAAAAATAAATAAATAAATAAATTTAAAAAAAAAAAGAAAGAAACTGCTTGTCATTAAACTTGAAAGTTCATAGAATATATAAATTTGAACTACTCATATGCCCAATAGGTTCTAGTCATTGAAAAACTTAATAGGTACCAGTAAGATGGGTCTGGATACTGTCCAAACTCAGAGTATTGATTTTATAGAGTGATAATTCTTTCAAATTTCATGATAACCATTCTCTACTTTTTGTTCTTAAGCCAGACTTCAGAGTGGATTGTTCATGGCAAAGGTAGGTCTCTTCAATGAGTGAGCTGCCAACTCAATGTATTAGTAAAAAGGATGGTTCTTAAAGATCTGAGTTGAGAAAAGAATTTAGAGTTTTAACGGAGAGTCTTCCCCATCCAGGTTAAGGGGGTGGTACTGAGTAAAGAAGAATGTGTCTTCATTAAACTTTTTAAACATTTATGCTCTTGTTTATAAGTCTGTCACTTAAATATAATTAATAAATGATACAATAAGTAGTAAAATTCCTTTTTGGTCTACATGGTTGACCTCATTGCTCAAACCCCCTTATTGAATCCACATTTTGTTGATAACACACAAATCAGATTTGGTCTGATTTCTCTCATTGTATTCTAAAACAAATCTTTGAGGATGAGACTTTTGGTTTCTGCAGCCAACATTAGAAAACTCTAACAGATTGCCAAGGCTATCTATGTCAGGATGAACAAAAAAGCAAAATTTTGGTAATATGCTTGCCACTGTCACATTAAAACAAAATCCAAAATGCATCACAGAACTTAACAGAATCAACAGATATTATGCTTCATTTGGAAGGGCCTGGGGCTGTATTTTTTTCCCCTCCTAAATCATGGTATTTTCTGTTAAACCTTGTAGTTAACAGCTTAAGATAATTCTGCCATGTGTAGGACTCACATGAATGCATGGACTTTATGTCACAAACTCAGCTGCAGTTTAAATTATTAGGTAAACTCTTTTCACGGAGCTCCCACTCTTGAAAATCCACAAAAAAATAGTAGGCCAGCTGCCCACACTACAAGGAGAGACCCTCATTAGATGTCATTTGCATCCTATTAACCACCAAGCAATTGGTCAGTCATTGCCTGTCAGGCATTCGACTCATTCTTTTTGTGTTAATTAGCAGAGAACTAAGGAGTTAATGAAGATCTTATGATCTGCATTGACTCATCTGGTTGTTTTGGAGGAATCGCGGGAATGGACCACTTGGGCTCACCCTCTTAGGATCCTCTGAGCAGAGTTGGAGGGAGGCTGCCAAGCGAACCTTTGGAGGGGCGCTCTCAGGGGCCTTTGGCATGGTGGGCTTTGTTAGCTCAAGATTAGAAGGAGTTAATTGCTTCAAGATTGCTGGGAGATTAGGTTACTGGGTGGGATGTATCTATGTAAGCATATGTCAGCGCTAGTTAGAAGATAGGAGATGCTTATTTTAATAAACTTATGAAAAGAAGAATTAATTTGTCATTACATTGGAAATCTTATTTTATTAACTTAATTTGGAAATGTAAAGCTGTCTGAAACGCTGGTTTTTCACTCACTTTCCTTCTGAATATGTATGAATCACAGATTCACTGATGTGCAACACTGTTCATTCAGTTTTTTTTTTCTGGAGGATTTTTTTTTTTTTTTCTTGCTGATGGCATCTGGCTCTGGGGTAGTGGGATGGCTACAGTGACCTCTGGGTTCTCTTCTTGTGGTGGGTGGAACATGGCCTCTCAGCCCATCGGGAGTCCTGTCAAGGGAAGAGAATCTGCTTCTGTCTATCCTGCTTCTTCCCCTCTGAGCGCTGATTGTATACAAGTGATGTCCGTGCTCCGTGACCATGAAAGACAGTGGGGAAGAGGGTGTAGGAGGGAACTGTGGTGATCAGTCTCTGAACTAAAGCCATCAAAGATGTTTCCTTTTTTAAACTTTCTATTTTGTATTGGGAGATAACCAATTTGGTAAAGAATCCGCCTGCCATGCAGAAGACCCAAGTCCGATTGCTGGGTGTGGAAGATCCCCTGGAGAAGGAAATGGCAACCCACTCTAGTATTCTTCCCTGGAAAATTCCATGGACAGAGGAGCCTGGTGGGCGACGGTAGCCTGGTGAGCCACTGGTGAGCGAGAGAGCCGACTGTAGCTCGCCAGGCTCCTCTGTCCATGCGATTCCCCAGGTGAGAATACTGGACTGGATTGCTGTGCCCTCAGCCAGGAGGTCTTCCAGACCCAGGGATCGAACCTGGGTCTCTTACATCTCCTACATTGGCGGGTGGGTCCTTTACCACTAGAGCCACCTGGGAAGTCCCAAACAGCTCCTACCTAGATGCTGGTACCATGAACCACCCACCTCTCTGCATCCAAGGAAGCTCAGAAGTTTCACTCAAGTCCAAGAGAGATGGCACTTTGCAGAGGGGACTGTACTTGGACTAGACCTTGCATCCCCCTCCCTCTGGATTAATGCTGCTCTGGGTAAGCTACATGGGGTTGCTGAAACCTACAACTCAGACCATAACTGGGCATTGACTAATGTCAAAACTGCCTTTTCTTATACTTCATATTGGTCATATATTTAAAAATTCCAATTATCTGTTTAGCCAGCAGTCAGAAGGTTAGCAGAAGCAAGATACAAGTTTCCTACATTTAAAAAGAAAATGTAAACAGGAAAGGAAAAGGAATAAGACAGCTGCCCATCAGCTGGCAGCTGCTCACGGGAGGCTCTGCAACAAGACAATGCTGCCTCCTCACTTGAAAATGAATCCACTCTGGGAAGCAAGTGTGAAAACTGTGAACCATCTTCTTTTTTTAATTAGAGAACAGGTCTCCTTAAATTAAAACGTTCTGGTCATATTTAATCACTCTTCTGTACAAAAACTGGACCTAGATGTGCTTCATGAGATTCACTGACTTGTAAGGATACAGAAAACCATCAGTGAGAGGTTAGGAGCCAGAGGCTGAAGGCAGGTAGGATGCTATTCACCACCTGAGCTCTCCTAGGAAAGAGAATTGACTTCCAAAATATCATTTATTTCCTCATTTCTTGACCTTTGCCGAAAAGGCAGAGCCCAAAGGAGATTATAAAAGGCTAAAAATAAATGATGCATGTGTTTATTTATAACAAACAATCATCGCTGAAGTGTGAGGCAGGTCCAGGCAAAGTTACATTCCCTCCCAAGGTATATCTATTTTTTTTAACTGTACTCTTTTGCTAAAATTGTGGTGGAAATGTTGTTCCCAATTTTCTCAGGGAAAAAAAACTGCTGTTTCCCAATTCTCTCCCCTAAAAATAAACCTCTTAGTCCAAATATGCTATAGATGACCATTTTCGGAGAATTCTGTCTATCATCTTGAGAGAACTCACTCAGTTATTCAGAAACATGTTTTCTGCCCAAAACACAAGCAGAGTTCTGGGGACATAGATTTGGCTAAGATGATCTGTGCTGTTGAGGAAATCACAGCCCCAAGGGGCATGGAAGACAAACACAGAAACATTCATCCATCAATTCAATAAGTGTTTGTTAAATGACTTCTAAGTGCCCAGGACTGGATGGGCAATTACAGGAGTGTGGTGGATAGAGTGTGCTGGGAGGTCTGGTCACTGTTAAGAGCAGCCCAGAGAAGGAAGGAAGGGAGGGAGTGAGATGCAGGTGGCAATTGACACGTGTTCATGGTAAGTGGAAATTGACCAGGTGAAGAGGAGAGACAGGAATTCTGGCTAGCAGAAACAAAAGGACAAAACTAAGAAGCAGCTAAGATTCAAGGCAACTTTTTATCTGATTCAGAGACCAAGCTCTGTACCTCAGATTTCTCAAACACTCGATTGTCATTTTGTATACCATCCTGGGGGCTTCCCAGGTACCACTAAAGAACCCACTTGCCAGTGCAGGAGACATAAGACAGATGGGTTCGATCCCTGGGTCGGGAAGATCCCCTGGAGGAGGGCATGGCAACCCACTCCAGTATTCTTGCTTGGAGAACCCCATGGACAGAGGAGCCTGGCGGGCTATAAGTCCATGGGACCGCAAAGAGTCACACACGACTGAGTGACTGAGCACACATCCCATCCTTTGGCCTCGGCTGCAGGAACGGGGAGGCTCTCTTCATCCCCACCAAGTGCTGCATACGGATGCTGCCTGCCTGCCTTCTGGCTCCTGAGGGCAGCAAGTGTCCTCTGCTGCAGCCCTGATCCAATGGCCCAGGGTCCCCTGTCCTCATGTGATGAGCGACCATTCTGCATTTCTCTCAGGGTCTGAGCTAAAAATAGATGTTCTTTCCATTTGGAAAAGTATGAATATTGTATTGTTTTCCATGGAGAACCAGTAGCTATGCCCTGAGCTGCCCACCCTCCACCCCACCACAGGAACTTGGGGTGGGTTGGAAATTCCTTTGTGAATAGCTCAAATGATGGTGACGTGACTTTCTAAAAAAGTCTATTAAGTGCTTACTCTAATAGAGATACAATCTACGTTCAAATTGATTCTGTCTATAATCCAATTTACACAAAAACTGTTAGATTTTCTCTAAATTTGGATGACATATAAGGGATAGACTGGCTGAAAATACAGGCCATGAGATATACAAAAAATTTTTCTGAGTCCTGGGGGCAGAGTTATCTTCCAGGCCCCTGAAATTGACATAAAAGTCAGGGCACCTGGATGACCCATAGAAACATGTCTATACCCACAGATGTTATGGTCAGAAAAGCAACAAAATTTCCAAATGTGAGCTACAAAAGGAAGGCCAGAAAGACACATGCTCCATGAGTGTTGTTTCATTGCTTCTCATAAGGGCAACCCTAAGTAGCAGGCTCCAGGGTGAGGAGAAACAAGGATTTATGTATATATTTAGTGGTGGTCAATGGTTCTCATAAGCAACACAGGGGAGTGGGGAAGACAGCTGGTGAAGATGATAAGTTTTTACTGTGAAGATGACGTTTTCAGCTTCCACTGCAAAAAGCAGTGTTGACTCTTGTAGGCGCACAGCTGAATGTTCTGGATTTTGAGATGTGATCACCAGAAGATCATGTCAGGTCTTCCCCTAACCCCCATTTTCTTGTCTTACTAGCATGAGCACAAACAGTGATCCCTACCACCCTTGACCATCTTCGATTCTTAAGGCTCACAGTATTAAATACATCTCTCCCATCCCAGAATCAGATATAAAGTCATGGAAATGAGATTAAAAATCTCACCTACCATTGAAGCAACATGCCAGAAACTCAGAACGGACGGTCCAGATTTAGGGGCAGGCTTATTATTCATGACAACTGCCTAATGAGGGCACCATTATCAGGATGGATAAAGCCCAAAGCCCTGGGACAGCTATCATATACAGTATTGTGTTTATAACACTGTAACCTCACCCACCCCTCAGAAGAGGACGAAAAAGTGGGGCTTCCAATGTTGCTTCAGTTGCGATTCCATCTCTCTCAGCAATACTTTGGCCATCTGATGCAAAGAGCCGACTCATTGGAAAAAACCCTGATGCTGGGAAAGATTGAGGACAGGAGGAGAAGGGGGCAGCAGAGGATGAGATGGTTGGATGGCATCACTGACTCAACGGACATGAGTTTGAGCAAACTCTGGGAGATAGTGGAGGACAGGGAAGCCTGGCATGCTGCAGTCCATGGGGTTGCAAAGAGTTGGACATGACTGAGTGATTGAACAACAGCAGCAACACCCTGGCCTGAGCTGGTCATTGAAGAAGCAACGAAATGGAGCAAGAAGGAAATAAAGACCAAAGCAACCAAGACACTGCCAAGCGAGCTTCAGTAAAACCAGACTGTTGACGTTTTATGAACTTAATGGCATAAAGAACATGCAGTAAAAATAATTTGCATTCTCTGATTATATATGTTAGATCCCTAAATATCTTGATCATGTAATTTCACTAAAGATATCCTGATGTGGATCTGTGTATGATTTACATAAGTGAGGCATTTGCATAAATTAAATTAACAAATATAAATACACGCTTACAAAATGCTGATACCACTTAACTATTCTCATAAAAATAAATTATGAGGAATGACATACGATAGGCTGTGTGGTTTCTGGGCAATCATCGCGTGCCCCTGATACATTCTTGGCACTTTGTTACCAGAGGAAGGAAAAACCTCCAATTCTAGCATTTCTAAAAGCGAGGTTCTCCCAGAGAATCTATAGAAAAGACGTTTGGGAGGAGATGTTGTCTAAAGTGATTGAAAAACCTAGTTTAGTGCCGGGACAAAGTACATGGGCACTAGAGGCAGACAGCCTCAGTTTAATCCTGACTCTGCTGTGACTTCCCAGGTAGTTTAGGACAAGTCACCTAATACACACCTCAGCTTTCTCGTTTGTAAACTCAGGATGGTACCAGTGCTGACCTCAAAAGGAGGTCATGAGTTAATGAACAAGGAGGGACTTAGAACAGTACCTGGCATATGGAAAGTGCACCATGAATATTAGTTCTATTAGTATTATTGTGATGCTCACGCTCATCATGTTGGAAGAATAATTTCCCAAGGTGACATATCTGCTCTATCTCTTGACCAGTGATGCTCACAAATTTTCCCGGTTTTTGGAGCCATGGGATGAGAGAAGAAAAATTGCCAAGGATCATCCCTTTGACCTATATTCAAATCATCCTGAATTGGGCTGCTGGAGTGACTCTGCAGCTTGGACTCTCAAGAGGCAACTGCAGATTTGTACTAGATCTAAGATATGACCTCCAAATGATTGGCACTGTATTCAGAAACCCCAGTAAACTGGTGGGCGTGGCTGGTGGATCGCACAGAAAGGACGATTGCCCATGGTGGGTACCCCACCCCGCCCCACCCCAGTTCTGATCAGACCAGGGAGGGGATGAGAGGAAACAGGAGAACTTAATTCCATTTAAATTTCTGCTCCTTGTGCACATTCTAGCTCAGGCATTGTCACAACAGCAACCACAGGTGCAACATTTTCATCCAGTGGCCACTAATGATGTCGACGTCAGGAGCTAGACAGTGAATCCCACAGGCTTCTCTAGAATTGCCGCAAGCTGCACCCATGAATTACCTCTTCTTCCCTTGCTGATACCCATGGGAATGATTTAATGATTACTAAAGTGAAAGTCACTCAGCCGTATCCGACTCTTTGCAACCCCATGGACTAGTCCATGGGATTCTCTAGGCCAGAATACTGGAGTAGGTAGCCATTCTCTTCTCCAGGGCATCTTCCCATTCCAGGAATTGAACTCAGATCTCCCACATTGCAGGTGGATTCTTTATCAGCTCAGCCACCAGGGAAGCCCTTGATTACTAATTCAGAGGGAATTATTACATTTTTCATCTCTAACTTAAGCTATATTTTATTTAATTTTAAAAAACTGATTATCAGAAATCAAATTATTCAGTGTCTTTGCTTTTGAAGTCACTGGAGAAAATAGTCTATTTTCCAGCGAAATTCAGATTTTTTCCTATAAACCTGCATGCGTGTGCCTGCTTGGTCACTTCCGTCATTTCCAACTCTGTGTGACCCTGTGAACTGTAGCCTGCCAGGTTCTTCTGTCCATGGAATTCTCCAGGCAAGAAGACTGGAGTGGGTTGACATGCCCCCCTACAGGGGCTGTTACCCACCCATAGGGATTGAACCTATGTCTCTTCCATCTTCCTGCAATAGCAGTTGGATTTTTTACCACTGGTGCCACCCTCTGAGCCTAGACCAAGCCAAATAAATGTTCTGTCCATTAGACCCTCTCCAATCCAATAGCATCTCCAGAAGTTTACAAAGTAACCTCCAACCTCTCTCTAGGAATTTTCTCCCTGTTTGAGACCAGTTCCCACAGTGGCCTCACGGGGGATTAGAGGAGGGTTTGGTTCAGCCTTGTGGGGCCGTAATGCCAGCTGTGACGTCTGAGGGCACCAGAAAGCCCTCTGCCCTGGGATGATCACACCTGTTTTGCAATTTTGCCTCGCACTGGGCCTGGCTGGACTACCCCGGAAGGCAGCTTACATGTTTCTGAGGTCAGGACAATAATTACCATAATAGCAGCTATCAGTAACCCAGCCCCTACTGCGGGTCAGGCCACATGCTTTACATATGCTGTCTCAAACACCCTGAGAGGCAGCTTTGCAAATTTAGCAGTAGTAGTGATGAGACCTCAATGATGGGATGTCAGAGTGAGGTCCCATCCCTGGAAACACACCATTAGTGTAGATGGTAAAGTTTCCAACTCAACGGGGCTACTGATGTCCATCCACACTGATGCTTAGTGTCTGGGAAGGGATCTCATCATCTCCATGCTTCCCAAGGCCATCCTGATAATCTGATGCCCTATCTTCCCTGTAATCTCCATCTGACTCTATCACGGCGCTCTTAACTAAGAACTCCTTCTGCAGCTTCTCATCCAGCTGCTCTGGGCCTCAGCTCTCACATCTGTTGGACGGGAAAACTGAACTCTGATTGCATCTTCAGAGGGTCATTGCACAGATCAAATGAGATGATGAATGTGAAACATATCAGCACCCATGTTGGTCACTGGGTAGTATCTTTCCACTGGGATGGATGTGCTACAGACTTGTGAATCTGAGCAAGCATTTATTGGAAACTTATACTTTGGAAGAAAGGACCAAATTATTGAGACTACTGATTGAGTTCTAATTCCGGATTTCCAGTCCTAACGTTGCTGTTAAGTGCCGGACTCACCTGCAAGCTGGACTGGCCCATGGATGAAATGAACAACATCAGGTGAAGACTCATCACAGAGGTGCACAGGCTGAAGTGGCCACTGGGGCCAGGGTGGGAGATGACAACTCCCACTTTCCCCTCCTCCAGTCCAGGACCAAACTCAGGGGCCTTCTCGAAGATGTAGACCTTTTGCTTATAGCCTATGGAAGCCCCAGCCTAATAAGAAGCTCTAGGTGACTCCCAAATATGCTAAGCTCCCACCAGAGCAGCATTTCTTAAGAAGTTGTCCACCAACCACTTACATCGGAACCTCCTTATTACAATAGCAGATGCCTAAGTCCATGGTATCCAAACCTAAGAGTGGGCCTGAGGATCTACATATAATAAACTTCCTAGGTGACCTTTGCATTCTAAAGATTGATAGATTGATAAGCACAACATGAGAATCACCACTCTCCACTCTTTTGTACTTTCATAATGAACAGTGATTTTTTTTACTAAGCATTTAAGAGAAAAAGTAAATGCTATTTCAATTCATTTTTGCAGTTTGCTGCATAAACTGTGGCATTGGAATTGTGGGTATTAGGAATCTAAGGGCTTCAAGAAAAGAGGCTTATTATAAAAATTTTTTTCTTTATAGCTATTGTTCTAATAGTTTTGTTGCCTTTGCTCCTAAGAGGAAATTTTCTTAAAGGAGCCCACAATGTTTACATTTATCCATTCATTCATTAACTTTGTTACATATTATATGGCAATGAAATAGATGAGCAAGACATAATCCCTTTTTAAAAAGTTGTGGTCTAGTCAAGAAGATAGATGATTAAATTAAGGAAACTAATGCAATATCCTGAGTACAGGCTCAGATACTTCCTTTCAGTTCCCTGCCACTTTGCTGAGTCATTCTAATTTTAACATGGGACTCTGGAGGTGTGACTGCTTTTTACCAATAATGACTTGAAATAGATTCCTTCAATTTGCCTGATGCAACATAATGCTACAAACAGAGTCTGTCCCTTATCCAAATAGTTTCCCTGAATTATTCAACTTAATGTGTGCCAACTGTTTTTGGCACTGGGCACTCCATTTGGAAGCAGACTTTGTGCTGTGAAGATCACAAGAGAGAAGCAGTAAGAGGACTTGGTGGATGGGCTGCTGGGTGTGTGGCTGAGCTGAGAAGGGGAGATGAAGATTCTTGAAAGAACTCAGAGGGTAGGAGCTGGGAGGAAGGAGACATCTAATGGAAGGGAGAAAAAAGACAAGAACAGGGGGAAAGTTGGGGGGGAGGGTGGAGTGTGGAGATATTCGAGATGTAGAAAGTGGTTCCTAAAGATGGGCCAAGCTGGTCACCCACAGGTGGGGCTGTCCCTCCTGCCACCCTTCCCCCACCCCCATCGTGGTCCATCACCCTGTTCCCAGGGTAGTCTGTCCATGACAATGACGGCAGTTGCCAGCAAACCGGAATGGGGTGGGATGGATGCTCCCCTTCCCTCTCCCTGTGACATCCATCAGAAAGGGCTAGCTTTGGAGCACTGAGAGAGGGGGGGGAAATAAGCAGAAGTAATTTATTCGGGATCTTTGAGAGGATAATAGCCAATTATTTGTTTATAACACTGGTTAAATTTTCATTAGGCAGATTAATGGAATATCATGTACTGTCAACATTGGACTGAGGGGTGGTCTGTAAGAGATAAACGGGCAAACAGGCTCTGTGTCTCTCTGAGTAAATTAGTTTTTGCTTTCCTGTTTTTCATATGAAAATGGGAAAGGTGGGCAAGGTGGTGCATTTTAAAACAGGTCTCGAGATGGGCCAAACTGGTTAAATATGAAAGCAATCCTGGTAATAAATACATTATAATAACTTAGCATCATGGCCATCATTTTTGATTTCATGAAAGTCTGGGATAATGTCGATTTTTAACCTGCTCTCTTAATACACATTTTTCTCTCCCTGAACTCAAGCGCGGCTTGCTGCGAGGTGAAAGCACATCACTTGGGGGGGCCTGATTCGTCTGTATAACATGCTCAGAATTACAGCTGGTAAGTGCAAGAGACGCTGGCTCTCCTGTGAGTTCCCGCATTGTCATCTGAGTGCCGTTACCAGGATCAGGGTTCCCCGGGCTCCACAAGCCCGGAGAGTTGCTTATCACCCTGCAAGTAGACTGAGAGGTGCATGCTCCACGGGCTACTGGATGCTGAGTCTCTGGTCCATGGATGGGGTGGCTTCTTAATCTTTACATTATTCTATGCAAGAGTCAGTGGATCTAGCTTCAGAACCACATCTCTTAGCAAATTTGGAAGTCACACACACACTGAATTGGACCATTTCATAACAATTGATGTTCTGCAGTTAAAAGAAAAAGTACTTGGCAATTTTTTAGTTGAATTAACACTGGAGAATCATTTAAGTTCTCATATGGAGAAGGCAACAGAGAATTTTCATTTGCAGCTCAACTCTGGATTTTAAAATAATGTCATTACTTAGGAAGAAGACAGTAGGATGCCATTTCTTTCTTAAAAAATAAGAAAGGGTGGTAAGGAAAGTTATAGAAAGAGGTGGAAGGAAAGAAGAAAGGAAGGAAGGAGGGGAGGAAGGAAATAAAGAAAGAAGAAGGGAGGGTAGGAGAGAGGGAGAGAGGAGGAAGGGAGGGAGGGAGGGGGAGGGGGAGAGAAAGGAGGAAGAGGGAGGGGGAGAGGAAGAGGGAGGGGGAGGGGAAGAGGGAGGGGGAGAGGAGGAAGGGAGGGTGATGGGGAGGGGAAGAGAAGGCAGGGAAGGGGAGAGGAAGGAAGGAGGGGGAGAGGGAGGAAGATAAAATGGGGAGAGGGAGGGAGGAAAGGGCATTTGCAGGGCTGTGGAAAATCAAATAAATGAAACCTGTTGTTCTTTTCGTAAAATGCCAAAATTTGCCGCAAATATGTCTAGTAAAATTTCTTTCAAACAGTTGAGGCACTACTGCTAGTTTCTGCAAACCATTTTACTGGTCTATATATTGATTTCTCTTTGAAGTAATTCTATGCCGCAAACGAATTCCCAGCATGAACTGTTTATATAAATACTTTTGCTTTCTCAAAAAAGCTTTCCTGGCCAAAGACACGTGGCTGTAGCTCACCGTGGTCAGGAGTCTGAGGGGCCCATTCCCAGGTCCCATGACTGGGTCGTCCTTACTGGGCATGACAGTGGCCGGGGGCGGGGGGGGGGTGCTGGGGGGGGGGTGGGGGGGGGTGCAGGGGGTGTGGGGTGGGGAGGTGCAGGGGGGGGGGGGTGGGTGCTGGGGGTGGGGGTGGGGGGGTGGGGAGGGGGTGGGGTGGGGGGGGAGGTGGTGCAGGTGGGGGGGAGGTTGGTGCTGGGTGGGGGGGGGGGTGTGTGGGTCGGAGGGTGGGGGGGAGGTGCAGGGGGTGGGGGTGGGGGGGGTGCTGGGGGTGGGGGTGGGGGGGGTGGTGCAGGGGGTGGGGGGGGAGGTGGTGCTGGGGGTGGGGGGGGTGCAGGGGGTGGGGGGGTGGAAGATATGGAGGACAAGGGCTGCCAGCTCTGCCTTCCCCTCTCCTGACTCACATGTGTCTGCATCTTCAGGACAGTCACAGAGCGGGGACCTGATGAGCAGTCGTCAGGCTGACAGAGAGCTGGGGTGGCTGGTGTGCTGGGGTAACCAGGGCCCTCTAGGGAAAGCTGGGGCTCCCACCCAGGCTTCTGAGCCATTTGAGCCTTTACTAAGCTGTGGGTTCCAGCCCAGAGAACAGCAAAGGCAAGGGTGTTGCTTGTCGGTAAATTGCTCTGAGATGGAGAGAGGAACGGATGGAAGGTCACATTTGTGAACAGACTCTGAAGTGGCCTGGGCCCTTTCATGACTGCCAGCCAGGGTAATGGCCTTTCAAAGTCTTTAGGGACAACTGATTTCTTTAATATCCAGCATGGATATTATTGCCTGTTAACATCCTTGCCGGGGCATCGAGGACACAAATGCCTCCACAGTTGGGCAGCTTTGGGCAGGAATATTATAGCCTTCGGGAGGAGTTCAGTTGAAGGGGAAGGTGGACAGGGGACCATTTCAAATCTCTGGGCACTTAGCACAAGCCTAGGACAACTGCCTTTGGCTACAGCATCCCTGAATCTCCGTTCTCACGGTCAGCTCTTCAAGAGGCCCTGCAGGAAGGCCCTTTGGCTATCCAAGAACTAAAATCCCTTTTGCTGGAGGATCTGGAGGTGATGGTAGTAGTTTAGTCTCTACATCATGTCCAACTCTTGCAATACCATGGACCGTAGCCCACCAGGCTCCTCTGTCCATGGGATTTTCCAGGCAAGAGTACTGGAGTGGGTTGCCTTGACCTTCTTCAGAAGATCCGGAGACCCACCCAATGCAGACTTTGGCTGCTGTGACTAGTGTTCAAGGGTTAGTTGCAGAGAGGAAAGCAATTCTGAATTTCCTGAATTTGAAATATGAAAGAAATTCTCTGGGTTATTACATCCTTTTAGTGAAGGCAATTCACATTCTTTTGGTGGTTTATCCAACTTATAATGATCAAATCCGAGAATCTGAACTTCTAATGCAAACCACTTTTATAGCTGTAATTGGATCTGAGGCCAATGCAACCACCAAGTGGCCTAAGACTCCCTGGCAATGCTCAATCAGGATACGATATCGCTTATGAAAGTGATCTCTCACTATTGATACTTCTCCCGAGAGCAGCACAAATTAGAGACATACTGAAGTAGTTCCGAGGCCTCGCCGACAGACAGCATGAGAGCAGGCCCTGTTAAAGTGGGGATTCTCAAGCGTGGCATGAGGCACATTTCATTGTGGTCATTTAATGGAAACCCTCTGAAAGTCCTCTGCTGGGTCTGGGGGTAAAAGAAGTCCTAACATTTAGGGAACCACATGAAATGTGCTTCTTAAGAAAATTTGAGAATTGATAATGCTAATGACATCTGAAAGCAGACTTTGGGGGACTCTGGGATACTTGGTCACAAAGTGAAAACACGTGGACTTCCCCATTGCTCAAAGCCTATATGCACACACACACACACACACACACACACACACACGTACTCCACACCCAGGGACTGGTGGATGATATCTGAGTGGGCAGAGATCTGAGTCCTATCCAGGGATGGCTTCAGCTCCTAAATGCCAATCTAAGTAGCAGGCGTGAATCTCAGTCCACACATTCAAGGGTGCAAAGAAAATTATTATATTGACTGTCTTTGTATTTCATATATTTTAAATACACCTCTTGTGGCTTCTAGATTCATCATAACTTCTGACTTTAGCACACTCCTGACTGACCTCTGCCCTCCTTCATGTCTGGAGCTTGGTGTCCCTGCTGAGCTGAGTCTGTGGGTTCCTGAGGGCCCAGCCATCTCCCTGCAGAAGTCTCTGCTCACAGGGATGGCTGGGGATGTGGGGAAGCCCTGGTGAGTTGGAACTACTTCCTTGACACTTGACGAGTGACAGTGTATCATGTCCAGCCCTCCCAGTGTGTCTCTGAGCGTGCAGAGGGCCTCGAGGAATCTTGGCGAGGACACAACCAGCCCAGCAGCCTTGATGAAGCCCCCAGAACACAATGCCGAACAAAGGACACTGACTTTTATGTGATGCCTGGGAGGTAACACATGGGTCCTGGGAGCTTACGTGTGTTCCCACATTAGACCTCACAAAATCCTGTGCCGTGAGGAACCATTTGGCTTTCTTTTAACTCATGTATTGTCTATTACCAGGTGTCTACATGTCATCCACACATCCCCCATGCTCGCAGAGCTTACTGTTGCATGGATGAGACACAGGGATAAATAGCCATCTCGATGAGGCAGACAAGTGCTGGAGAGGCATGAGCAAGGGGAGCTGGGGAAGCATCTAGAAGGACTGTGGGGTCAGAAAAGGATTCTGGTGGAAGTGACACTTTTTTTCCCACTCTCATTCCCAGCTGTGGCCAAGAGAAGATGAGCAGCATGTCCAAGGGCACGGATTAAAGAAGCCTGGAACAGAAAGTGAAAACCTCCCCACAGTGGCCTCTGCCAATCCCTTCCATGTGTATCTCCTAACTCCTGGAAAGAGTCATCCTCTTCCAGCTTGTCCCAACGCATTGGCAGAGTCCAGGGGCAGAACCCAGGGAGGAGAAAGAGGTTCTAGGAGGGAAGAAAACAAAGCCTTGATGAGGAGAGGGAGCCAAAGAAGGACTGAAGCAGGGGAGGAGCCCCAAGGTTTTAGAGACCCGCTCACTTCTCAATTTGAAAATCAGAAAGAGGCTCAGACTCCTAAAAGCCAGTTATTGGAACTGAAGTATCACATGACACTTTAGATAAAATTGTGGAAACAATGATGGCAAATCCTCTAGGCTGTTTAGAATTGAAACTGGAAAAAGGGAAGGACTAGTTTCAAATGGGATTGGCCTACACATGTATACTTTACATTGTTTTTTTTAAACTTCTTATTTTATATTAGAGTAGTGCAGGAGGCCTGAGATCGATCCCTGGATCAGGAAGATCCTCTGGAGAAGGGAATGGCAAACCACTCCAGTATCCTTGCCTGAAAAGTCCCAAGAATAGTGGAGCCTGGAGGGCTATAGTTCAAATGGCTGCAAAGAGTCAGTGGACAGCAAAGTGATTGAGCCATACATATATATGTATCTATTCTCCCCAAACTCCCCTGCCATCCAGGCTGCCACATAACCTTGAGCAGAGTTCCCTGTGCTATACAGTAGGACCTCATTGAATATCCATTTTAAATAGAGCAGTGTGTACCCATCCATCCCCAATTCCCTAACTATCCCTTCTCCCCAGCAACCATAAGTTCATTCTCTAAGTCTGTGAGTCTGCTTTTCTTTTGTAAGTAAGTTCATTTGTATTATTTCTTTTTAGATTCCCCACATAAGGGATGTGATATGATTTCTCCTTCTCTGACTTTTCACTCAGTATGATAATCTCTAGGTCCATCCCTGTTCTGCATTGTTTTTATATTTTCTTAATTTAGGAATAATGCTGTGCTTATCAGAAAAATGTCAAGCAACAATGTGCTGTAAGGTCATCCAGATTCTCCTATATATATATCGTATCTTGGGCAAGAGAGCAGAAAACTTGACCTACACGTAAGGTGGGTTTTGACCTACAAACCCTGTCATTTGAATCACAGAAAGCATGGACTTGCCAGTCTCAACCCCCATAGGTGATGTCATGGGGCTGATAATCTCCAAATTGCCTCTAATCCTATAATGACTTCCAAACCACACATTATGCCACGCATAAAAACCCAATTACTAATACCACCATTTTCATGTATGCAAAGGACAGCTAGCTTTTCAGCCATTAGGTGAATACACAGCTACAAATTAACTGGCAGTTTCAGTGCAATATGAGGAAGCTGCCATTCTTAACTACATTCAGAAAAAAACCATAACCAAACAGCTATAGCCAAAGCCCAGTGTCATCCAAGCCTGTTTGTCAGTCAGCAAGACAGGCGTGTCTCCAGGGCCCCTGGCTGTTCTCTGAAGTGAGAAAACCCTTCGTGGTACTTTATTTTGTGAAGAGGCTAACATGGACGCACCCAGAGACATCAGAATTCTAAAGTGCAACCAGACTTTCTGCAGCAAGGTTTCCCAACTCTGCATTAGAATAACAAGTAGGGGAGGGGAAACAAGGACCTCCTGTAGAGCACATGGAACTCTTCTCAACCTTACGTGGCAGCCTGGAGGGGAGTGGGGTCTGGGGGAGAATGGACACGTGCCTGTGTTTGGCTGAGTCCCTTTGCTATTCACCCGAAATTATCACAGCATTGTTAATCTGCTGTGTGTGTGTGCGCGCTAAGTTGCTTCAGTTGTGTCCAATTCTGTGCCACCCCGTGGACTGTAGCCCACCAGGCTCCTCTGTCCATGGGATTCTCCAGGCAAGAACACTGGAGTGGATTGCCATGCCCTTCTCCAGGGGATCTTCCTGACCCAGGGATCAAACCTGAGTCTCTTAGGACTCTAGCATTGACAGACGGGTTCTTTACCACTAGAGCCTCCTGGGAAGCCCCAAAAAAATGGGTGTGAAAATGTATGTGTTCTCAGTTGTGTTAGACTCTGTGATCCCATGGACTGTAGCCTGCCAGGCTCCTCTGTCCATGGGATTTCCCAGGCAAGAATACTGAAGGGGGTTGCCATTTCCTTCTTTAGGGGATCTTCGAGTCTCAGGGATTGAACCTTCGTCTCCTGTGTCTCCTGCATTAGCAGGCAGGTTCTTTACCACTGAGCCACCTGTACTCCAATAAAAAATAAAAAGTAGGAAAAAAAAAAAGAATAGGGGAGGGGGAATCTATAGTTTGTGTCATTTTGAGAATCAGGACTATGTAGTTATTCTCTGATGGGCCTTACAGATCATCTAGTCTGGTCAAGACCCAGAGAGAAGGGAGGGCCCACATGTGCCCAGGCGGATCTCGGCCTCAACTCATGACTCTGACTTACTGCATCAACCAGAAAGCTGCCAAGACAGGTGGAGAGCCAGCAACCAAATTTTGAAAAGAAAAGAACTTCAATAGGGAAAATAGCTTCTTCAAATCCTCCTCCACCCCAGTGAGCATCCACTTGGCTTTCCTCAACCTCTCCTTGGTCTACCTGTTAGGATGAATAATATCCCAACTAATGCTCCGATATACTCTTCCTTTAGGCTTCATGGTTTTCCAACCACTCTCCACTTTTCATCTTCATCTTGTCTCACCTTTTGTGTTTCTTCCATGAAGTTTTTCCTCTTGTTATTCCCAGGCTGGTCTGTCTCCTCCTCTTGTCTCTGTGTACGTGCTAAGTTGCTCAGTCGTGTCCAACTCTGTGTGACCCGACGGACTGTAGCCCACCAGGCTCCTCTGTCCATGGGATTCTTCAGGCAAGAATACAGGAGTAGGTTGCTGTGCCCTCCTCTGGGTGATCTTTCTGACCCAGGGATCAAACCCATGTATCTTACTTCTCATGCATTGGCAAGTGGATTCTTCACCATTAGCACCCTACTCAGCCCCAAATATGGCACCTTTCACACATTGCACTTCAAAAATATCTCTAGAAGATGGTCCCACCCTAGGATCAAGGGCAATCTTTTACTTCCCTTTGTATTCCTACAATCCCTGGCACATAGGAGGCACTCAATAATACTTGTTGAATGAATGAATGGTTGAATATAAGAATGAATAGATAGATAGATGATAGACACATAAGCAAAGGAACTGTTCTCACATTCCTGCCATGATTCATAGTCTAGGAGTAACAGCCTTTTCACAGCCATCTACTCTAGAACTTTCTTCTTCTGAAAAGAATATCATAAGCCTAACACAAGACCTTCCGGAGAAGGAAATGGCAACCCACTCCAGTGTTCTTGCCTGGAGAATCCCAGGGACGGGGAAGCCTGGTGGGCTGCCGTCTATGGGGTCCCACAGAGTCAGACACAACTGAAGTGACTTAGCAGCAGCAACACAAGACCTAAGACTGTATATCTACTTTTTACCAACACGTTCTTCTCCATTAGAAAAATTTGGTGGCCCTCTGGCTGCAATAAGGAGATATGTTCTTTGCATAGCAGATGGATAGAAATAGATTTAAAGAAATAGATTTAAACTAAAGATGGACGGCCCCAGATGGATTTGGTTGGGGTGTGGAAGAACATCTTGAACTATTTTTCAAACATTTCAGTTTCGGCAAAAACCAAAACATGTTTTGCCAATCACTTCCCCTTAATTTTAAGACCCATGGATTTCAAAGGAAATTTAATCTGAATGTTTCTACTTCATTTACCCCATCTCTTCAAAATGTTCTCCTGAAAAAGTGAACTGATGTCCTAGAAGTTTAAAAGACTCTTTAATAGTTTGCTGGTTTCTTTTAACAGACAAGCCACTTAACAATTTAGGATGGAATCAAAAACTTCTAAATCTTGAAATAAAAGAAAAAAACACAGTGCAGGTCAGTTGAAGTTTGGATCGAGGAAGTGAGCAGTGTGTTTCCCATGCTAAAACAAAGAAGAAATGGCTAAAGTTAAAAATTAATAGAAATAGAATTGTTTAAAAAGTGGATAAATTCTACATGATCAGTGGACAAAATCATAGCTAGAGATCATTATAGATATTGATTCATCTGTAATAGACTGAGTCATCTGTTTACTTTGGTTTATTTGTGATAGAGTTTGAGGGTGTTGTCAGTAACTCCTTAAACGTAAGTGCAAGTGACCATGGCAGAAATTTCATGATGAAGCTTGAAAAGGAAAGAAATAGCAGAATTGGGGATGCCAGCTCCCCCTAAGCCCCTCCTAAAATGTCAGTTACCCTCCTGCACTGTATCCCATAACCCAGTCATTAGTGACACTTGGGTGGGATTTGTCAACTATTTGCTTCCTGCTGTGTTTATGCAGGCTCAGATGGTCCCTACAGACCTTACCTGACATCCTTTTGTTCCACCAGATCCTTCCACTGTGTCAGTTACAAGCCAGAAATAGCCTGGGCCCCTGGGGCATGTATCTAATTCATGGGAGTCACTAGGGGACATTTAGTTCACAGCAGAAATCCAGTCAACACCCTTGTTTCCCATAGTTAATATACTGTTTGACACCACTGTGGCCAACAGAAGAATTAGTCCATCTCTCCCAGACCACCCACACCACTAATAGCTAATAACTAACACATGGGGAGACCATAGCTAATGATATCCTTGGGTTCAGTGGTTCATTGTGTTTTTATTTCTTTTTCCCTTTCTTTATTAGCATGCACTCATTCAATTAACCATTGTTGAGCACCCATTGAATGCCAGGTGTTGTGCTGGACATTTCAAAGGAGACACAAAAATGAGGGAACTATAACCACCGCTATCAAGAAGCACACAGGCTCATAGGATTAACTGTCATATTGGTGCATTCATTCATGCACTGCTGCGGCTTTTTGTTCATGCACTGCTGTGGTCAATGCAGTTCATATTAAGGAAGGGTACATTTTAAATTAGGCACGTGAACATTTGGAGAGAAAGCCCAAATGGGGAGGCCATTGTGCCTCCCAAAGGAGTGAATTATTGTCAATTATCCTCCCAGAATCAAACAACATTGACATATTAGTGCACATAGGAGGCCTCAGCAGCAGATACATGGCATAGGTTTCACTTGGGGGTGAAATGAAAAACTGGAGACTACTCGTGAATACCTTCTGAAATACCATGAGAGTTGGCAATCTGAAAAAGGCCAATAAAGAAAAGCATGAATCATAAACTCCTAAAGAAGCTGACTGAGGATACTGCCAAATGAGAACGTCTGATAGTAGAACGTTACCCATCAATCAGCGCATCTGTCTTTAGACCAGAAGTCTTTGACTTCTAAGAGTTTGCCAATCCCAGTCCCGCCACATTAACTTGCCTCCCAAACAAAGATTCTAAGAACCACACGTTTTTAATTATACAAAGTAAAGGTTGATGAATGATTCATACAACTAATCTAAACTTGGGCCAGGTTAAAATAATACTGTGTAATAACTTATATTTATATAGCTCATAAGAGCACTTTTCTCCAGAGCTCAGAGTGGTTTTCAGATACTATCTCATCTCTTCTCATAACATCCTTGTGAAGTGGACACGGTGAGGGTACCCTCACTTTCCTTCCACGGACAGGGCAATAAAGGGCCAGAGAATGTTAGATCCAAGTCCAAGATCACACAGGATGGTAGACCAGAATCTACAACCATATCTGTACTTAGAAGAGATGATATCTCAAAAGTTTGGAAATGAAGGGACAGTGGCATTGATAAAGTGGGCTTCCTTCATGATGACAAATGACCATATTAATGGTGGAAGTTGGGATACTGACAGCTCTAGGCCATAGAATTCCCTTTGTCTTGGTGGCTTTGGGGGGCATTGGAGGTACCCAAGGGTTTGAGGAACTTAAGATGTAAATTCTGAGTTAGAATCATGGCCCATCAGCTCCAAGATTCATCCTCTTGATGAGGCTGTGAATCAGCATGGCTGTTGTGGGCAACATCAGTGTCCTACCAAGCTCCCTAGGACCTTAACCCTTGAGTGTGCCAATATCTGTACTTCTGCTTAGGGGCCCACTCACAGATCCTAGAAGAAAGGGGTCTTGGCCACTTCAGGCAGGCTAGAAGAGCCTGAATATTAGTTTCCCCCTGAATGGAGTAGGGTGTGAATGTCTGAGCTCCTTATCCTTTGAGTGGAATAACTGAGGCAGGACCCTAATGCTTCTCAGAGTCTCCCCTTGGGATTAAGCTTTGGACACTCAAAGTGGTCACTGGCTGGGTAATATCCACTTGAGAGTTGCCTTCCTATCCCTGTCTCATCTCTCAACAGACAAGTTGCCCAGAATACTCACATCAGGGTCTGCTTCTGGGGAACTCAAGCCATGACAATGATTCTCCCTCTCACCATGGTGGATATCCTGGTAACTCACTGTGGAGCATCCATGGACCACACTTCCATGACGAACTGTATCCATCTTTCTCTGAGGGTGTCAGCTCCCCAAGTTCCCTGCACATCTTGGGAAGAAAATCACACTGCTATGTCTAGGGCAGGATTTGAGCAAAGAGGAATAAAAGTAGAAGTGTGCTCCAAAAAATCTGAAATTCATCTCAGACTCTTTTCTTTGATGTCTGGTCAGACTGTATCAGAAAGTTAGAAATGAGTGGACTTTTGAAAGCCATATTCTCATTCTTTACTGTAATTTAAATGAGTTTCTTATTCCATCTATTGTATGGCCATTGTCACATGGCACATGTGAGATGTATAATACTACTTGAATTTATTTTCTTGGTTATGTTAACCGTATGTGGTACTTTTGCAGCCATCTATAAGTGCGGTGCATATACCTGCCCCCTAGTGGCTTAGTTGGTATTTGCAGAATGTAAATTTCATTCATTCATTCATTCACTTAGTAAATCAGTCACTCTATCAGTTGGTCTGAGAGCTTTCCTGAGAGCTCAGTTGGTAAAGAATCTGCCTGTAATGCAGGAGACCCCAGTTCGATTCCTGGTTTGGGAAGATCCCCTGGAGAAGGGATAGGCTACCCAATCCAGTATTCTTGGGCTTCCCTTGTGGCTCAGCTGATAAAGAATCCATCTGCAATGCACGAAACTTGGGTTAGATCCCTGGGTTAGGAAGATCCCTTGGAGAAGGGAAAGGCTACCTACTCCAGTATTCTAGCCTGGAGAATTCCATGGACTCTATAGCACATAGGATTGCAAAGAGTCGGACATGACTGAGCGACTTTCACGCTCACACTCACATCAGTCAGTCTAATAACGAGACAGGCTATACTGGACATAGTGCTAGAACAGTCATTGTACTAGACATGGCACTAGGGGCTGGTGAAATAAACAGTCCCCAGCTTCATAGAGCTTATAGTTTGTGAGAACTTTTCAATTCTCATGAGGCAAAGCAATGCTGTGTAAAAATGCAGAAAGCACGGCTTGTTTAATTTGAGGACAAAGTCAGACAAAGCCTCACTAAGAAGTGACATATCAGCTGAAATTTCAAGGATAAGCAGTCAGGCAAAATGTGGGGAAGGGCAATCTTAGCAGAAGGAACAGCACATGCAAAGGTCCTGAGAATGCAAACAGCTCAAAACACATCTTCAAAGGAAGGATAGCCTTGTGATTTAGAGCATGCAATACAGATTCTGGCAGACTGGGCCCCCAGAATCCTTCTTCTGCTGTTAGCTCTGAGACCTTAGACAGGAGACTTAACTTCTCTGTGCCTCATTTGAAAACTGGGGATTGCAATAACAGCAAGGATTTGGATAACAGTAATATACATAAATAAAAGGAAGAAGCCCAGAACTTCACAAGGACTCAAAAATATTTTTGTTATTCATCAGAGCTAGTGGGCTGCATTGGCTGGCATAGAACTGGTTAAGTCTTATGAGGCCAATTCCATGCACACTTTTCTTCATCTCTCAATTCTTCTTCGAACAAGATAGGTTCTTTAGAACCTCCCTGTTTAGAGTGTGGTCTGAAGATTAACAGCATTGCCACCACCTGGGAGCTTGTTAGAAACGCTGAAATTCAGGTCCCACCCTAGACCTCCTGAATCAGAGCCTGCATTTAACAAGACCCCTGGTGAATCTTCTGCACATTCAAGTTTGAGAAGAGCTACTTTAGAGGCTTCGACTGCCGTGGTTGCTCAAGGTCAAAATATCAATATTTCACGGCATTATAGAAACTGCTACCAGGTGACATCTCCTTCCTATTTTGGTCTCGACACTGTCCCTTTGAGCACATACTTGGAGGCAAAGTGCCAAAGGAGAAAAGATTCTCCTCCCTTTTATACAGGGATTGGAAGGCTGGAGACATGCTTTCAGTTGGAAGATTTGGGCCCAGAATTCTAGAGTGGGCCAGGGAAAGATGGTGATGTAGAGAGAGAAAGGGGAATGGAATGGAGCTTTTCTTTTCTTTTTTTTTTTTTTTTACAACCCCCAACTTTTATTCCACCTCTCTCTAAGAATGCTTTTATAAAAAGTGACTCATTAAAACCTAATAATAATGAAATGTCACAGGGATGTAATGCACAGCACTGGAATATAGCCAATATTATATAATAACTTTCTGTGGTTTGTGAGCTGTGCTCACCTGAAACAAATATAATCTTGTAAGTCAATAATAAATAAATAAATAAATAATTTTAAAGTGACCCAAGTGTCTCCCATCTCTCATCTTTGGTCAGCACCAAAATGAAAATTCTCCCTACTCTCAACCATCCAAAACTTATGATTGGCATCATTATGTTGAAATGTAATCTGTCTGTGTCACTATGAAAAAATAAAATATTGATAAAAACTGGTAAGCATGTGCACAAGCAATATTGCTATATGGAACAAGATTGAAAGGTATAACTTTATAAAAAACACCAAATTTTTTGGTCAGTGTTTTATAAATAACCCATGATTTGGGGATTCTTCTGATATTATTTACAACACAGACAACAAAGCACAAAGGCTTATAAGCTGCTTGTATTATCTGAACATCAAGCAAGAGTTTTTAGCACCATTTCCTTCCTAAACATACAATTTAGATTTTGTCACATTTGTAATTACTTTGAATATTTCACACACACAACAAAAAAGATTTTGATGTGATGTTTCCTTTGATAGCCTATTATGTCCAACATGAATTCTAAACCCAATCATATTACCAAATAATACTGCACATTAGAGGTTTTCGTAGTTTATTTGCAAAATAAATAAATAAGCCCACAATAATCTCAAATGAAAACAAATCAAGGATGCATTCCTCATAAATTTACATTATGTTTGATCACTTTTGTGATAAGATTTAGGTGCCCTAACTAGAGAGGATTGTCTGAAAAATAATTTATCAGTTGGACAGGCCAGTTTCTTCTTCAATTTTTTTTAAGGAAATATATTTATTTATTTGATTTTGACTGCACTGGGTCTTTGCTGCTGAGCCAGTGCAATCAAAATCAAATAAATAAATAGTTTTTTTAGAAATTGAAGAGGAAACTGGTTGTGATACACAGGCTTAGTTGCCCGCAGCACGTAGGATCTTCCAGGACCAGGGATAGAACCCGTGTCCCCTGCATTGGCAGGTGGAGTCTTAACCACTAGATCACCAGGGAAGTCCCCTTTTTCAGTTTTTTAGGCACACATTTAAATAACATCTATGTGATGATGGATCTCTATCTGAGATTAAAGGACACTCACAGGAAGTGACTTAAGGGCTTCTGTGAGGAGCTCTTGAGAAAGGATCCCTTCGTTTCACGAGGAGATAAATTCACATCTTGTTTCCGCAGAAGATAACAGGGGTTTTCAAGTTGTTTAAATATTTAGCACCCTCTTCTCCCCTGACTTCAGGCTGGAGGCTTTTGAGGGCGGTGCAAAGAATGTGTGCATGGGGAGGGGGTCTGAAGTTTCAAAATTCATTCCTTCATTCAAACATACATCATCATTCTGTTTAGGAGATTTATGGAAAAGGTGGGAACTCTATTAAAACTTATAATATAATCTATGCAATATTTTAAGAAATCTTTAAGAAGTGAAACATAAAGACAGATATTAAGAAATTTCCTCAAAGTCACACCACCCCATTCATACAACTACCTTTCTAATTGTTCATTCCTAAAATATAGTAACTGTTTGGCTGGGTTTGCAGTTTGGGGGGTGTGCCCAGTAACTCTTCAAGGAGCAGGAGCACATTCATCTTTGTTCCTTCACATCTGGTTCTAAATGAATGCTCAGTGGATGTTTGTTGAATGAATGAATAAGTGAAAGGAGGAATGGATGGGTGGGAGGAAAGAAGAATGGATGCCTAGATACTGCGCTATCTCTCAGATTAGATTTGAATTGTGGAAGAGAAGAGCAAAGGGGAAATAAAGTAGGATATTATTTTAGAATTATTTTTTGGTGAAGTTTTTTTTTTTGTTTTGCAAGGTGCCCAACTTGGGACCAAGCAAGGAGGACAGGCAGCAAGCTGATACTCAAAAGTCCTGAACTCCCAAATGGCTTTCAGGGAAGGGTTTTTTTTTTTTTTTTTTTGGGGGGGGGGCGCCCGCCGCCGCCGCCATGCTGCCCGGCCAGCGCGCGCACAGCGGGCGGGGGCGGGGCCCCCAGGGAAGGGTTTTTAAGGGCAACATTAGGGGCGAGGTTGTAGAGTGTGAAATCGGCCTGTGAACATCCTTCTGATTGGTTGATGGTGAAGTAACAGGGTGATGTTTCAGAAATCTTAATTATCAACCTGGTTCCAACTGGTTTGGAGACTACACAATGGCGGTCAGCATGCAGTTAACTTCTTCCACCTGTAGACTGAGTTTTTTATTTCATGTAATAGAAACAGTTCAAACTAGCCAGGGAAGGGTGGTAATTATGGACGACGGAAGTGAAGTCATGTAACTGTAGGTTCATGACTGGATCAAGGTGCTAGGATGACATATTTGGGGGCTTGATTTTTTGCAGGGGAGGGGGTTGCTATTTTTCTTTCTTACCTCTGTTTCTCTCCATTTTGGCTTCACTCTCAGGCAACTTCAGGTTTATGTAATCTTTGCAGCACTTGCTTTCAAAAGGAAAAAATGCCATCTTGCTCTTGGTTCCTCTCTCATCCACTCCTCATTTCCATGCTGGGCATACACACAGATACACCATGATCTGTTAGAGGTGTATCATAATGTTTGGAGAATATGAAAACCTAAACTCATGTGCAATAACCTGCAAAAGAATTTTAAAATGTATTTCATAATCTGAATATAAGATTCTCTTGTTTAATTAAAACGAAAAATTTTTTATCTCAAGAACTTTTAACTTCACACTGTTATCCCAATTTTGGAGAAATAAAAACCAATAATTTCTCACTGTTATCCCCATTTTAGAGAAATAATGTTTTAATGGCAATTGAAGCATAGAAATCCTAGGTAACTTACTTGCCTGAGGTCACATAACTGTTACCTAGTAGAGTTAAGATGCTATCTGGTAGCTTTGAGACCTGCCTGGTTGAGCTGAGATGCAAACTGGGGAGGTCTGTCTGTCAGCAAAGCCAAAGTTTCTAGTATTTCTGCTTGGCTGCTAAGCTTATTTCCTTCTCTGTAGAAATGGAAATAATAATAGCACCTACTTCTAGGGTTGTTAAGAGGATTTTATGTATTAATACATAGAAAGTGCTTACGCTATTTCCTAGCACACAGTAAAAGAAAGAAAGAAAGTTGCTCAGTCATGTCAGGCTCTTTGTGACCCCAGGGACTATACAGTCCATGGAATTCTCCAGGCCAGAACACTGGAGTGGGTAGCCTTTCTTCTCCATGGGATCTTTCCAACCCAGGGATCAAACCCAGGTCTCCCGCATTGCAGGAGGATTCTTTACCAGCAGAGAAGGAAGGAAAGCCCACAGCAAGCATTCAGTAAAGGCCAGGAGTTCTTATTCTTAAAAGTATTTCTGAGCTGAAGGCTAGGGAGGGGTGAAGGAGAAGGCCGGAAACCAAGCCTGCCTAATCAAGGGCTCCAGGTAGTAGGGTTAAGGCTTCCTGATATCAGACTATGTAGAGCTGACGAATGTCAAACTTTCCTCTCTATGGCTTAATCATGCACAAGTTTAAGGCAGTTCTGATGTTTATGATCTTTTACCCAGAGACTGAACCTCTGAGAGCAGATGCCCATAATTGGG
Source organism: Cervus canadensis (assembly GCF_019320065.1). Lineage (NCBI taxonomy): Eukaryota > Metazoa > Chordata > Mammalia > Artiodactyla > Cervidae > Cervus > Cervus canadensis. Next base: position 13,642,111 of record NC_057393.1, read on the forward strand.
GATTGCCTTTGCCAGCCAATCATGATGGCGATTTCCCCTACAGCTGAGTATAATTTTAATTCTGTTATGGAAATTGTATTTCATACAACAGAATTCCAAATGTTCTACTTGGTAGTTTAATAAATACAGAAAATAGACGTGTAGGCTTCTTCAGGAAAACTTCAGATGCCTGAAGAATGTAGAACATTTGAACTTTGGACAAGTAACAGGATCGCACACAGATTCCTCCTGGAAGCAGTACTCTTTCCTGGCCCTGAGAAACATGCTTGGGGGATTAACACCTGTCGCTTCTGTCTAGTGAGAAACTTGCTTGATAGCTAGCAGTTAACTATCCACACTATGAAAGAAAGTGTTAGTCACTCAGTCATGTCCAACTCTTCACAGCCCCATAGACTGTAGCCGCCAGGCTCCTCGATCCATGGAATTCTCCAGGCAAGAATACTGGAGTGGGTTGCCATGCCCTTCTCTGGGGAGTTTTCCTGAGCCAGGGATCAAACCCGGGTCTCCTGCATTGCAGGCAGATTCTTTACCGTCTAAGCCACCAGAGAAGCCCAATGCAATGGACACCCACAACTAAAGCAAACCTTCACCAGAGCCTCCAGTTTTCCTTCCACCAGAGAATGTATTTCTAATGTCACCAAGTGTGCTACTGGAAATGACAAATTAATTCCTGAGATAGAGACATAGGGGTCTCTGGCAATGCCAGGATTACTAAAAACTTTGGGGCATCCTTCTAAAGAGGGACACAAGCTGTTAACTGACACTGACATGCATTAGCAAAAAGGCCAAAGCAGGTGTCTTGCTTTGCCGATTCAGCACAAAGGAGAGGATATAAGCATTATGATAACAGGGCCATTCATGTTGCTATGGGCTATAGTTGTGTGTTCACACTTCCATAATAAACCTATTTTCAGGGGCTTATAATTCAACCATAAAAATCAGCTCCATGCTCAAACTTGGCAGAACAAAATCTTAGACTCTGAGCAAAAATCCCTCCCTGACTTAAACTATTTTTTAAAGATGTGTTTTGGATGGAGTTTAAATTTACAAAGTGCCAAAAATATTAGGGATTTGAACAGCTATTTTTCTTTAGTTGATATCTAGAGACAAATAATCTATTCCTATGTAAAGGATGCTCCGGGGGTTTTTTTTTTTTGTTTTTTTTTTTGATCAGTTTTGTCTGAAAGGTTGTCAAGTTGGAAAGAAGTTAAACACCAATCTGAAATGAATTAGAGAGCATTAGACAATAATTAAACTGAAATTAGGGCATCATTTATTCATCAAGTCACCACCAAGAAAAGAATGCAATCCTCGTAGATACCTTTAAAATATTTAGATATCTTAAACACCTTTGCAAGTCAGGAGAGAACGATGGGATTGTTTTTGCTCAGAGGGGTTTGCTGATGACAGTGACTGAATTTTAAATGCAGCAGAGCCCTGGGGAGGGAGGTCAGGGGATGGAAGGTGAAGCTAAGCTGCACTCCAAAAGCTACCTTCAACTTGTGTGGACAAACAGAAATGATGGCTGATTGCTGGGAAACTCTCCCATCTCGTAGGATAACTTTGCTCCCAGAGTCCCCCGGGTCATGTGGGGCAAATTCAGCAGGTTGGTGAAATATCCCGTTACTTTTCTCCTAAGAAATTACTGCCCCATGTAACTGGGGCTTGCCCCACTGCAGCCCTCTGAGAAAGCACATACAATGTGCTTCAGAACTGTCTCTCCAAAGAAGGGAAGCCTGGACCATTCAGCCATTCAAAGAGTTAACTTCCCCACTTTGATGCTGGGAAAGATTGAAGGCAAAAGGAGAAGGGGGTGGCAGAGGATGAGACAGTTAGATAGCATCACCGACTCAATGGACATGAATTTGAGCAAACTCTTGGAGACAGTGAAAAATAGGGGAACCTGGTGTGCTGCAGTCCATGGGGTTGCAAAGAGTTGGACATGACTTAGGGACTGAACAATAACAACCCTTCTAGACTTCTGGGGCTTTAGAGAAGGCCTAATGACAGAAAGGAGAGGTGCAACCACCTTTGAGGTTGTATAGGAACTGTCCACCACAGCTGCAGCTGAAGTCAGAGGTGGCCCGAGGGGCTGTGGCCAAGAGGGTGACTGACTCCTCTTGGGCTGCCAGGACTTAGCTAATTTTAGCATTGAAAGTGTCAAATCCTAAAATCCCTCAATTGCAAGAAAACTGGGAAACTTGGCACCCTAGTGATAGAGAAACCAACAGCAATCTGCTAAAAGGGGAGTAGAGACCCAGGGCCATGCTCTGGGACCGTAAACACTTCTGCAACTGTTTTCTAACAACGACGTGTCCACTTAACTGCTGAGGCTTTTGTGAGCTGGGGACAGCACTAAATTGCTAGGATAAAAGGTGATTCCACTGGAGGTGGGGAGGGGGCGGTTTTCTTATTTTCTCCTCTCTCACCTATAACAGTCAACCTCTAATGGAAATGAATGTCTGGTAGATACTAAGGACTATTGATTCAGAAGCAAAGCAAATTTCATCTTGTCCACATGTCTCCATTGGTCCTGCTCCTATCTCTCCGTGGGGCTCAATGGCTTCTCTCGTGGTGCACCCTTGACCTCCACCCAAAGGCCTCAAATGGCCACCAGGGCTCATTCTGATCCTCACCCTTACCCAGGTCTGCACCCTCATCTTTCAGCCCTGCCTCTTCCTCCTTGCAGCCTTCCCGACTTGATCCCTCTGGAGGAACAGTGCAGATCAATAAAGGACAAGGGCACAGGGACAACTTGGGAGCCCAAGAGGCCTCCCAACCTACCCTGTGGCCAGTCTTCTCTGGGGAGTTCTAGAAACTGTGGGTCCTCCCCCCACCCCACCCCACAGAGTCCCAGAGAGTGAGAGCTGGAGGAGGCCCTGGATTACTTCCCAAACCCCTTCTCTGTTCAAAAGGAGAAACCGAGGCTTCGGAGAAAAATGGCTTGCCCTCAGCTTGCAGCCACCCTAACTAACCACTGTGCCCTATTTCTTTCCCCACTTTGATTCTGAATCCCAGAGAAACTCAGGATTGATGAGGACTTGAGTCATCCCGGGACCCACTGCTCCAAGTGTGTTTCCCAGACCAGCAGGTGGGGCCTCACTGGAAAATGGTTAGAAAAGCCAGACTCTCCTTGAGACTCACCCCACTGAGTAAGAATCTGAATTTCAACAGCATGCCCAGGTGGCCTGTGCGCAGAGAAGTTTTGAGAAACATTTGTCCGCTGGGGCTCTTGAACTTTGACCCAGCCCCTGGGTGATTCTGTCATCTAGGAAACTTAAGGGAATGTAGATGCCTGAGTTTCATACAGGGTAGATGCAGCCAGTAGGCAGGAATGGCTTTAAAGCTCCCCCAGCGATTCTGTGGGCAGCAAAGTTAGAGAACTACTGGTTTGGTCCAACACGGCCACCAATCTGCTTGAATCATGCCATTGGCAACGTCACCATCCTGTGGACAGCCTCATCCACCTTTGGATACTTAGACACTCTCCCTCAAATAGGAGAAAGGGCCTCCTGAGTAGCACGGTGGTAAAGAATCTGCCTGCCAGTGCAGAAGCTGCAGGAGACGTGAGTTCGATCCCTGGGTCAGAAAGATCCCCTGGAAGAGGCAATGGCAACCCACTCCTGTAGTCTTGCCTGGAGAATTCCACGGACAGAGGAGTCTGGTGGGCTACAGTCCATGGGTTCGCAAAGAGCCGGACATGACTAAGCATGCACGTCTCAAATAGGAGGAAGGTCTTCCTTGGAGGTAATGCAACAGCCCGGGGTCCCTGCCTGACCTCTTTGTCACTTGCACTGGTCCATGTCACAGGAAATCTCGTTGCTCACAAAGGGATGCACACGTAGCATGTGGGTGCATGCACCTGGTTTATTTCACACTCATGCCGTGTGTCCCAAAATGTATCATGTTGTATGAGGTTGACATATTCTTTCTGGTTGGGGTTGCTATTGTTTTTTGGAAAGCAGTCTTTTCTAACTCCTAGATATCTGGAATGACCCTGTCTAGAAATAACAGTGGGGGAGGTATTTTATGTATGGTCTTAAATTTAGGGCTGTTGATGGTTTCTTTGCTTTCAAAGATACTACTTAAAGTAGATGGATTTCCTAAGAGAATCTTTAACCATTTTCATGTAGAACCTTAAATCTTCTCATTATGTCACTTTGCTTTCCTGGTATCATTAATCATTAATATGATTATAGTTTCATGACTTATCTTGAAACTAACTCAAAGGAAAGCTTATATGCAGGAAAATACCTTCAGTGAATTTTCATTTGGAAGTGAAAGGGGTACAAATAGCTCCTTCACCCTCTCTCCTTCCCTGGTTCTTTCTTTGTTTTTTCCTTCGTGCAGCGGTTTGCTGGATGTCTTTTCGTCCTATCACTTCAATGCTGAGCTGTGTGCCCTGTCAGTGGTGTGAGCTTAGAAAGAGAAGGCCATCCCTTCTGCTGAGCTGGGAAAGTCCTCTCAGATGATTAACAGATGAGCACCAGAAAGTGTAGCATTTCAAAGCTGCCACGATGTCGTGGAATATTTTACATTTCGGTGGATTCATCTGTTGAGCAGCCATTGTTCGCCTGGTGTGCGCCCCTTTGGGACATGTGCTTTTGGTTTGGCCTTTATTGGTTTCGTTCTTTATTTCCACTCTTTTTTTTTTTCACACAGGCACATAGGAAATCATGACTGAAATCATCTTCATAAAGCGGTGTGTGGTGTGAATTGAAACAACTTTCCCCTTTCTTCTGAGGAAGAGCCGAGTCTAAAAACGGTTTGGGGCGATTGATGGTCTCACTGCTGGTGTTGCTTTTGATAAACGTGCAGGGGAAGGTTGGGAAAAGAGTTCTGATTAAAGACCATCTTCCCTGACGCTCTGTGAGGCTCCAGAAGGTTCCAGGAAGTTTAAACCGTGGTAATATCCGCATGGCTGCCAGAAGGACCAAGTTGATAGATTTTTATCCAGTCATACATCCAAGGGAAACCTGCTCCTTTTCCTCCCTGCATTCAGAAATGTTTCAGGCCATGTGGAAACTGGAGTCTTCAAAAGTATTCATTTATGCTGAGGTGGGCATTTGTTTTGATGGCTTCCACAGAAAAGTCCAGACTCCTGAGGTATGTGGACATGACCTTACAAACAGCAACCAGAGGAAAACAGTGGGATTTCTCCTAGGAACAAACACATTACAGAGAACATAGTAAGGGAGGTCCCTGATTATTGTTATTGTTTATTGCGTCCAACTCTTTGCAACCCCATGGACTGTAGCCCTCCAGGTGTCTTTGTCTATGGGATTTCCCAGGCAAGAATACTAGAGTGGGTTGTCATTTCCTTCTCCAGGGGATCTTCCTGATCCAGGGATCGAACCTGCGTCTTCTGCATTGCAGGTGAATTTGCTATCGCTGAGCCACCAGGGAAACCCACCTGATTATAGTAAGAGGAATTAAATAAAAGGAATGCCCTAAATGTCAGTGTATGTATAAAAAAAAGTCGGGGTTGGGAGAGGTTATGCTCAATAAGAAGTATTGCCTCTTTTCTAAATTTCGTAAGTAGGGTGATGACAATCTCTCAACTAAATTAACATCCTGTATTGACTGACTCATTTGCCAGAAACAAGAAGTTTCTGTGCTGACCTCCATTCCACACACACCCTTACACACACACACACACACACACACACAGCCATGTATAAATTGTACGTTGCTGCTCATCAGATTACCTGAAAACTCCCCTTTTGCCATTTTTCACGACCACATCTACCTGCATGCTAGGTTGTGAACATGTGCTACAGGTTCTAAAGGCAGAGAGACTGGAGGGCAAGGTGGGCACAGGAAGAAGGAAAATTGGGGGAGGAATTTTACATGAAGCTGTGAGGGCCTCCCAGCTGGCACAGTGGTGAAGAACCAGCCTGCCAATGCAGGAGACACAAGAGGCTGGGGTTCGATCCCTGGATTGGGAAGATCCCCTGGAGGAGGAAATGACAACCCATTCCAGTATTCTTGCCAGGTAAATCCCAAGGAGAGAAGACCCTGGTGTGCTACAGTCCATGGGGTCGCAAAGAGTCGGACACAACCGAGAGACTAAGCGCAGCACACGTGATGGCTTTTATAAAATAAGATGCAGTGCTTAAATGCCTCTATGTATGCTGCTGGGTGGGGGCTGCCCCGATGGCTCCTGCCTGCAACGCAGGAGACACAGGAGACTCGGGTTCGATTCCTGGGTTGAGAATATCCCCTGGAGGAAAAAATGGCAGCCCACTCCAGCATTTTTGCCTGGAGAATTTCATGGACGGAGGACCCTGGTGGGCTACAATCCATGGGGGCACGAAGAGTTGGACATGACTGGTGACTGAGCACATGTTGCTGGATATTTAAACAGCTTCTTCCCCATCTTAGTCCCCAGTCCTCAAATAGGCCACGATTCTGCTGAGTTACAACACAAACAGAAAACTGCACTAATCTTAAGTATACAGTCATGGTGTTTAACGTAGGTGTACACTCATGTGGTCACTACTCAGATTATGACTTAGAACATTTTCAGCCCAAAATGGTTCCTTCTTGGACTTCCCTGCTGGTCCAATGATTAAGACTCTGCACTTCCAATGCAGGGGATTCAGGTTCCATCCCTGGACAGGGAACTAAGATCCCACATGCCATGCATACAAATAAATAAATAACTTTTTAAAAAAAGGTTCCTTCAGGCAGGCCTCTTCGTAGTCAATATTTATTCCTACCCTGAAGCAAAACACTATTGTGGCATCTATCACAACTATCTACCACTATAAATTGATTTTGAAAGGACAAGACGTTAAACAGCTTACAGAGAGGCAACCAAAACAAATTAATAAGAGTATCATTAGAAATCATTTATTGAGCCTTTACTATGTGTAGGCATTGTGCCAATTACTTTATTTCAACATCATAGTTGACTTTCATATCAACACTATGAAGAAAATATTTTTCCCATTTAATAGATGAGGAAATTTCAGCTCAGAGAAATTATGTGATTTACCCAAGGTCACACAAATAGCAGGAGATAGAACCAAGATTTGAACATGGATTTCTTTCTTTAAAGCTTTAGTCCAAAGCTACCGTGCTATATCATCAAGAAGGATCAGACTGGCTGAAGTTCAGGCGGATGTTAAATAGTATTCTATTAAGTCACAGATATGAAATATTAAATGTTATTTTAAAATTCTAGGTTAGATATGGATTAGATTGAGCCATATGAAATTATTGATATGTGGTTGTTTTTAATCTATAAAATGGTAATTTCATATGATTTAACATCATTCCTTAACTAACAATATATTTTATTAAACTATATCACTAACCTCAAAGAACTAAAATGCTTAACTTGAATAATTGCTTTTGTTCATTTATTTATTCTTTTAATAAATATATTTAACTCTCCTATATATCACAAAATACCAACTTGGATGACTAAAACAGCAGAAATGTATTTCCCATCTTTCTGGAGGCAGGAAAGTGCAAGATCTATGTGCTTCTATTCCTGGTGAGAACGCTCTTCCAGGCTTATAGATGGCCACCCTCTCGCCATGTTCTCAAAGGGTAAAGAGAGAGAAAGAGTGAGAGCAAGCTCTTTGGTGTCTCTTCTTAAAGAAGATTAAAGCTCTGAGACCAGGGCCCTATCTCCAAACACAGTCATATCTCAGAGATACTGTGTGCTCAATTCCAGACCACAACAATAAAGCAAATGACTCCAATTAAATCATTCCCTAGTGCATATAAAAGTTATGTTAACACTATACTGTAGTTTGTTAAGTGCTCAATAGCATTGTGTCTAAAAAAATGTAGAGGACTTCCCTGGTGACCTAATGGTTAAGAATCTGCCTGCCAATACAGGGGACATGGGTTCGATCCCTGAGCCAGGAAGGAAGACCCCACATGCTGCAGAGCAACTAAGCCCGTGCGCTGCAACTACTGAAGCCCACACACCCTAGAGCTTGTGCTCCAGGACAGGAGAAGCCGCTGCAATGAGAAGCCTGCCCATCATGATGAAGAGTAGCCTCCATTCACCGCAACTAGAGAAAAATGCAGGAGCAGCAACAAAGACCCAGCACACCCAAGAACAAATATAAATTAAAATAAACTGAATTAGAAAAAATTTTAAATGTAGATACCTTAATTAAAAAATATTTTATTGCTAAAAACAAATGCTAACCGTCATCTGATCCTTCAGAACCATGATCTTTCTGCAGTAGTAACATCAAAGATCACTGATCACAGATCACCAGAACAAATATAATCATAATGCAAAAGTCTGAAATATTATGAGAATTATCAAAATGTGACACAGAGACCTAAAGTGAGCAAACGCTGTTGGAAAATGACACTGATAGGCATGCTCAAGTCAGGGTTGCTGCAAACCTTTAATTTGTAAAAAAAAAAAAAAAAAAAAAATGCAATACCTGCAAAGTGTAGTAAACTGAAGCACAATAAAATGAGGTATGGAGGGGGCGGGTGGTGAGGGTTTGAAAATAAGAATTCGGTGGGGAGGTGAGAATATAGAAACTGTGAGCTCTTGAATGGTGGGAAAGACAAATTCAAGCCCAGAGTATGTTTCAATCCCAACGAAGACAAATTGTCACTTCCTCCAGGGTGAAAGAGTTCCAATGTAATCAATTTATCACCAAAAGTCATGTTCTCTTTGCTCGAGGACTGGTCTCGTTGCAGATTCAGCATTGGTCTGCAGCTGGTAGCTCACACATTTAGCAGCATCCGCAGGAGATGCATCAGCCATGGTGAAAGGGAACTGCCTTGACTGCTCCATTCATGGACCTGTTGTGCAAGCACCAGAGTGGACAGGGCAAGGCCTGGCTGATACCACTTTCTATGTGTTGTTTTGGGCCCCCTCTGCAAATGAATAGTGATGGTGGGCAATGACGTAGGTCACATTGAACCCACTGCCTGGAATCTATCCACATCTATCTTCCTAGACCTCTTTGCCTCTGATCTAGTCCTTTCAGATCTGTGTCCAACCAGCCAGACCTTTCACCACTTCCCAGGAGTCTACGTTTATCCTTACGTCAGATCACATCTCCTGCCACACCAAGTTCATGACAAAGTTTAGGGTTTACTCCTTGAAGCTGGAAGGATTTCCCCTCCCAGTTTCCAGGGTCACCCATGAATGAAGGCAGTGTGGCGACATTTATTTCTGGCTTGCCACAACACACTGACCTGACCCATGTATGAGCCCCAGACTGGGTTTTTCTCCTGCATCAGTTGGCCATAGAGGACTTCTCATGTGGCCGTAAGGGTGAGCTAGGGGTGAGGTAACGGAGAGGAGAGGGAGCTGGGAAATTTGTACTTAATTTCCCATCAGTCTCCTAGAGAATATTAATTCACTGGCACATTGAGAAGGACGTCAACCTGGGAGCACTTTAGTCAGAAGTCTGGATGGAAGAAGACCAGAGCCACAGTACCTGCCACACTGGTGAAAACCAGTTACAAAAGGGAAGTGAAAAAATCCTATTCACCATATTAACCAGGAATAAATTTAATAATAAAGGAATAGAGCCTATATAAAGAAAGCTATAAAATCTTATTGAATATCTTAAAACAAGGCCCAGAGAAATGGAGGAACATATCATGTTCCTAGTAAAGAAAGCTTAATGCCATAAAAGTATCAGTCCTCAAATTAACTTAGAAATAAAACGCAATTCAGTTCGGCATCCCTGTGCGCTTTATGTGTCGAGGTGCTGGGGAGGCTGGCAGTGCATGAAGCTGTTTTAAAGCTTATATGTAAGTAACAGCTATCTGGGAGTGACTAAGAGAAGTTTGAAAGAGGAACAATATTTGGAGGGGTTACCCTACAACATTGTGAAACTCATTATATTATACTATACCTGTATGTGTGTGTGTATCATATACTACACTACACTGTAATCTAAACAATATGCCACTGACACAGGAACACATTAATAGATTAAGAGCAAAACAGAGAATCAGAAATAGCTCACAGTGAATATGAGAACATAATATATGTAAAAGGTGGCGCTTTGATTCAATGTGAAGAGGGCAGTTTATAAACCAAATGACGCAGAAAGAACGTTGGCCCTTGGGGTGGAGGTGAATGCTACATCTCAAACCTCACGTCATAAACAAAAATAAATTCCAGATGAAATACTCAAAAACTAAGAGTCTGGAGAAAGTTCAACACGTTCCACCTGAGAAGCAGGCGCCCTGGTTTCTGTCCTTGGGGCAGAGTGACCTTGGAGCCTCATTGCTCCAAGCCTGGACACTCCATATCCCCTGGAAACCTGACGATCAGGAAGGTGACCGTGGTGGGTGTTAGGTCCCAAAACGCTTTTCCAAAAACTGAGCCTGTCGCCACACCGGGACAAGGCATACTTTTATCCTTGCTTCCCCTGCAAACCTTGAAAAGTTCTTTAATGTCTCCAGACCTCAATTTCCTCACTCGTAAAAGATTGTGAAGATTCGATGAGATAACAAGGGTAATATGCTAAAAAGAGTTCCTGGCACAGAATAAGTGCCCAATAAATGCTATGATTACTGCCATTGTTACCATTATGAGTATAGTCCTTATTTTCGTCTGTCAAGGTATCATGTAAAACCAACTGGCCATTACGAGAAAACATCCTCCGCAAAGTTCTGGACATCACCCGCTTCTCCTCTAATCATTAATGCACAGGCGCTGGGCTCGCGGAACTAGCTAAAGCAGCAGGTCACGGCCACGTCCATTGCCAGCAGCACCTGCCTCCTAGTTCTTATTATAGTTACTATTATTGTTCTGCCAGCTCTGTGACTCTAACACCTGGCTATTTATTTCCCTTTAAAGTTTTTTTTCAAAGCCTGTTATCTCACTCTTTGTGAAAATCCAACCTAACTAGGTCTATTTGTACCCTATCATTTGCTAATGTATTTTTTTTTCCTGTTATAGAATTTTTCTCCACTAACTCGGAGGAGAGGTAAGAAACCGTGCCTGACTTGACCCTATCAGGTTCGACTAATCCGTGTATCACGTTGTTCTCTTTTAATTAGACTTCCCAACAGTTTTCCCAGTTCCAAGCTGAGGCTCCTCAGGGATCCATGAGATCTGAAAAAGATTTTCCATAAAGTAATCTTCGAAGAGCAGAAATTCTGAAACACACCCGCTTTTGCCCTGTAACTGCGAAGTTTGCCCTAATGGGAGGCCAGCCGTAGCCCTGCTACATCCCAGACTTCCCCAGGCCACATTGGAGTGGTCATTTCCAAGCCTGTTTGAGGTGGTGCCCAGGCTAATACTGAATTAGGAACTTGAGATGTTATCTCTTCACTTTTAAATGGATAATGGGTTTTCAGCAGAGGAAGCTAACATTTATTAAACACCTACTGAGTGACTAGCCACTACAGTCCTCATATAAAGAATATTAGCTCAGTATTTGAACTGCTTCAATTTTTTAAAAATTGTGCTTAGTTTAAGATTCACAAGAAGTTGCAAACTACAGTACAGGAAGTTCCTATGACCTCTTTGCCCAGGTTCCTCCAACCATCAGTTCTTCGGTAACCATGACATGTTTTCAAAACTAGGAAACTGACATTGGTATCATATATTAACCCAGATGCCGTCCTAGTCAAATTTCACCTGAAATGCTTTCATGCAAGTCTGGCTCCTCATTTGCAGTTTGCAACTTTGGGAAGAAAATGAACATCTCCCTGCTTCAGCTCACTTAGCTGTAAAATGGAGACACTAATCATACCTGTATCACAGGATTATTATGAGAATTAAATAAGATTAGCTATTATTATTTGTGAATCCTTACGACAACCCTATGAGGTAGAGACTTGGGAGACTGTTTGCAAAACTGTCTACCATTACCCTCCTTCCTTGGAGACTTTGTGTTTCTTTCCATCAAGAGATGGAGTCCATTTCCCCACTCCCTGAATCTGGGTTTGGTGGTATGGGACTTGCTTTGGCCAGCTGAACACAGCAAGGTGATGACGTGCTGGTTTTGAGCCTATGTCTCAACAGGGCTAATGTTCTGTCTCTTTTTCTCTCTGAACACTGCTTCTGCCATATGAACAAGCCTAGGCTAGCTAACTCCACGAGGAAAGACTTATGACCCAAATCACCCCTGTCACCCAACAGCCAAATCCCCGAGGCAGAGCTGCCCTGCTGACGTGCAGCTGATTGGAGAGATTTGAGAGTACATCGGAGACCAGAATAACTCAACAGAGCCCAGCCTCAGTTTCCAGCTCAAAGTGAGCTAGAGGGAGGGTTACTGCCTACCACTGAAAGTCAGGGGTTGTCATGTGGCTATAGATAACTGAAACAGATAGTATCATAAAAATGTTAATGGTAATTACACCATCAGATCATGATGAGAATTAATAAAATAATGAACATAATACATTTAGTGTCCAACCTGTGAGACACCCTCAATAAATGTTCCCTGCTGTAATTGTCATCATTCCCAGCACCCCATTCTACAAATGAGAAAACCAACATTTGGAAAAGCTTAGGAAGTTTGCCAGTAAGCATCCGAGCCTGGTTTCAAACGCTGGTCTCATTCCAAAGCTGTGTGCTTTTCCCTGTGGGAAAATGTCTCTTTCTGTTTCCTCTGTCCTCACCCCACTGGGATGTTGCTAAACTAATCCACCATAATTCAAATAGTGATAGATTGTAATATGGTCCTCACTCTTTCCACTTCTCTGTGAATCTGTAACAAACTTTTAAAAGGTGATAGTATGATATTTAATATAGACACACAAAGGAAGATATTTGATATTTAAATTATTCATTTAAAAGGAAAACACTCAAATTAGAATTTTGAAGAACTGGTTCACATTTCAATGTAGGAACAAATGTCCCACAAAATCTCCACTACTGTTATCTTTAGGATATTCTGGAATCCTGGGCAGAAGTCAATTGAATGTTGTTGAGAAAAAATTAGAGGAAATAGAATCTTAAAGTTCTCAGTCGTCGTCGGTCTTACAATGTTATGATCCATTTTTGTTGTTGTTCGGGTGAGGGTTGTGGGGTGAGCCTGTGGGCATGTGCTGACATCACGTTAATGTAGACGAGAGAACAGACTTGCAACAAAGGCAGTGGGAGAGAAAAGACGTGAAGATGATGCCCTGGAGTGTCCCCCTACCAAGAAGCCAGACACAGTATGAGTGCAATGTTTGGGGAAAGGAAACGGATGACTTGAATGTGGTAAGCTTTCATGTTACATTTTGATGAAAAGTCGATGATTTTTAGACTGTCCTAGATCAAACCATAGCTAAATGTAAAATGCACAGAGTTGGGTTCGTCTTGATATTCCAATCACATAGCCATATTTATGGTCACTTTATAATTATCACTCCCACACCCAGAGGAGTGATAAGTGTGCCCCTTCATATACCACTTAAGTTTGTGTCCCAGTGAAGGAGCCAGAAGGCAAAAACCCACCCGATATACCTGTAGTCCTTCAGTCACATGAGAATTAGTGGAATTCTTCCCCATTATGAATGAGAATGTCATGTGTCAGGGGAGAAACTACTGGTCGTTCACTCAGTGTTCATCTTTTCCTTTTCACACTAACAAAACTAATTTTATTAGAGAGCAGTCATGTGCCAAAATTAAAAAAAAAAAAAACCTATTATCCCATCCTTCCCTACAGCTAGGAGTGACCATGCAACTAAGTTCATGAGAGTGGTACGTAGGCCAAAGTTATTAGGTGAGGTTTTTGCTGCTTTTCTTCCTCCTTCTTCCTTCCTGGAGTGTAGGTGTGATGGTTGGAGTGATAGCAGCCAGTTTGCAATTATTTAATAGCTGAACCACTTGACTCTCAGCCTAAGTTTTCTCATTTAGCAATTGAGCAATCAATCTAACTTTCCTATGCCTCAATTTCTCATTTGTAAAAATCAAGATAACAATAGTATCTGGTGGTTGATGAGGTTATCCACATAAATGGCCTGATGGAATGATTAGATATAGTGAGTTTTGTCTAATGTGCATTCTGTAGAAATAGTAGGAGTAGATGTAATAATAGTAATAGGCACAATATTATTAGTAGTAACAATTATCATAATAAAGTGAGCTGAGGGTCAAACTAAAAAGCACTTAAAACAATGTTATGAGAAATTTTTCATTCCATGAAACAGATAATAATTTTAAGCAGGAGAGTGACATGACTGCTTCCAAGTTATAAGAGTTACAAGCTTCCAAGTTAAAAAGTGTTACCTCCTGTCTGTAAAAAAAACCTACACTAGCCATTTCTACATATCAGTTAACCAAGCCAATGCCACTCCATGGCAAAGAACTCCCAAATCTATAATTAAAAGAGAAAAATGAAGACAACAGAATGAACTATTCATAAGCAAACCTCATTTCATTTAAAGAATTGGCATTTATTCTGAAAAATTCTTATAAGTTTTCTTTTTGTCATTTAAAAAATTATCCTTTCTTTTATTAAATGTTAGAGGGGGTAAATATTATTCATAACAAAATAAGCAACAAGCCTTATTGGCACCTTGGTTTTGTTTTAATCTGCAAGCCTAAGAATCACAACTCTGGAAAATAGGTTTAATTATTTCAGTGGATATACTCCCCACTTCCCACTCCCAGATTCCACCAATGAAAACAAAGTCGCCTCACTCAGTAAGGTACTACATCATGAGTCAGAACTCAGGAAATGATCCCAGGCTTGTATACATGCATTTTGATAAAATGTAGACAGACATCATATCAAGGTTAAATAACATGCAGTGTCTGTCCACTATGTAACCTGCTGGATTTTTTTTTTAAACAAATGATGATATATATGATTAACAATCCAAACTAGCCATTTACAAAAGAGCTTCTAGTCATTTTAGTATGCTTCAGAATCACCTGGATGGCTTGTTAAAACTGGGGTCATCAATCTCACCCTTCGAGTGATTCACGAGGTTTGGAGTAGGGTCTGAGAAATTTGAGTTGCTCTCAAGTTGACAGGTAAAGTTGCTTGCCCTGGGACCACACTTTGAGGATCACTGCTCCAGATAAAGAAAAATTGTGAGAGCAAATGTGAGTCACAAAAATATTTCTCACTCAAAAAAGTAATAGAATAAAAAGCATACTTTTTAGTTTCATTTGTCTATAAAGTATGTGTACCTCAGGGACTAAGTCACTTGAAAGGAATGACTGGCAGCAATCTTATCAAATGATTTTATTAAAGCACTATCAGCAACTCCGCTGGTGGTCCAGTGGTTAAGTATTTGCCTTGTAGTACAGGGGACGTGGGTTTGATCCCTGGTCGGGGAACTAAGATTCAACATGATGCAACTAAGGCTTGATGCAGCTGAATAAATAACTAAATAAGTGAATATCTTTAAATAGCAGAGAATTCCTTGGTCAGAAAGTGAATCTTAACGTTGGGGCCGGTAAATCATTCCATAGACAGTGGTCTCCTTCCAGGTCTGAACATCACGTCATTCTGTATCTTCACTCACATCCCTCTCTCGCTCCGTTTGGACCTCGGATGTAGAGAGCAACTCTAAGAAGATGCAATCTCCCCAAAGGTTGGCTCTCTTCCGATCCTGCTGTCCAATGCCAACAACAGGCCCACTACATTTAGCAGAAGTAGAAAAAGAGGAAACACACAGTCCCACTCCAGGACACACCTGCAACCCACCGGACAGCCCACCAGCTTCCAAACGGTTCTTAGAAAAATTAGGCTATCTTTCATTAGCTATCTATCATGTGGCCTCCACCGGGCTGCAGGATATGAGGGCCATTTAATTAGGCCCTGCACCACTCTCTGGTGTGAAAAGGCTCTCAAACGCTTTGATTCCCCACTGCTTCGCAGCAGGAAGTTGTTGGCGATAATTGACATAGGATTTCCTTGTTAACCAGCAGCAGACATGCCGGATTAAAGCGACAGAGATCTCGAGAAGAAAGTGAAAGAGATAAGAAGCTCAGGAAGACTTCTGCTTATTTGGCACTTGAGGACGGGGAGGAAACAGCAATCACCCACTCAAGTGGCGACTCCCAGAGTGGAAGGGCGTCCCCTTATCAGACCCATTTCAGCTTGGCTGATCAAAGATTGACTCCCCGTAAAATCACATAGGCCTGGGGTTTGTTAGTTTATTAAGCGGCAGGTTTTCGGAATTATCACAGGTTTAAAGATGGATTGCAGTTTATGTGAAGGGGGAGAGGATTATCGGGTTTTCATCTTAACAATTATAAAACATCACAGCTGAAAGCTTGCTTGCAAATGACATAATTTCCACCGCCAACTAAACAGGTCATTGTGAGGCTGCGTGTAAGCGTTCTCCACGAGGGAGGAAATGCAGACAAATTAACTCTGGGGAGGAATGAAGATGAGGGGCCTCCAAACGCCTTTTTCCATTTCGGAAGCTGGTGCGATCTCATTGTCCCCTGTGCGCTCCTATAGGTAATTATATTTAATTTCTTACTGGGGCCATTTAGGTTGGCTTGCATTCAAAGAGAGGGACAAGAGAAAGCAGCCCACTGAGATGGGTCTTTAAAAGCGGCTGTGATAAATGATACCGAAATAGATCCACATGAGGCGAGTGAAATGAAATGTCTGCTTTGGAGTAGAGACAATTATTGTATATCACTTAATAACTTAACCTTACAAGAACACATGTGGCATTAATAAAGGGCTTGGAGCTGCAAAAGCTTGTTTTGGGACTTCCTTTTGACAATATATAGGTCCTGGAAGAGTGGGTCCGTGAGATGGTTTTGCATGTCTGCTTACCTGTGTACTTGACCATGGATCCATACTTCAGATAAATACAAGTGCTTGCCTCCTTCTAGTTTTTTTAATTTGCATTTACTATTGTTCAAGTTATCAGAGAAATGTGTACTGATGGCAGAAAATCGAGAAAAGCAAAATACTAAGAATGAATAAAAATAATTCCCCCCATCCAGGGCTAAGAACCAGAAAAATCCTGCAGGTTTTGTTGTTACCTATACACAAGTATATAACATCTTGGAACATTAGGCTTACTGCTTACAATTTTTTTTTTAAATCCTTAGTTTATTTAATGACAGACCATGAATTTTTCCTACGCTGTGCTGTTCTGTGCTTAGTCGCTCAGTCAGGCCAACTCTGCGACCCCATGGACTATAGCCCCCCAGGCTCCTCTGTCCATGGAATTCTCCAGGCAAGAATACTGGAGTTAGCTGCCATGCCCTCCTTGAATTTTCCCTATATTAGTAACTATTATTTGAAGGTTTGGTTTTGAATCGTGGTATTGTGCTTAATAACATAATTTACTTGGCTCAATAGTTGGACATTCGGATTGCCATCAACTTTTTGCTATTTTAAGCAAAACTGAAATGACTAGTTTTGAACATAAATCTGCATGTTTTACTGCTCCCTTGGTGGAATTAGAAGTAGAATTTCTGGCTCAAAGGGCATGGTCACTTTTAAGGACACTGATATCTACTCAAATCTGCAGATTTTCAACAGAGCTTGAAAATAATTGTCCTGGTGTTAAAGTCAGAAGCATTTTATGTCATCCACCCTGAAGTGAGAGCAAGTAACAGCAACTATTTCATCAAAAGAAGATCAGTCATTCTGTCCGCATCACTTGGATCCTTTCGTGCTGACAACCTTTTGTTGTTAAGTTCTGTGACAGACTATGACAATAAACAGTGACTCAATAATCAAGTTAATGGGGCCAAACTCTGAAGATAATCATATCAATGTTAACGACCTAAACATCGAACACATCTTTTATCCAAGAAGTTCAAGTTCCTCCAAGAGTACCAATTCATTATCATTCACAAGTGCAGATGGAATTGGTTGAGAAAACAACAAAAACAAAAACCTTTAAAAACAAACTGAAAGGGAAGCAGTGGGAGGAAGGAGGAAAAACTGATTCTGGACCAGGTTTGTGTTTGTTTTTTTTTTTAAACAAAATAACCCTCGGGGCTTGATCTACTATAGAAATGAGGTGGGGGTTTTTTTACTTTTTTTTTTTACATTGGAATGGTTCTATTTGCAGCTGAAGGACTGGAGCCAGTCAGCCAACAACTCTTTGAGACGATCTTGAAAACGATAAAGCAAACATCATCTTTTCCTTCTGCATCCTTGACAGCAGTCTTGTTTAAATGGGGTTTCCAGTACAAAAGTCCAGTTGTTCCTCATCTGAGGGATATTAGTGTGCAGAAGATTGAGATGATCTGGGGTGTTATGTTGTTCCAGAATTAAAGAAAGTGGTCTGCTTGAGCAGAAGTTTATGTTATGTGACTGTAGGACTTTTCTGTGTAATTTACTCATGAAGAAGATGAAAAAAAAGATGCTCTTAGTTGACTTTAAGTTCTTTGGAAAATACATGCTTCTATGAAAAAAAGATAATTTTGCCTATTTATCTATGAAAGATAATATTTTTTATGTATTATCTATAAAAAAGATACTTTTACCTCTACTTCTTCTTAAGGTGTACATTTATCTGTGAAATTATTTTTATAAAACTCAATTCAGACATTGTCTGTCTGGTAAGAATAATGTATTACAAGCAACATCTAACTGTTCAGTATTTTGAAGCCGCTTACATTTCTCCATCTATGAGCAAAGATGGAAAATGGTTATTCACCTCTCAGCACCAGAGACTAAACCTCACTATATTGACATCATATTGAGCCCAAACACAGGGTACCACATTGTCAGAAATGAGCCTGTTTCTGCCTGGGGTAAAATAAACAAGCATAAGTCTACTTTATCCCAAATTTTCTTTTCCTGTCCTTTTTATCTTGGGTAATGTCTATTTTATAAGGCCAAATGCAATGAAGTTGCTTTCCACAATGTAACCTAGGGAACTGAGACATTTATAAATCCTGCTGCTATAGTGGTAACCCCAACTTTCAACACTTTAACCCATTTGAAGGGCTGAAGAGTAACCAGCCTCCTTGTCCCCCAGTCCTGCTGATGGGAAAGACTTAGAAATCATTTCAGCAGCCAGGGCTGCTTTGCTCAGAGAAACATCTGTCCAGGGGAGGAAGCAGGGAGTATCACTGACTGAAATAAAAATCAGCAGGAACATCACCTTCTCGATCTGGTCCCCAAGATTGCCTTGGGGAGGATGGTCCCTGGAACCCTGGTAATTTAGGGTGCAGAAATCAGAGACAAATGGGGCTTGCTGTAACCATTTTCTCATTACCATCTTGGGAAATTTTCAGCAAAGGTCTGGGAGAATAATACAATGCCCCTGACACTAGTAATAGAGTCTGACTCGCAACGCAGCTTTCACAGTGCCGTAGAGGAGAATGAAAAATCTAAGCTTGAGCCCAAGGCTGTATCTGTAAAGGACACGCACAGAGAATGTCAGGGAGCTCTTTCTAAATAGCACTGGTCAATTCTGCTTTTCAAATTAGGAAAAGTTTGTATTTCTAAGTTATACACAGGGGAACCCTAATTTTCAACCACTTATAACTTTGGGGCCCAACAAAGCAAGATTTGTTTTAAAAATTCTTTCATCAGGGAGGGCCTAAAGATTGATTTTATTTTATTATTAAATTGCACATCCTTCATTCATGAGATAAGGGACATTAATTTACATATGATATATATCGTTATGGCATATATAATAGAATGACATGTTATAATGATAATATGTATAGCAAAAGAAGAAGAAAAATGTGGGCATTTTAGAAATCTTCGTTTCTGAGTTTTTTGAGTCCTTCTGTAAAAGATATCCTGTATGAAGATTCCTCTGCAAAGTTGCTGGAATTTCTCCAGCAGACCAAGCCAAGATAGCTTTCTCAAAGGGGAGCTGATTGCTTGACACTGGTAATGAAAGCCACTCACATATATCAATGGCTTCCTGTGCTATGTAAGGCGCAGTTTTAAGTGTTTTACATCTATGATCTCATTTAATTATCATACCACCCTATGTTTGAAAACAAATTTCTCTAACTGAACGTCTTCATTTATACATTTGTTTAGAAATCGGGAGTAGGTGTCTACCAGTTGTCAGGCACTGCGCCTGAGTGTTAAGGATTTGAAGATGAAAAAAAAAAACAAAACCCTGAGCACATGTGTGGAAAACAGAGCCTGAGACATGAGAGCACATCAGAGCGAAATCTGAAGGAGGCAGGACGCTGAGGTTAAGCCCCAGCCTCTGACTCACGGGGACTTGGAGTGGAATCCCGGCTCTGTCACTCAGGGCTGGCTGCCTCGGGCCAGCCCTGTAACTGCTCTGGGCCTCGGCTACCTAGTCCCTCAGGGAACAGCAATGCTCCCAGGGTTACGGGTTGTTGCAAGAATTGAGAGGAACCAACATAGCAAGCAGCTGACATTTAGTCTGTACTTTAATAAATAGTACTACCTACTCATCGTTATTATTTTATTTTTAATAAAAATAAGATTATTATTTTTCATTGTTATTTATTTTTATTATTATTATTTTCATTATTTCTATTACTGTGAGTGCTGAAACAATTTAGTAAAGTATGATGAAATTACCAAAAAAAAATTTCCAGAACCAGAAGTTTCCACCTCTAACATCAATACCTTGTCACTGATCTTATCAGATTTTCCAGAGATTCCCAGGGTTGCAGGCCACCTCTGATAAGCGATCACAGCTTCTTCAGTCTGTAGAGAAAGCAACCTCCAGCTCTCTCACCCAGGAACGAACACATTCTTTCTGAGACTGTGTTCTTTTTAAACGTTTATGTTATTTTAAAATCTGACCTGTCTTAAAATGTCCTTTCCTTACAGAGTGATGGAGACACTAGGAAACACTTCTGAATGAGTTTATTTAGCAAAATTAAAAGCTGACAATCCTATGTGGAGGGACCTTCACCCCAAACTTTTAAAAAATAATTTTGTTGCTGTTTTTGGTGTTAAAAATAAAAAAATAAAAATTAAAAAAATAATTCTCTTGCTTCACAAAGTCTGGGAACCCCTGGTTCCTGCAAAGTATTCTTTCCAGCAAAGCCTAAAGTCAACTCTTCCCAGAAAAAAAATGCGGTTGTTTTGGTCTGTTTTTATTTTTTCAGTGGCAAATGAGACTTCTGTAATGTCTTTTTCTGCGGCGATGTGGCTTTGAATTGAGGATTCATTTTTCTAAGGGATGCATCTGCTTTTAATGAGTTAAATGCTGGGCTAGAACAGATATATCTTTCTGGTCTGGCTTTTCTTAAATAACCAAAAGTCTTCATGATAAAGACAGCAAGCATCTAATAGAGAAATAAGTTTAAGACAAAGTGCTGTGGCTGCATGGTGTCGCCTCCCTGACAACCTATAAATGGACCATATTGATGAAGTGAACAGGATTCTCTCTGGTCATTTTCAACTAGAAACTAATAACCCCCGTCATGATATCAGGCATGCAATAACCTCGGTTAAAACTAGGTTCATCAAATAAATCACTCAGGAATTTTTCTATTTCTTTCTCTGGACACATTGCACATCTGTTCAATGAAAGGAGAAAAGAAGCAATATTTCTTTGATCAGGCTTTTTTTTTTTTTTTTAATATTCTTGTATCTGTCCCCAGGGATGCTATCTTTTCAAGTGGGTGCAGATAGTACATCACTTTCTAATGAATGTAGGGAATTTATGAATTTAAGCTATAAAACTAAATATGAAGGATTTGAGTTCATCTCAATCTATATTTTACATTGTCATGAGAAAATAAACCGGACCACAAAGCTGTATTGTGCCCTGTTCACTAAATCTCCTGATCCCTCATAACCTTTCCAATGTGTTCCATTTGTGGCCACATGTGCAAGGGGATACAAACAGATGATCGCTTTGTACTATTTTCCACAATATGTTTAAATACATGTAACGCTTTTCAGACCCTCTGAGCCGCGGACAGTGAGTGCTTGGCCAAAGCATCAGACATCAGCCTCAGCTAATATTGTCATATGTTAACATCTTACTGACTCTGCTAATATTTTCTTGGTATTGGAAGAACTTTGAATTTTTTGAATGGACATGGTTGTCATCCTGTGTCTTGAGGATCTTAAGAGCCCTAGGTCAGCTCCTTGAGTCTTAAGGAATTATGGAGAGAAGATGATGTCTTTTCTGCTTGTAAAACAGGAAACAGCAGAAGCTGGACAACTAGGAAAGCTAAGATTTCCTGAATGTGGAATAAACAGTGAATGAAAAGGCAGAGCCTCTGGCTCCTTGAACCTGTATCGAGAGGAGACCAGTATGGGAAAGAGGGAGCAGGAACAGGAGCAGGTGAATCTAAGTTCAAATCCCAGCTCTGCCACCTGCAGCTGTGTGGCAGGACAATTATGTAAACCTTGTGTTCCTTATTAGTGAATCTGGGGTAATGAGATGGATCTCACAGAATTTTGTAAGGAATTAAATGAGTTAAGGTTTAGGAGACATTGGGCATCTTGCCTGCTCTGTGGTAAGTTCTCAGAGCAGGAATCTAAGTTCCCTTTCTTTTCTTGTGTTTGAGGCTCAGCCATGCAAGCTATGTGACCCTGAGCTAGATATTTAACCTTGCCTCCTCTTCTACAAAAATAGAGATTATTATAAAATGTATCTTGAAATGTTGTTATGAGTGGGATCTTGGGTATAAACACCTAGAACAGTGCCTGAGTTACCGTAGGTATTATTTATTGTTATTTATGTATTATTTACTGTTATTTGTGACTGTTCCTTTTAAAAAAATTCTTACCATTATTTCTATTATTTCAATCACCATTATTTTTCCTCTTCTTGCTTTTTATTGGGTTTCTGTTTCTTCATCTGGAAAATGAGGGGGTTGGATGTGGTAATATATCCATCTCTTCTAGATCTGAGCTGTTATGACCTAATATGTGAAATAACATTTGTAAGAGCCAACTTACCATCTATGAATTGTCATGCAATGGAAGTTCAAAGTTTTGTAATCTTCATTTTCTGCCAGGGCTTTCTCCTCAAAAGAGTAGCAATAGTCATCATTTATTGAGTGCTCACTACATGCCTGGCATGCTTATTTTTCTAATAATTTTTTTTCAGTTTGGAATAATTATAGATGTACAGAAAGGTTGAAAAGAGAGGACAAAGTTCCTACTTGCCCTTCACCATGTTTCATTTCTGCAAAGGTTGACATCTTACATCACCATGACATATTTGTCTAAACAAAAAGACCAGCATTGATATATTACTATTAACTAAGTTCCAGACACTATTTGAATTCTGCCATTTTCTTATAAATGTCCTTTTTCCTGTTCCGGAAAAATGGTGACCATTTCTCAATCTTTTCTTGTTTTTCATAACCTTGACAGTTTGGAGAAGTACTGATCAGGTGTTTTTTCAGTTAATAACGAATTAATTAATTTTGGCCATGCAAGCAGGCTCTCTCTAGTTGTGGTGAATGGGGGCTACTCTCTAGTTGCTGCGGGTGGGCTTCTTATTGCAGGGGCTTCTCTTGTTGCAGAGCATGAGTTCCAGAGTATGTAGGCTTCAGCAGTTGCAGCTCTAGGGCTCTAGAGCGTGCAAGTTTCAGTAGCTGTGGTTTGTGGTCTTAGTTGCTCCAGCATGTGGAATCTTCCCTAACCAGGGATTGAACCTGTGTTTCCTGCATTGGCAGGAGGATTCTTAACCACTGTACCACCAGGGAAGGCTTGCTCAGGTGATTTGTAAAATGTCTCTCAATTTGGGTTTGTCTGATATTTTCATGATTAGTCGATGATTTGGGGGGAACATCCTACAAAGGTGAAATGCCCCTCTTATGACAACATACGATATCCATTGACATCCTGAGTGATGCTACTTGGCATACTTTTAATGGAGTAGCCACTGTACACATCTGTCCCAAGTTTGTTCTTTTCATAGCTGAGGCATAGTTGAATGGTTTTCAACTTCAATAATTATTATGAAAAAAGCTTCTAGAAACATTCTCACACAGGTTTTTGTGTGAACATAAGTTTTTCTTTCACTTGAGTAAATACCTAAAATAGGATTGTTGAGTCATATGTCTAGTGTATATTTAATAAGAAACTCAGCCTGTTTGCCAAAGTTATTGTATGGTTTTGCATTTCACTAGCAGTGTATCAGAGTTCTAATTCTCCACATTCTCTGCCAGCATTTAGCATTTTCAGATTTAAAAAAATAGCCATTCTAATTAATATGTTGTGGTTTCTAAATTATAGTTTTAATTTGCATTTCCTTAATGGCTAATGATTCTGAGCATTTTTCACAAGCTTATTTGCACTGTAAAATAGTGCTTATTGCACTTATTTGTTTATTTGCATCTTCTTTGATGAAGACTTTTATTCAAATACTTTGCCCATTTCCTAAGAAATGTTTTTCATTTTCTCATTATTGAGGTTTGAGAGTTCTTTATAAGAATTATTGATATTAATACAAGTCCTTTATTAGATGTGTGCTTTGCAAGTATTTTTTCCTAATGTGTGGTGGGTTTTGTCTTTGCTTTTTAATTCTCTTCACTGTCTTTTGAAGGGTTGGTCTTAAGTTTGGTAAGGTCAAGTTTATCATATTTTTTCTTTTATGGATCAAGATTTTGGTTTTGAAATATTCGCTACCCAATGTCACAAAGATATGCTTGTTATATCTTCTAAAAGTCTTTACATTTTATGTTTAGATCAGTGGTTCATTTTGAGTCAGTTTTTGTAGAAAGTGTGAGGTAAGGATTGTGGTTGACTTTCACTGTATACAGGCACTGTTCCCTGAAGAGACCACCCTCTTTCCATCAAATTGCCTTTGCACCTTTGTCAAAAATCAATTAATCATGTGTGTGTGGATCTGTTCCTACACTCTGTATCTTGTTCTATTGATCAATATCTCTGTCATTTGTCTCTCATCATTTTTATTTTATTTTGCTCTGTTTTGTTTGCATCTGGAACTGTCTCACTGGCCCATTTGTGTAAAAACAAACATTTCTTTAAACAAGAGGGTTTCCATTCATAAACCAGAAGCTACACATGAATCTCCCTTCTATCACTCTTGACCAGAGAGAAAATTAGTCTAAGATTCAGTTAAACTAAACAATCTCATCACTGAAGTTCCAAAGAGACATTGATTAAAAAATAAATAAATAACAGTATATTTGATAAAATAATCCCATGATGGAAAGGGTTAGAAAGGGGGTGGAGCCACAGGGTGGGATCCAGAATGACCGTTCTGCCTGGCCTGCCTCCCCTGGCCCCTAAACACCTGAAAAGTAGTAGATACATGTTCTCCCTCCAATATCACAGGACTGTTAGGACACTGACCCTGAGAATTAATGGTGATTCCATGTCATTCCTTTTATAACCATCAAGAAAAAGCCTTGATCGGGGCTTTGCAAAGATGGAGTGTGGGAAAAAGTACCCTCCAGGAACCTCAAATCTCTCTTTTTTGAATAATTATTGTATTCAGATAAGTGTGCCCTAAATTTAAAAATTGTGACCAATCAACGTGAATTACTTTCCATTGACCTGGTTGGACTACATAGAATCATTCAAGTTCATTATATATTTATGTTTTTAAAATAATATTTGTGTGTAGTTTTTTTTCCACCACAAAGGTTCTGTTTATGACTGAACAAAAACACTGCACACACTTTTTTTTTTTTTAATGCAAGGAACTTGCTTGGGATAACTTCAAGCAGACAATTTGGAATATAATCTCAGACTGCAAAACCAGTTTGTAGCAGAGTTTTCACCCATCAGGCCCAGGGAAAGGGGGAAACTTATCAAAAGAAATAATACTTTCCAATAATCATTAACTATTCAAACCTCTCCAGTTTGGACTGATACAAAAGAAAGGGACATTTTATCCATCCATTCACATTTAGAGGAGCCCCGTTACAACATCCCTTCGCCTCATATGGACTTGGTTGTAGTGTGAGGCCAAGCGTGTTTTCTGAAATTTAAGCATTTTCAGTAAGAACCTGATATGACCCTGCTGAGCTGTTAGACACCTGTTCAGCCTGTCCCCCAGCCCCAGAATGACAAAGGAGGGCTGTCAAACAAGAAGGCCTTGAATTAGTCCAACAGAACACACCTTTGTGGGGGCCCTTGGGGACTCTGGCTTAATGAATAAAAAGGAGTGATTTATAATTAGCCCAGCAATTGTGCCTGAATGGGTGTTTCCAAAGTGATTGAAATGTGTGCCTTAACCAAATTGCAAAGTGCCTATCATTCTAATTATACATGGGGGTTTTATTCCCCCTGCTTGGAAAACCTATTTTCTATAGACAAAAGGCAAATGGGTGAGAAACAGCTATTTCTTAAGAACCTACTATGTGGTCATCATGTTGCATTTGTGACCTCATCTTAGCTTTGCAGAACTGCCCAGAAATAGGTAGCAAATTCCAAATGGGTGGGGTTCAAAAATGAGGTTTGCTGTATTTTTGCTTATCTCAGAGAAATGATGACGTTCCTTAAAAATTGTACTGCCTCTTAGGGTCACTATAGCCTATAGTAAGTACTGCACTATGCTTAGTAGCTCAGTCGTGTCCGACTCTTTTTGTGACCCATAGACTGTAACCCACCAGGCTCCCCTGTTCATGGGGATTCCCTAGGCAAGAATACTGGAGTGGGTTGCCATGCCCTCCTCCAGGGGATCTTTCCAATCTAGGGGTCAAACCCAGGTCTCCCTCCAGCATTGCAGGCAGAGTCTTTACCATCTGAGCCACAAGGGAAACCCAAGAATATTGGAATGGGTAGCCTATCCCTTCTCCAGGGGATCTTCCTGACCCAGGAATTGAACCAAGGTCTCCTGCATTGCAGATGGATTTTTTACCAGCTGAGCTACCAGGAAAGCCCAGTGAGTACTATTAAGTATTTAATGAACATGCTCTGGAATTTCAGGATTGTAAGTCTCCATCCAAGTTAGGTAACCCAGTTACCTGCCTCATCCAGGGTGCTTGTCCTCTGATGGATGAAATCAGATATTTTTATGATATTCCTACCAAGATCTGGTCCAATGGACTTAATAGCCCACAAATTTATCAAGTCAGTTCTGAAAAGCCAGAGAGAGGCAGAGGTGGAGACTGGTGAAATTTGGTTCTTATTGCCTATGAAAGGGACCCTGTTCACAAATATTCATGTCCCCTCCCTACTTAAAATCCTGCCAGGACTGCCCCTTGCCCCAGCTTGGATGAAATGCAGGCCTTTGACCATGGAATCCAAGGCCTTGCATGATCTCACCTCTTCCTGCCTCTGCCTGGGTTATCCTGTTCCCTGGTCCCACCCACACTCAGACCCCTCCCTGACCCCATGCCCTTTCTGCAGCTCTTTCGTCCCAACTTTTGGTCCTTTTCATCCCTTAACTTTTGGCTTAAATTTCCAAGAGTCCTTCCTTGATCGTTTCCAGGAGATTCCAGAATCTCATTAGGTTCTGTTTCGCACCTACCTGTTTCTCTTATAGCATTTACTACTATTTGTAATTTTATAGTTATACATTTATATGGGCTTCCCAGGTGGTGCCTGACAGTGCAGGTTAGATGAAAGAGACACGGGTTTGATTCCCTGGTTGGGAAGATCCCCTGCAGGAGGGCACGGCAACCCATTCCAGCATTCTTGCCTGGAGAATCGCATGGACAGAGGAGCCCGGCAGGCTACAGTCCATGGGATCGCAAAGAGTCAGACACGACTGAGTAACTAACACACACAGACCTTGCACCACTGCAGGCTCTGGCCACGAGACATTCTTTGCTGTGGCAGGAGCCCAGCACCTAGGACAGCTTACAGTTTCTGTCCAGTGGGATTGGAGAGTCTGGATGCAGCCCTGTGGACACTCGACGTCCTGCTTTCAGATCTGAGGAGCTCTGGGCCCAGCCACAGGCCCACAGGCCCTTTGTCCTCTTGCCATAATCAGATGGTTAGCCAGGGAGCTGGCCATGCAGGCTGAAACTCATGCTTGCTGCTGGCACCATAACCAGAATCCCCAAGGGAGGTTGCTGCAGAAGCTGATTGAAACTCTGAGTCAGTCTAGACAAAAAGGGGAAGAGAGTAGGTTTCAGGAAAAAGAGGATGGAGGAAGAGAAAGAGGAGGAGAGAAGGGCAGAAAAGAGAAGGAGGAAGACCACAGCTCCTACATGAGTGCTTTCTGGGTGCAATGCACCAGGCTAGGAGCAGGCATCTCTAACTCCTTTACACTCTTCAATCCCCTCTGAGATAAGAGGACACTGAGGCTGATGGAAATGATGTAGATGCCTGAAGTCACCCAGTTTCTCAGTAGCAGAGCTGAGATCAGATTTATTTAAGATAAGGGGATCATTTTAAAACAAATCCCTCTTGGCTGACAAGCTGGCATCGTCTGCATACAGAGGTCCATTCCTCTTTGGTGGGTCTCTTACACACAGCGTTTTACAGAGCCCAGAATCCACCCTACAAATCTAGAAGGTAGCTAAAGGGAAGACATGGGCAAAAAATGTGCTGTAGCATTAAAGAGGCCTGATGGGGGAAACCAAGGCTGGGGTTCTTGCTACAGCACCCTCGCCTCCCTACTTCTGCTCAAGTGCTGACTACAGAAATAATAATGAGGAGTGATGTTGATCATGATGATAAGACTTTGATTTAATGAGTGTCCACTGCGTGCCAAGCCCTAGAACTGAGAGCTACTAGAATTGGCCTCCCTGGTGGCTCAGATGGTATATAATCTGCCTGCCTTGTGGAAGACCCTTGTATGATCCCCAAGTTGGGAAGATCCCCTGGAGAAGGGAATGGCAACCCACTCCAATATTCTTGCCTGGAGAATTCCATGGACAGAGGATACTGGTGGGCTACAGTCCCTGGGGTTGCAAAGAGACAGGCATGACTCAGCGTGAACATACTTTACAGATACAGAAACTGAGGCACAGTGAATCACACAGATAGGAAGCTAGGAAGACTTAGGACCAGGGCCATCTGCCCCTAGTAAGAGCCCATAATCACTGACCCCACTCCTCCACTTTAAGGAAGAGTTGTTGAAAGGAAGCCCCATGATATTTAAAATTGCTGGTTGTTGCCCAAATGTCACCTCTCTCCTGACTGGGAGGCTCCAAGTTTTGTATCCGGGAGCTGATGGCCCCAGGCCACATGCAAGCCCTGGAACAAGCTGTCCAAAGTCTGTTATGCTTTAGGACCCAACTCAACTGCCACCGGACCCTAGAAGCTTTCCCAGAGCTGCCCTGCCCCCTCGGAATGAATGCTCCTCTCTCCCCGGGGCCCAGAGCCAAGGGTGATGTGCTGCATTCTACTCACGCTTCTCTGTCCCTTCCTGCTCCAGCCCACCATGTCACCGAGAGCAGAGACCATGTTGTTTCCACTTAGCTATGCCCCGTCCCTCCTTGGCTCATAGCAAGTGCAAAGAAAATCACTTCTGTCTGGGTTAAGGAAGGGATTTGACATGGAACCCATTCCAAAGAGGATGGCTGCCATTTTGCTGCCCAGCCACAGAAAGTTGTTTCTTTCTAACAGTGACAGGATCTGAGCACCCATGGGTGCCCAGGTGTCTCCTTCAGTCTCAGGCTATTTGTTTCTTCCTTGGGACCGTGTGGTATCAGTTGTTGTTGTCGTTGTTTGGTCACTCAGTCACGTCTGACTCCCTGTGACTTCATGGATTGCAGCACGTCAGGCTTCTCTGTCCTTCACTGTCTCGTGGAGTTTGCTTAAACTCATGTCCGTTGAGTTGGTAATGCCATTCAACCATCTCGTCCTCTGCTGCCCTCTTCTCCTCCTGCCTTCAATCTTTCCCGGCATCAGGGTCTGTTCCAATGAGTCAGCTCAGGTGGCCAAAGTATTTGGAGCTTCAGCTTCAGTATCAGTCCTTCCAATGAATATTTAGGATTGATTTCCTTTAGGATTGACTGGTTGGATCTCTTTGCTGTCCAAGGAACTCTCAAACTAGACTTGACTTTCACTCTTCCCCTGCTTGACTAATTGCCTTTGAATACATCATTTGATTTCTGCTTCTCAGTTTTCTCATCTACTAAGTAGGCATAGTGATGTGGTGAGGATTGAGCAGGAATAATGCTCAGCTGTTGGCATTTTGGATTTGCATATAGAGCCACACCCACTACCTCACCCCCGGGGAAACCCAGTGGGCTGGGTGGTGGCCACCCCCACTCAGGAAACTTGTCACAGTACACATCTTCCTCTGGGCCCTGTGGTCCACGGCGATGGCTGTCCCCCGCCTCGCCCTCCCACAGAGCCTGTACTGCTCAGGCTTGGACTCCCAGACCGGGAGTGTGAGCTGCCCACCCATTCAGCAGGCACCCTGCCTGGCAGAGAGGCTGATGTCAGCTCCAAGCTGCGTGACTTGGATGAAGAAGGCGGCCACTGAGTGTGACACACCTATGGGACCTTCCTCGGGGAATTCCCGAGACTGAATCCCTGGATGACGCTTTCTGTAGTGGGGAGTTGGGAAGGGGAGCTAAATGGTCAACCTACAAGACGAGGGGGCGCGGGGGGCAGAACTTTGTTCCTGAGTTACCTATGACACTATCTCCTGTAGATCATTCTTGTCCTGAGCCTTTAGCAAGCTCCTCCTAAATGCCATGTACCAAGTAACACCCAGGAAATGGAAGGTGGGGGGAGGTGGAGAAACAGCTAAACAAATGAATCAGGTCAACAGGTGGGGGTGACTTCACTAAGAGGGTGGGGAAGAGGTGAGATGCCAGGATGGCTTTGGGAGGAGGGCACCTCAGCGATTCCTCCAGGTCCTTTCTTGCCCTCACGTCAATGAATAACTAATTCAGGTACGTATGTGTGTGTATGTGCTCAGTCGTGTCTGAATCTTTACAGTCCCCGTGGATTGTAGCCCACCATGCTCTTCTGTCCATAGAATTTTCCAGGCAAGAATACTGGAGCTGTTTGCCATTTCCTTCTCCAGGGGATTTTCCCAAACCAGGGATCTCTTGCGTCTCCTGCATTGTCAGGCCGATTCTTTACCAGCTGAGCCACTGGGGAATTCAGGTACAGGGCACAATAAAAGCCAGGCCCTTGATTGTTCTAACATCCTGACTACGGGCTTTTGCCTCCGGTTAAGAGCAAGGTGCCTGGAGTCAGACTCACCCAGGCTGAAACCCCTGCTCCACTGCTTACTAATTCTGCAGCCTGGACCAAGCACCATAACTTCTCTGAGCCGCTGTGCTGTGACTTATAAAATGAGGACAGCAAGTGCCTACCACCGCACGTGAGATCATGCAGGCAGCATGCCAGCACAAATGCTCAGTAAACGTGAGCTGTTCCGATGAGGAGGAGCCCGCCGGCCCTTGAACGCTCCAAGCAAACCGGGTGGGACCCACACGGGAGACTCCGCCCGCAAAGCTGGCTGACCCATCCCAGCTCAGGGTGGGGGAACTTAGCCAGAAGAGCTGGAAGGAAGACTCCTGTACCTGCCAGGGGTCTGGAAGAGAAAGGCTTCCGGAGGTCAGATTTAAAGTGATGAAGTGAGTGAGAAGACAAGCAGGGAGAAAACGGGGAGCTTCAGAAAGAAAATTGGGTTGGGTTGGGGGAAAGCGCAGTGCGCGGAGACAGGAGTGGACAGATGACGTGTGATAAGAAGATTATGAGCTGCTGAGCGCTGGAGTGGGCAGTGAGGAGGGAGCCTGAGTTGAAGAAGAGAGAACTTGGCTGTGATAACCAGATGGATCAAAGGTAATGACGTGCAAAGGGGAGAGCGGATGTGTGGGAGCAAGACAGAGAAACTCAAGCCGTGCCGGCCAGTGTGGCCCAGCCCAGGGGCCCGAGAACCAGGATAAGATGTCCTGCAAAGACTCTCTGCGTGTGTGTGTGTGTGTGTGTGTGTGCATGCATGTGTGCATGAACGCACACGCGCAGATTAACGAGAGCACAGGCACATATTGAGTACATCCGAGCAGTTCTATTCACCTGAAGGACTAAATTGCATACAATCTCAAGTGTACAAGAATAACATGTGCTATTGCACACAACTAATTTCAGTGCTGATAACATCAGTAACAACAATAAAAACTGCCATTACTCACCACTCATTAGGTGTTAGTCACTCTAACAAACCCTGATGATCCCAATCTGCACAATAATCTGGTGGAGTAGGCGCTATCATTCTCCCCATTTCAGAAGTAGGAATTGAGGCTCAGAGAGGTTAAGTTACTTGCTGAAGGTCACACAGCTGTGAGAGGCAATACCAGAATTCAACATTGTATCTGTCCAGCTAGATAGCTGCTACCATTGTTTAAAAATCCCTGATTATAAGCATACAAATTCTTTCCAGTTGATACTCCCTCAAAATAATTTCTTATTTGGAAAGCAAGCAGAACTGGTGGAATACAAGAGACCTCCTGACTGGTCAGGGTTTGTAATTTAGAACCATGTTCAGAATATTCCAAAGGCGTCCCAAGGTCTGAAGGTGAATCAGGTCCATGTTTCATGCTGACATCCACAGACGGTTCAATGGCCAAGGACAGCAGTCATGCCCGAGGCTGCTTTTCACCATTAAAGAGTCCACGACTCATTTGTGGGCTGCAGTCTACCTGCCTTGGCAGCTACTGGCAGTATGCAAATCTAATGCAAATATAGTTCCCTGTGGGTGTGGCCTGCTTGCGGGCTCAGTTGTGTCTGACTCTGCGACCCCATGGACTGTAGCCCACCAGACTCTTCTGTCCACAGGGTTTTTCAGGCAAGAAAACTGGAGTGGGTTGCCATTTCCTCCTCTAGGGGATCTTCTCATCCCAGGATCAAACCCTCATCTCTTGTGTCTCCTGCATTGGCAGGCAGATTCTTTACCACTTGTGCCACATGGGAATCCCAAATGGTCAGCATTTAAAAAGCAAAACAAAACAAAAACATTGCATTTTTTCATGATGCAATGCTGCTGTTTCTGAAAGAGCATCAAAGAAAGATTTACTTTATGCCGGTGACTGTAAGAAGAGCTATTCCAAGCCCAGTCTTACACAGCAGGAAATTATGTGAAGCAACCTGGGATAAATCAACTTTTCTAACCTGAATCAAATTCTGATTGTACCCGCTGATGGTAGATCTTTCTTTCACAAACTCTACCTTTATCAGCGTCTGCTTTTTTTTTTTTTTTTGGACAAGTGGCAGGGAAGCTTGGCCATGTCCACAGCCGGTTTTCTTAGTTAAAAGTGAAGCATGGTCGGGTTGTATTCCCAGACTATAATGATCACATTGCTAGTGTTTGTCTGGCAACAGTTACAGTCAGCTGGTAATCCCATTTTGCCATCCTTTCTGTTTACAGATGAGGCGCTTTGTCTCATTTCTCACCTTCTCCTCTGCGTCTGATGACAAATTCTTAGAGACACAAAGGGAGTAATTGGCATTTGGCAGTTTTGGGGGCAGAGCGTCTGTGGTGCATGGGGCATGGGTTCTGGGGTATGGCTTTGGGAAAACTGCCCACCAGGGATAATAAAGATGCCAAATTTTCAGGATCCTTGGCAGGGGTTGTATGAGACATCTATGTCAAGGGTCCATCAAACCCTGCACTAGTTGAGCAGTTAACAAATGCTATGATGTAAGTAATATTATAATTTGCTTCCTAACAGTGATTCTGTGTGTGTTGAAACTGTGTCTGATTAACAGAATGCTGGTATTTTGATTTCATTATTTTGTTATGTTTCGGGGACTTGGGGGGTAGGGTGCAAAGATGAATGGTACATGGGGTATTCCTTTTAACAAGGTCAATTCTGATCAAGGGAAAAGTTTGGCAAATAGCTGTAAAACAAAGTCATGAGCACATTACAGGATGGAACTGGAGTTCATGAGAAGGAAAGGCTACTTCTAAGCTAGGCAGTTAGGGAAGGCTTCCTAGAAGAGGGGTTCCTTGACTTGACCAGAAAGAACAGACAATATTGCCATGAGTGGAGGCCTTAGTAAAGGGAGTAATTCCAGGAGTGGAAATGAGATGACCAAAGGGATAGAGGCAAGAACACTCCACTCAGCGACGTCCGTGGATTCTTCCTGTGAGTAACTCGTCATAGAATCTGATTTGTCCTGCCTTTTCCTTGGAGTTTTTCTCAATACTGATCTCTGGTCACCTATGTTAGGATAAGTCTATCCTGTTGTGTAACAAACAATCTCAGGAACTTAATACAACTAATTTCTGTGTCTTGCTCCTGTAACAGCCTGTTGGGGAGGGGTTATGC
The DNA here is from genome assembly GCF_019320065.1 of Cervus canadensis. Classification (NCBI taxonomy): domain Eukaryota; kingdom Metazoa; phylum Chordata; class Mammalia; order Artiodactyla; family Cervidae; genus Cervus; species Cervus canadensis. Next base: position 13,676,078 of record NC_057393.1, read on the forward strand.
TCCACCCAGATTTTTAGGATCCAAGACGTCTTCTGACTAGTGGCTTCATCATCCCCCAGCACCCAGAGTTCTCCACTGGACTGAATCTGCTGGCCCATAAATAAAAAGAATATGTGGAGCCCACAGAGGAAATTTTAGGGGCCAGGCTAGAGATGGAGACCTCATTTCAACCAATATTCCATTGGCCAAAACTCAGTCATGTGACCCACCTAGCTGCAAGGAAGGCTGGAAAATGGAATCTTCCTGTACACCCAGACAGAAAATAAAACAGGTTTTTTGAAATAGAAAACTACTGTCTCTATCACAGTTTTCTAGATCTGTAGATATTTTGGCAAGCAACTTGAGGAGGAGAATAAAGAATCTGCAGGTTAAGCACTCTTTTGAGTTTGCAAAGTGACTGCTGTTTTATTCTCATCCTGAGAGAGAAGCCTGGACTGTCTCGCAGACCACCGATATACAAGCCCTACACAGATTCACTGTATAATGTGCACCATTCAGTCTCACGAGAGGTAGCAGGACAGGGGCTAATTCCTCCATGTAACCACTGAGGAAGCCGAGGCAGGGGTGACACCCTGGTCTAGGGGCTCTTTTTTGCTGATAATCCAATCCTGTCAGTTCCAGTGAGGACATGAGCTATGGGCGGGGGAGGGGGGGGGAGGGGGCAGGGGGGGCCGGGGGGTCGCAGCTTCTATCCCATTCATGGTCTCTGACATTAGAACCACAGCTCTCATGGGGACAAATTTGCCTCCACCCCACCAGGAGACAATGGTCAATGTGTGGGGACACTTTTGACACAACTGAGCATGCACACACAACAGGGACATTTTTGGTTTCATCTGGGGTAGGGGTGCTACTGCCATCAGCTTAGGGGAGACCAGGGATGCTGCAAAGCCTTCTGCAAAAAACAGGACAGCTCCCATGACAAAGTATGATCTGGTTCAAAAGGTCAATAGCACCAAACTGAAAAACCCTGCTTTATTATTATTATTTTTTTTTTCCAGTGGGTTTTGTCATACATTGATATGAATCAGCCATGGATTTACATGTATTCCCAATCCTGATCCCCCCTCCCACCTCCAAAAGAAGACCAGTGGCTGGAGGGCAGTTGGTAGATAATGGGGAAACCACATCCAGGGCTGGTGACTGACAAGGATGCGGGCAGTACCCACCTGTTATGGCAAAGCAGTCAGCAGTTGCCGCCAAACCGCTTTGTCAAACACCCACATATCAGGAGTACAACCCCCATTGCCAAACCAAACATGTTAGTGAGCAAGGCAGACCTCTTTGACAACGTGTGTCCATAACCACAAGAAGCGCTCAAGAGATATCATGCAATGCACAGTTAAAAGGTCGTCCAGCACATTCTAAACACTGTACAAAAGCACAGAGGGAAGTCTGGGAAGGAATGACAGCTTGCTGAGCACAGAGATGTCGGAAGGAGGAGACTGAGTTTTATTCTCTGGGCCACCATGAGCTTTCCTGAATTTACAAAATCTCTAAAATTAGTTTGTATTATCTAACTTTTTATTTTTAGATTCTTTTATATATGTTTAAGTTTTTATGTGAAGCATTTTTTTCATAATTTTATTTATTGACTTAATTTTTGGCTGTGCTGGGTCTTCGTTGCTTCCTGGGCTTTTCTCTGGTGGCGGAGAGAGGGGGTACTCTCCAGGTGCGGTGCTGGGGCTTCTCACTGCCGTGGTTTCTCTTGTTGCGAAGCACAGGCTCTAGGTGTGTGGGCTTCAGTAGTCGCATCTCCCGGGCCCTGGAGCACAGGCTCACTAATTATGGCACACGGGCTTAGTTGCTCCAGGGCACATGGGATCTTCCCAGATCTGGGATCAAACCTGTGTCTCCTGCATTGGCAGGCAGATTCTTTCCCACTGAGCTGTGAGGGAAGCCCTAAGTGGGCCATTTTAAAAGTCTTTATTGAATGTGTTACAGTATTGCTTCTGTTGTTTATGTTTTGTGTTTTTGGCCATGAGGCACGTGGGGATCTTAGCTCCCCTACCAAGAATTGAACCTGCACCCCCTGCACTGGAAGGCAAAATCTCAACCACTGGACCACCAGGGAAGTCCCTGATATTATTTTAAAGGTACAGAAAAGTTGCAAGAAAGTCCTAGAAACTTCCAGAAACCCTGGACACAGGTTCACCAAACAATTACATCTGACCCTGTTTGTCCTCTCATTCCTTCTGTCCCTCCTCTCTCTCCCTCAGCTGTTGTATCTCCTGATCCCTAACTACATGAGTGATACATTTATCAAAATCAGGAAATTCATTTCTTCTTATCTTTAACCTGAAATGGTTCCTTACCTTTTTTTGTGTTTCTTGACCTTGACAATTTTGGATTTTATATGCTTGTTATTTTGTTTATTAATTTTTTTTTGTTTTTGAAGAATATCCCTCACTTGGGGTTTGCCTGATGTTTCCTCATGATTAGAGTCAGGTTATACATTTTTGGCAGGAATATCATGTAAGTGATATTATGTCCTTCTAAGCATGCATGCACTGGGTTTTGTTTTTTTAATGTTTATTTAAATATATACTTGCATCTTCTGCACACACACCCCTTCTTAAGGCATTTTTATGTTGTTTTTGTTATTTTATTTTTATTTATCTATTTATTTTTAGGCTGCATGCAGGATTTTAATTCCCCAACCATGGGTGGAAACTGTGGCCTCTTTATTGGGAGCATGGAGTCTTAACCACTGAACCACCAGGGAAGTCCCAGTTAGATTTTAAATAAAAGGGAAAATGCTATGAAAAATAAATGGCTTGAATAGTGAATATAGCCTCACTCCCCCCCAATTCCCACCCCCTGTCTCCTCCATGGCAGGAACTATGGCCTTGTCTCATTCGTCTGGATATTCTTTGCAGTGTTTAGTACTCATCTCTGTTACAGTTCATCTCACTCACTTGTCAAATGTTTCTGGAACACCTATGACTCTGCTCACTTTTCATTCTTTCATTTTACCTCATTCATGGGCCAAACCTTTCTAGAGCACAGGCTCTGGACTGAGCTTGTGCTTGACTGGGATTATGTCCCCAGTACAGCAAGCAACTGAATGTTTCTGAATTGAGTTACATACACTTTTTGCTGCATCTGAGCAGATGTGTGTAGTCATCCAGGGTGTTTTTCCCTCTTTAGTGGTTTCCCAACTGTTCTTTCCTACCTGTATCTGTGTTTATGACATTCAATCAAAATTCTCTGTCTCCCCAACTTGGCTCTTAGCAGCTTGAAAAGTGAAATCAAGTCAGGTCCATCTCCAGCTCCCAGGAGCCTAGCCTAAAACATTACATCAATGCTTCATATGCATTTCCAGAATAAACAACATTTACACGACCAGCTGGAGCTTCCCAGGTGACTGCTAAATAACCTGCCTGCCACTGCAGGAGACTTAAGAGATGCAGATGGATTCCAGGATCAAGAAGATCCCCAGCAGAAGGAAATAGCAACCCACTCCAGTATTCCTGCCTGGAGAATCCCATGGACAGAAGAACCTGGTGGGTTACAGTCAATGGGGTCGCAGAGTCAGACATAACTGAAATGACTTAGCATGCATGCACGCACACACGCATATAACCAGCCAGTGTGACTTTTCCCTTTGAGAAAATTGACTAAGAATGCCCATTCTGTTTGACTAATGATCTTTCATTTATGCTTATAAAGAAATCAAGAGCTACCTAAACAAAGCAGTAACCCATGGTAGCTGTACACACACACACACCCCTGCTCTTTTGTTGGGTTTTGGAGTTACTATCAGTACAAAGTGTATTTCTTGTAGCTTATGGTGAACAGTGTCGGATTCATGATCTCTGAAGAAGATTTAGCTTCGGGACCAGGGACCAGGTTTGATCACTCAAGAACTTTTGTGTAGCAGAGTTTTATTAAAGTGAAAAGGGACAGATTCTGACATAGATAGAAGGGGGACAGAGAGTGCCCCCACTCACTAGTCTTATCAGGGTCTTATATACTTTGGGGACTTCCTTGGTGGCTCAGATGGTAAAGCATCTGCCTGCAATGCGGGAGACCCGGGTTTGATCCCTGGGTCAGGAAGATCCCCTGGAGAAGGAAATGGCAACCCACCCCAGTACTCTTGCCTGTAAAATTCCATGGATGGAGGAGCCTGGTGGGCTACAGTCCATAGGGTCGCAAAAAGTTGGACATGACTGAGCGGCTTCACTTTTCATTATACACTTTTACCAGACCCACTCCCACAACATACATCTTAAATTAACAAGATTATAACTAACAATTAGAAAGGTCTTAGCAGACCCACTCCCAAAGCATACCTCTTAAGATAACAAGATTAGTCAGGAAACTTTCTTGTTAAGGAGAAACATATCCTCAAGGGAGATACATTGTTATATTGACTAAAACAAAGCAATGTAGGAAAAAAAAAAAAGTTTGTCTTTTTCTTCTTGAAAGCCCCAGACCCCTTTCTCCTCTGCGGGGATCCTGGACTTCTTATCAACCTACCTAGGAATTGACTGTCTCATTTCTTCCATCAGAATGGTCCATTGTGCCCCAAACCAGCTAATTCTGTGCTCCCAGTATCTCAGAAGTTGAGTATCAGATTTTTGCATTATTAACCCAAATTCATTTGAGAGCAGTAGCTAAGCTGCCACCCAAGCTCAGAGCCCCACCATCTTCACTTCGTAACCACCAGTTGCCCTGGTAACTTTCTTTGCTTTTAACTCCAACACCATGAAAAGTAAATGAAAAGGAGCCACTTTAAATTAAATATGAGAAACAATTACATTTTGACAGTTTAATCGCTTTCTCTCAGCCTAACTTTCTAAACAAGATACTGCACAATTCAAGTATGCCAATTGTATTTTTAGATTCTTTTGCAATTAAGAAAGTATAAAGGAGATAAAATAATTGGTGGACTAAATGCTTCTTTCTTGAGGGAACTATAGTGAATGAATGCTGAGCCATCACATCATAGCAATTAGCTTTGAAACCATTGTGGACAGATGGAGACTCCTCCATGAAATCATGATGCTATGCTTCACACTCTCTTTTCTATTCCATGTTTCCCAGTCAGTTGAGGGTCAAGAAATGCCTTATTCCACAAGGATTGGGTGGGTTCATTGCCCTATGGTCTGAGTGCCCCAAAGTGGCTCCAGGGATCACATCACCTGTGCCCACCCAGGCAGAATTGCTACTGGCCTATCCTGGGAAGTGACTTCAGCATCTGAGAACTGTGGATGAGTCTGGAATATGATATATTGCTGTAAAAATTCCCAAAATCAATTCAAACTATTCAGTGGGGTGGGCTAGGTAAGATCCTAAATGGTAAAATCTCAGTCGGTACCATCAAGATGGTATTGAAAAAGTCTACTAACAATGCTGGAGAGAGTGTGGAGAACAGGGAACCCTCTTACACTGTTGGTGGGAATGCAAACTAGTACAGCCACTATGGAGAACAGTGTGGAGATTCTTTAAAAAACTGGAAATAGAACTGCCATATGACCCAGCAATCCCACTGCTGGCATACACACCGAGGAAACCAGAACTGAAAGAGACATGTATACCCCAATGTTCATTGCAGCACTGTTTACAACAGCCAGGACATGGAAGCAACCTAGATGGCCATCGGCAGGTGAATGGGTAAGAAAGCTGTGGTACGTATACACAATGGAATATTACTCAGATATTAAAAAGAATGCATTTGAATCAGTTCTAGTGAGGTGGATGAAACTAGAGCCTATTATACAGAGTGAAGTAAGACAGAAAGAAAAACACCAATATAGTATATTAACACATATATATGGAATTTTGGAGAAGGCAATGGCACCCCACTCCATTACTCTTGTCTGGAAAATCCCATGGACGGAGGAGCCTGGTAGGCTGCCATCCATGGGGTCGAAAAGAGTCGGACACGACTGAGTGACTTCACTCTCACTTTTCACTTTTCTGCATTGGAGAAGGAAACAGCAACCCACTCCAGTGTTCTCTCCTGGAGAATCCCAGGGACGGGGGAGGCTGGTGGGGTGACATCTATTGGGTCGCACAGAGTCGGACATGACTGAAGTGATTTAGCAGCAGCAGCAGCATATGGAATTTTGAAAGATGGTAATGATGACCCTATATGTGAGACAACAGAAGAGACACAGATATAAAGAACAGACTTTTAGGCTCTGTGGGAGAAGGCGAGGGTGGCATGATTTGAGAGACTAGCATTGAAATGTGTATTACCATATGTGAAATAGATCACCTGACAGGTTCGATGCATGAGACAGAGCACTCAGGGCCAGTGAACTGGGACAACCCTGAGGGATGGGATGAGGAGGGAGGTGGGAGGGGGTTTCAGGATGGGGGACACATATACACCCATGGCTGATTCATGTCAATGTATGGCAAAAAACACTACAATATTGTAAAGTAATTAGCCTCCAAATAAAATTAATTAATTAATTTTTTTTAAAAGATGGTATTGAAAAAAGACAAAAAGGATGTTTCAAAGCATTAATCCCTGGATGGTGGGATGAATGATGAGCTTTACTTCTTCACCTTTTTCTTTTATAACCAACAAAAAGTAAAAGTTACACAAATCTCTACAGGGTAGGGTTGAAATAATCTGTCAGTTCAGTTCAGTCACTTGTCATGTCCAACTCTTTGTGACCCCCATGGACTGCAGCACAGCAGGCTTCCCTATCCATCACCAACTCCTGGAACTTGCTCAGACTCATGTCCATCGAGTCAGTGATGCCATCCAACCGTCTCATTCTCTGTCGTCCCCTTCTCCTCCTGCCTTCAATCTTTCCCAACATCAGGGTCTTTTCTAATGAGTTAGTTCTTTGCAATAGCCTGTGGTTGAAATCAAATTCAGAATGATGACCACAGAGCATCTATACGTGATGGTACATATAATGGGCTGAATTGCATCTTGAGAGTCCCTTGGAGTGCAAGAAAATCAGACCAGTCAATCCTAAAGGAAATCAACCATGAATATTCATTGGAAGGACTGATGCTAAAGTTGAAGCTCCAACACTTTGGCCACCTGATGCGAAGAGTTGACTCATTGGAAAAGACCTGATGTTGGGAAAGGTTGAGGGCAGGAGTAGAAAGGGGCAGCAGAGGATGAGATGGTTGGTTGGCATCACTGACTCAATGGACATGAATTTGAGCAAACTCGGGGAGACAGTGGCCAACAGAGGAGCCTGGCACGCTGCAGTCCATGGAGTTGCAAAAATTCAGACACAACTTTGTGACTGAGCAACAGCAATACAACAACTACCTCCAAATCCCATGTTGAGGTCCTGACCCCTCAGTTCAGTTCTGTCACTCAGTCGTGTCCGACTCTGTGACCCCGTGGACTGCAGCACGCCAGACCTCCCTGTCCATCCTGTGCTCCCTGTCCTAACCCCAAGTACCTCAGAATATGACCCTATTTGGGGATAGGGTCCTTAAAGAGGTCATGGAGTTTAATATGCAGTCGTTGGGATGGGTTGTTCTCTATTATGACTGGAGTCCTTGTAAGGAGATCAGGACACGGATGCACACAGAGGGAAGTAGACATAAAGACACAAGGAGATGGTGACCATCTATGAGCAAAGGAAAGAGGCCTCAGAAGAAACCAGCCTGCTGACACCTTGATCTTGGACGTCCAGCCTCCAGAACTGTGGGAAAATTAATTTCTGTTGTTTAAGATGTCCACTGGGGTCTTTGCTGTTGGCAGCCCAGGCAGACGGATAGAGCACCATTAAGTTACAGTAATGATGATATGACCCAAACAATTGCTCAGGGCCCAGCGTGCAGAAGGGCCCTGCACTCATCTCAGGGCTCTGCTGTCATGTCTTAAAACTCTTAGTAATTTCTGAACGAGCAACCCCATGTTTTCTTTTGCACCAGGCCATAAAGTATTAAGTCAGCCCGGACTGTACCCATTATTCTATGTATATCTCCAATCTTCAAGTTAGACCAAGTAGGTGCTCTCTTATTTACTAGACATTTATTGAGGACCAGCTGTGTGCCAGGTACTTTGCTCCTAAACACAGAGAAAAATTAAGCTCATGTTTTATCCTCTGAGAAGCTGAACTGAAGAGAGGGAAAGGCTTGAAGACAAAAAGCTCAGTGTCCATATGTGGAGGCGGGGAGGGGAGCACCACGGAAGATGTGTCCCCAATCCAGATGGCTTCACACCCCCCAAAGCCTGTCCTAGAGACGATGAAATGGAGGCTGACCTGCCCATTTTGACCAGCTGGTGAATGACAGACTCAAACCCTGGTCTTAAGGTCTTCTTACCATGAGGTCTCACCACTCCCCAAAGTGCCCTAAGTGACTTCCCATGTACTCAACACAGAGACCAAGGGGGCATGGAGCAGGTGTGTGGTATATTCACACCTAATGATTAGCCAGGCAGCAGGTATTTTGTGAAGTTATTTTAAAGGTTCATGTTTGCAGCATGGGGCTCATGAATCACACGAGGCCTCACGCCAGGCCTGTTGCCCCCAGGACAGAAGCTGGCTGTAGGGTAGAGAGCCTGAGACCAGGAGGCAGAGAGATCTAAAAGGGAATGGCCCTAGATTAAATCATTTTAGAAACAATAGTGTCTGAGTCTGTTCCTGGGGCCACAAGGACTTCCTTTATGGGGTAATGTTCACTCTCAACTGACTCTTGAAGTGTCTGGTCAATCATTTCTTTCCCACTGTTGGCAGAATAACTGATACAAGAAATCTTCATGCTCAGAAATCATAAATGAAGACACTGTTGGGCTACTGTTTGCATTATCGGGAAATAGAAAGTCGATGACTTTATTTCTATTAAACATAACGTCCCTGTGTACTGTGATTCACCGCCACCCCCCCATTCTGATGGATTTTGTTCAGTGTCTAAGAATGCTTTCCTCACATGGCTCAGAAAAGTTCTGCCACATTAATAACCACATTATTTAAGATTCAAATATGGTTAAGAGATGGGTGGACTTCCCCGTTGGCTCAGCAGTAAAGAATCCACCTGCGATGCAGGAGATGCAGGTTCTATCCCTGGGTCAGGAAGATCCCCTGGAGAAGGGAATGGCAACCTGCTCCAGTATTCTTGCCTGGGAAATCCCATGGACAGTGGAGCCTGGTGGGCTACAATCCGTGGGGTCACAGTCGGACAGGACTGAGGGTGAGCATGACCAAGAGATGGGTAAGATGAATTATTTCCCCAACTTTCAAGAAAGTGAAACATTGTCATTTATTAAAGCGGGGATAAAAAAAAATACCCTATTCTTTTCTCTTGCACCAACCAGTCCTGGAATCAGCACTTCCCCTGCCAGACACGCAAAGGGTCTCAGGTCCCCTGCGGGCCAGTTCAGCACCACTGTTTCACAGCTAGCTGACGCATTCAGGCCTGTTAGCCTGCGTGCCCCACAGGCCATCAAGAAGAGGCACCAGACTCCATTATAACGTCTCTTAGCACTTTCCGCACCTTCACGCCGTGCTGGTGGGGTACCTGGCTGTGCAAGAGGGGCCTGCAAATGGGATTAGAGACAGAACATCACCTTGCCTGTCTCCTCCAGCCGAGCAAGGGAGGAGGCGGGTCGTGCTCAGCAACCAGCTGCATCTTTTGATTTTCTCAGAGGCCTCGTGGCAGACCTGTTGCCCCCTGACCGAGTTCCACTTTGATGGACGAACCAACACCCCGCCGGTCAGGGCTGCCACCTGGGCCCCTCCATGCAGACGGCGGGGGAGACGGAGCCACGGTGATGTGGTTCCGAACTCTGCACAAGCCAGGTGGTGTCGCCGTCTTTCAGCTTTCATTTTGGGGTCCTGGTAGTGATGAGTGTATGTGCATGTGAACGTGTGTGCTTTCTTCAGCTCCTCTAGAATGTAGCAGTCTAGAGAAAGGGTCCACAGGGTTCTAGAAATGCAGAGGGCAACGCAGTTGATCAGGGCATCTGGGCCAGGCGGGCGGAAAACTGTCTTAGCAGCTTATAAAAGAAACACATGCACACACACACACACACACACACACACACACACACTGAATGATTTGAGGCATCGCCTTGCCTGTCCAAGTTCAGCAGAGTTGACGATTCTGAGCTTTGCTTCGTGCCGTTTAGACCCTGCCCGAAACCCCCTAACTGTCCTAAGCAGGAGAGAATAGGCCCTCTGCTAATTACCCCAGGGGCCAGCTTTCTGCTCCTTTGAAGAGCTCGCTTTGATGTGATGCAATTCCGCTGCCAGGCCCGGCTGTGCCCAGATTAAGCACATAATGAGCAATTATCAGCCGGGCCCTAGGAGTGCGGCTCAGGCAGCTGAGTGGAAACTGGCCTGCACCCGCCTCCGACTATCCCGGCTGCTGCTAACTCCCTCCGGGACTGGAGTAATTCATTTACGCACTTCCCTCCACATCCCTGCCCTTGGCCACATCCTTCCCATCTGTAAAATGGGGCCAAGGAGGCTCCTCGGGGAACCTGCTCAGAGGGCTTCAGTCAACCGATCACACCATGCTTTAGCTACTGCTCGGGGCACTAGCAAAAATACTGGGAAAGGCAACAAAGGGTGGCACAGAGCCTCAGGGAGGTCACACAACACAGTCTCAGAGTCACATGGGTGACTGTGACCTTGACCAAGCAGTGAACCTTCTCAGGTCAGCGCCCCCTCCTGGAAAGGAAGGTCGCTTAGCGAATCTGCCTGCAGGATAGTGGGGTGGGGAGCAGGGGAAGGACTGAAGCCCAAGGCCTGCAGCCTGGGACTCACTACACCCTTGGGGGCCCTAAAACCATCATGTTGGCATATTCAGCCCCAGGCCCTGAGGTGGGAATTGGCAGGCTCATAATAAGTGAGGAACAGACAGAGTGACCAGCGCATTGTCTGCCTTAAAAACCAGGGAAGAACATTCGAGCTGAGTTCTAAAAAAATGATAAGGAAGCACCTTGGTGGGATCTGAGTCCCACCCTTCTCCAAAAGGTCTCTAGGGGCAAGACCTGGGTTTCTTTCCTGATTTTGTCCACCATGACGCTCAGTCTTGTCCTGACAACTTTCCTCAAAGCACTGGGCACGTTTCCTGTGCCCTGTGATTCTTCCAGGAGGAAGAATCTACTAGAGCAAAGAACCTTCTCTTCTCACAAGGAATGTGGGTTCTTCCACAGTAAGGGGCTCCAGTCCTTTTAAGGGTCTCCTCCCTGCTCCTGAAATTCCTTTTGTTTCCCATCAGACATCAGGCATGAAAGACAGAGCTCCCTGGAGAGGGGGAACACAGGACTTCCCTCCTGGGTGGTCCGCTTAACCTGTCATCAAGTAAATCTGCAGAAATCCACCTCCAATAAGAAGCCCCCCATCCCCCTGCCCTGGTGCCCATATGGGCTTCTCTGAACTCCCATAATTCCCTCTGCTGGGTCCTTACTTCTGAGGTCTTGAAGATGTTTCCATGGGGACAGATTAAGGAGGCTGTGAGCATCCTGGGGCAGAGAGCATATCCTGCCTCACAGTTTCACCATCTAAGAAACTTTGCTTCTTTCCCTTCCTTCCTTTCCTTCCTTCCTTTCTTTTAATTTGAGCCACGGGCCTGAGATTATTTCTGAAGAGCAGGCTCTGTGGAGGGGGGTGGGGGGAACACAGGCATAGGCGGTGCAGACACTGCCACAGAAGGAAGCACCCAAGAGAGGCCACCTCAGATTTGTGTAAAGCCAGCCTTTGTCATCTTTGCAAGTTCTGGAAAGTTCTGTCTGCTTTACCCCTGGAGCCCTGCCCTCGTTTCTGTCCACCTTTCAGACCCTCAAATGAAGCAGACGTTCTTCTGTCCCTTCGTAAGTGCTCCTCTTTCTTCCCTTTAATGACTTCCTCCCAGCTCAAGTCTTTCAGAACGTGGCTCCCTTCTCCAAGAAACCATCTGTGGTGCCCAATCCAAACACGGCCCCCTCCTCAGCTCCATCCCTTCATGGTTCCTAGCCCAGTTTTTCTTCCAATACCTATTTGTGGGAATATCTGATGAGGACTCACTTGTGACACCCACTCATCTGTACAATCCACGAAGGCAGTGCCTGGCCATTTGAGCCCTACCATCCTCCTGGGGCTTAGGACACAGTAGGTGCTCAATAAAGATTTGGTGTACAAGTGAATAAGCCTGATTACCAACTGTAGTTTGGGGTCAGGTTATCAATTCTACCCTGAAGCCTAGGTTATATGACCTACAAACACCCAGAAAGGAATGGGGCTGCTTTCTGTCTGCTCCAATGAGAGCCCCACCCCTGTCCTCTGCCCCCGGTTACAGGAGCCTCAGCTTCCACCACCCCTTTTAAGCTCCGGGATATGATCAAATGGGATTTTAACAATAGCCAAGGCCAGCAAAAGTTCAGTTAAAATAAAATCCCCGCCTTTCCCAAGAGGGTGCGTGATGGGCATTCATCTCCTTTGGGAACAGTCCACACCCCTCCCCGCGGCCCCCAAGTACAGGAGTCACGGGAGCAGCCGGCCCATGAGCTGAAAGCCCGCCATCCCCTCAAGGGAGGCTGGAGAAAAGGGCAGCCGCAGGGGGCTGGGGGCGGCCACAGGCAGTGTTCACATCTCAGGATCTGAAATGATTGCCTTTCTCTCCTCTCTCTGTGGGTGGGGAGGTGTGTTATGAGCTGGTGGCTTCAGGCTGGGCCTGGAGACGGGAAAGACGGCAGTTGTCAGGAGCAACTTAGCAAGTCCCTCCTCACCCATCAAAACTGAGGCCAGATCCATCGACAGTCTGTCTGCAGGTATTTATGCAGCCTGCCCCATGACCAGCCTGTGCCAGGGGCTGCAAGGGGGCCACAAGTGGGCTGCCAAAAACCAGGGAACCAGAGAGTTGCCTGTTTGGCAGAGAAAAACGAGTGTAACAATACCGATAAAAGAAAGGGGCAGAGCCAAGCCCGGCCCTCCATGGAGCCAGCTACAGAGGAGGTCCCCACTAGAGACCCCAGATTGCCAGCGGGAGTGGCCAAGGGCCTTCCAGAGAACCCTGCAGGGGTGTCCTTTTCTCCACACCCACGGTACCAGGGACAAGGCCTGGCATCCAGAAGGGCCTGGGATTGCTTCCCCTAGCAGCAAAATGTAAGGGAGAACTGCCGAGTTTGGGGTCAGATAGTGTGCTGGTTGGTCAGTCATGTCCAACTCTTTGCGACCCTGTGGACTATAACCCGCCAGGCTCCTCTGTCCATGGGATTTCCCAGGCAAGAATACTGGAGTGGGTTGCCATTTCCTTCTCCAGGGGATCCTCCCGACCAGATCAAACCCTGGTCTCCTGCACTGCATGCAGATTCTTTACCATCGAGATCAGACAGGTCAGGGTTTAAATCCAAATGTGGTCAGTTGCTGAATAAGCCCGTTATCTCTCTTAGCTTTATCTAGTTTCATCTTCCTTGATCTTTCACGTGGGTTAAACATTATATCTTTTGTGAGATCCTTGGGATAGGTATGGATGAAGTTATGGATGCCCTCCACATATTACCCTGGTGCATGCACCAATGTCTTTCTCCATGTGATGAAGAAAATGAAGTCCTGGGTAGAAAACATGGCCTTCAGTGGGGTTTCCCCACCCTGCAGACCTGCCTCTCTCTGAGCTAGAATTCACGTCAGTGTTTCCCATCACTCTGTTTGAGTCTGGAGCTCACACTAATTCATATGAAACCTCAACTGGCCCTGCACATCTTCTTAGCTTGGATAGAAAAAGTACAGTCAATGATTAGGATGAGAACAGGCAAGAGAGCCTGAGCTGGAAAAAGTGCTTTAGAGCTGGCAGCATTTTGACGTATGGCCTCTCTTGACAGACAAGGACTCTTGTTGGAATGAAAAACACGAAACAGGTGGAAGTAAGTAAATGAAGGGTCCAGCAGTCCCGCCAGTCCAGGAGCAGGCATCTGGCTCGAGGTGTCGCTGGGGGCTTGGTCTTTGCTCTGACAGCATGGTGCCAGCAGCACTCAGCAGCCTATGGAAGCGCTGAAGGGAAGGTGGGTAAATTTAATACTGTGATATTTATCATGCATCATGTGATAAATACATATCACAAAATATTATCGAAATTTCATAATATGATAAAATCACAACATTTCATAGTGATCTGCAGTAATCACCAGGCCCTAAAACTCCAGAGTGAAACCTAGTCATTGGAGCTATTACAGTATCACAGTTTTGTTGCCTATACTTTCCTCTTTATGAAGGATTTGGTATGACTTACCACAAGGACTATATATATATATACACACACACACATTATAGATAGGTATGTACATAGATACACATATCTATATACACATATATGTGCAAAAATATATATGTATAAACACATGCATACATCCATATACAGTTCACAACAGGATAAAATAAATAGAGGAAGAAATCGTGATGAAAAGAAAATAGAAGTGGTAAAAGTCAGATTAATCCAAGTACTAAGTCATAAAATCTGGACCAGTTGCCAGTTGCTACAGGTGGGATGGGGAAGTTTACACTCAAAGACATTCTTTTATTTTACCCCCAAATACCATCCTCAGAGCTGCCCAGACACACTTGTCGACACTGATATAACAAATCCCCCATGCAGTGTCTCACCTCACATCACCGTTTTAAATATAATTTATTTCCTGGCATGAAACCCACTCTGCCTTTAGAGCCGTGGCCTTCATCGCTTTTCACCTGGGAAATTTTCCCCAGATATCAGACATCTCCCAGGTCTGGGGAAGCCATCTGACTCAGTCTATTGAAGAAGAGCAGGCTGAGCTTCTTTGGAAATTTTGGATATAGCTAAAGAGGTTTGCTTCATGTAAGATGGTTGTTCAGATGCTCCTAATTCCATTGTGAGCTTACGTCCATGGGTGCCTTCATCCATGACATGGACAAGCATCATGCTTCCTCTAGATACCAGAAGGACACTACGTCATCATCTATAGGGAAGACAGCATATCCATAGACAAGCCACATTTTGCTTTCCTTGTAATGTGGGAACAAGATGACTTATTATTCCAACAGACTCTCAAAGAGGAGTTTACTATGAGGGACACCAGGAAACAAATGTGTTCAGTTATATCACTTAATAACGAATCCAAATTCAGCAGCTTCATTGTTTATTCAATGGTATGGATGGGAGCTTCAGGGGCTCACCCCACCTCTGGCACTTACTATCTGCAAGAAGTTGGGCAAACCTTAACCTCCCTGAGCTGAAAGTTTCTCACTCATGAAATGGGCTAATACGAATACCCACCTAATCAAGTTAGTGTGAGGTTTAAATGAGAGAATGGATAAAAAGTGTTCAACCATTCCTAGCACTCAATAAAAGTTAGCTGCTAGTATTCACATTATTAATTTCATGATGATGCTAATGATGACAATATTTAAAGTTTTGGTTCTCAGCTAGGGACAGCTTTGCCTCTGAGGGGAATTTGCAATATCTGGAGACATTTTGGTTGTCTTGTCCAGGAGGGAGGATGTTAATGGCATCTAGGGGGTAGAGGTCAGGATGCTGCTAAACATCTTCCAATACTCAGGACAACCCCTAACACAAAACAATCCCCACCTAAAATGTCAATAACGCCAAGGCCGAGGAACCTTATTTTCAAGTATAAACATGTCTTGTTCACAACTAAATTCTTGCTTCTAGGAATTCTATTAACATCAGCTAGGGAAACCACCCTTTAAAAAAGAAAAATAAAAAGGGAGGGAAATACCTTTGCCAATATGCTAACTGGCTATGTAATTGGATATAGTCTGCTCAAACCTCAGTGTTGTCATCTGTAAAATGGCCAGGTTGTACTAGTTGATCTGTAAGAGTCCTTTTGGCTCTGACCCTCTCCGTGATTCTAATTTTCAGCAATCCTCTTTTGTGCACGAAGGAAGAGGGGCTGGGCAGAACCAGGCTACATTCGGGATAAATAACAGCACAATAGAATTCCTTTTGGAAATAAATCATCTTTTCATATAAAATCTTCTGAAGACCATTTCGAGAAGAGTAATAGATCTGCCAGTCCAACACCTGCAGGGTGGGTAATAATTTACTTAGCCCACTGACTTGGGGGCAGGTCCTGTTCTTGATAAATGACCCAATTAAGCATCTGTTAATCACAGCATTATCTCATCAGAAGGTGGAATACCTACTTCTCTCAAGCAGTTTCTCAGTGAGATAACATCGCAAATTCCCCCAAGCAGTGAAGGGCATTTAATGGCACAGGGAAGAGTGGTGGAAGGGGGGAAGGGGGGCAATATTCCTCTCCGGGCCTTCAGCCCCCAGTGGTTGCTGGGAATATCCCCCATGCCCCATCCCAGCCCTTCCCCCATCAACCTTCCTATAACCTCGGCTC
The DNA here is from genome assembly GCF_019320065.1 of Cervus canadensis. Taxonomy (NCBI): domain Eukaryota; kingdom Metazoa; phylum Chordata; class Mammalia; order Artiodactyla; family Cervidae; genus Cervus; species Cervus canadensis. The sequence continues at coordinate 13,692,333 of NC_057393.1, forward strand.
CTGAACTCTCCTGTTCATCTGAGGTCTTGATAATAAAGCAACATCTGCAAAACCTACAAGAACTTTACTGCAGTTAATTGAGTAATTGAAGCAAGATGCAGGGAGAGGTGATCTATGGGCCTGGGTTGAGGGCTGAGAAGGGAGACAACGGATTTATTGCAAAGGCCGTGGGCGGCCTTGGGTCCAGGCCCTGGTTCACGGGAAGTTTGAGGTCATGTGGGATTAAAATATCTTTAGAAACAAATGGAATAATTTGACTGCCATATCAGGAACGCTGTGCCAGTTTATGCCAGGAGACCAGGTGTGATTTATTCACCTTGCACCCAACACATTTTTTTGATATCTGCCTCATTAGTCTAAATTTATAGATTATTGAGCAGATGGATATGACTTGTCTGTGTCTGTCTGTCTGTCTCATCCTGATGGTTACATGAAGCTCAACTTTTGCAGTTCAAGATAAGTAAAGTCATGCCTTAAAGGCCCTAGCACCCTAGAAACTACCCAGGTGGTAAGCACGGCCAAAGATATTTACAATCTAGTGGTTGTATTTTCTCAAAAAAAAAAAAAAAAAGAAGGCTTAATAGAGCCAAAATGCAATCGGTGGTAATATCTTCTTGTAATTGAATAAATCCATAAATCTTTACATTTAAGCACAATTCACCACCTTGAAGTCATTGGGTACCATGTAATATATTTTCTAGCCTTGCAGATGCCAGATACACACATTATAGATACATAAAATCACCCCTGTGAGTGCCTGGCATCAGATACGTCTGTGACTAGCCAGAGCACACACCCCCAGCACCCGGAGGACTGGCCTTTGGGAAGGTTATTGCTCCTTTTGTAGTTTCTCCGCTGCTTTATTAAATCCCAAATTCCTTGCAAAACTGTACAATTTTAATAACTCAAATCCGCGTGGATCATAAAGCTGTCTAAATAGACCTAGCGCCCTGGGTATCAGACAGATCCGCGGGTGATGATGTCGCTGGACCTGATTAACCGGAACGGGTCACCCGACAAGATTTTATTACAAGTGTCATTTAGATTTCTGACAGCTTTACAAGGCTTAATGGCTTTTTATTAAATACATTGTGTTCAAGGAAGCTGACAGTTGGGGATGCCTTGTAAATACAATGCAATGGAATTTCCTTAGAAGCTGGGTGAGAGAAAGCAGAAGGATGGTGGGACATCCCTCCCGGTCCCCAGTTCCATGCCTCCAGAGGCCCAGAGTTCACCATCTCCTGAGGCTAAAGACAAATGACCCCCCTGGCACCACCCCCGCCAGCTCTCCAAACCCGACAGGTCTGCCCCAGGTTGACCCCAGAGGTTTACACGTGAAACTCTCCAGAGAATCAAATTCCTTGGTCCAGAGGGTGACCGCTCCAGCCACCCACCTATCCCCAACTCCTCCCCTAAGCCAGGCATCCTCCTGGGAATCAGTGAGCCTGGCCTTCCTGAAATTCAAGTTCTCTGTGAGCCTTAACTAAGTTTTGTTTGTTTCTGCCCAGCAGTTTGTTGGGCCCATTTGGAGGCAAGAGGCAGGAAGGACAGATGGACCTAGCGTGTCCCTGCCACGGCCTTCTCCAGGTGCTGGGCGCAGTGCTTGGTGCTCTCAGTAAATTACCTCATCCAGTCACATAGCCACCTGGCTGAGCAGGGGCTTTTCTCCCCTTTAACAGGTGAGGAAATGCTGGTCCAAGGGGAGTAAACAAATGAAGGGAGACAAGAAAGTAGCATTGTGCTCTGGGGCATTTACTTCTCACCCGATGATGGGAGGAGGTTCTAGTACCAGTTTCAAGGATGAAGATGCTGAGGCTCATGTGACTTCCCCTACACCCATCAGTTCAGTCCCGTTGTTCAGTCATGTCCAACCCTTTGTGACCTCATGGACTGCAGCACACCAGCCCTCCCTGTCCATCACCAGCTCCCAGAGCTTACTCAAACTCACGTCCATCTAGTTGGTGATGCCATCCAACCATCTCATCCTCTGTCATCCCCTTCTCCTCCTGCCTTCAATCTATCCCAGCATCAGGGTCTTTTCCATTGAGTCAGTTCTTCGCATCAGGTGGCCAAAGTATTGGAGCTTCAGCTTCAACATCTGTCCTTCCGAAGAATATTCAGGACTTATATCCTTTAGGATGGACTGGTTGGATCTCCTTGCAGTCTAAGGGACTCTCAAGAGTCTTCTCCAACATCACAGTTCAAAAGCATCAGTTCTTTGGTGCTCAGCTATCTTAATGGTCCAACTCTCACATCCATACATGACTACTGGAAAAACCATAGCCTTGACTAAACAGACCTTTGTTGGCAAAGTAATGTCTCTGCTTTTTAATATGCTATCTAGGTTGGTCATAACTTTAAGGAGCAAGTGTCTTTTAATTTCATGGCTGCAGTCACCATCTTCAGTGATTTTGGAACCCCCCAAAATAAAATCTCTTACTGTTTCCACTGTTTCCTCATCTATTTGCCATGAATATCTGATGGGACCAGATGCCGTGATCTGAGTTTTCTGAATGTTGAGTTTTAAGCCAACTTTTTCACTCTCCTCTTTCATCAAGAGGCTCTTTAGTTCTTCTTCACTTTCTGCCATAAGGGTGGTGTCATCTCCATATCTGAGGTTATTGATATTCTCCCAGCAATCTTGGTTCCAGCTTGTGCTTCATCCAGACCAGCATTTCTCATGATGTTCTCTGCTTATAAGTTAAATAAGCAGGGTGACAATATACAGCCTTGACATATTCCTTTCCCTATTTGGAACCAGTCTGTTGTTCCACGTCCAAGTTCTAACTGTTGCTTCTTGACTTGCAAACAGATTTCTCAGGAGGCAGGTCAGGTGGTCTGGTATTCCCATCTCTTTCAGAATTTTCCACAGTTTGTTGTGATCAACACAAAGGCTTTGGTGTAGTCAATAAACCAGAAGTAGATGTTTTTCTGGAACTCTCTTGCTTTTTCAATGATCCAACGGATGTTGGCAATTTGATCTCTGGTTCCTCTGCCTTTTCTAAATCTAGCCTGAACATCTGGAAGTTCACAGTTCATGTACTGTTAAAGTCTGGCTTGGAGAATTTTGAGCATTACTTTGCTAGCATGTGAGATGAGTGCAATTGTGCAGTAGTTTGAACATTCTTTGGCATTGCCTTTCTTTGGGACTGTAATGAAAACTGACCTTTTCCAGTCCCGTGGCCACTGCTGAGTTTTCCCAATTTGCTGGCATATAGAGTGCAGCACTTTAACAGCATCATCTTTTAGGATCTGAAATAGCTCAACTGGAATTCCATCCCCTCTACTAGCTTTGTTCATAGTGATGCTTCCTAAGGCCCACTTGACTTCGCATTCCAAGATGTCTAGTTCTAGGTGAGTGATCACACCATCGTGATTATCTGGGTTGTGAAGATATTTTTTGTCTAGTTCTTCTGTGTATTCTTGCCACCTCTTCTTAATATCTTCTGCTTCTGTTAAGTCCAAACCATTTCTTTCCTTTATTGTGACCATCTTTTCATGAAATGTTCCCTTGGTATCTCTAATTTTCTTAAAGAGATCTCTAGTCTTTCCCATTCTATTGTTTTCCTCTATTTCTTTGCATTGATCACAAGGAAGGCTTTCTTATCTCTCCTTGCTATTCTTTGGAACTCTGCATTCAAATAGGTATGTCTTTCCTTTTCTCCTTGGCCTTTTGCTTCTTTCCTTTTCATAGCTATTTGTAAGGCCTCCTCAGACAACCATTTTGCCTGTTTGCATTTGTTTTTCTTGGGGATGGTCTTGATCACTGCCTCCTGTACAATGTCATGAACCTCCATCCATAGTTCTTCAGGCACTCTGTCTATCAGATCTAATCCCTTGAATCTATTTGTCACTTCCACTATATAATCATAAGGGATTTGATTTAGGTCATACCTGAGTGGTCTAGTGGTTTTCCCTACTTTCTTCAATTTAAGTCTGAATTTGGCAATTAGGAGTTCATGATCTGAGCCACAGTCAGCTCCCAGCCTTGTTTTTGCTGACTGTATAGAGCTTCTCCATCTTTGACTGCAAAGAATATAATCAGTGTGATTTCGGTATTGACCATCTGGTGATGTCCATCTGTAGAGTCTTCTCTTGTGTTGTTGGAAGAGGGTGTTTTCTATGACCAGTGTGTTCTCTTGACAAAACTCTATTAGCCTTTGCCCTGCTTCATTTTGTACTCCGAGGCCAAATTTGCCTGTTACTTCAGATATCTCTTGACTTCCTACTTTTGCATTCTAGTCCCCTATAATGAAAAACACATCTTTTTTGGTTGTTAGTTCTAGAAGGTCTTCATAGAACCGTTCAACTTCAGCTTCTTCAGCATTACTGGTCAGGGCACAGGCTTGGGTTACTGTGATATTGAATGGTTTACCTCGGAAACAAATAGAGATCATTCTGTCATTCCTGACGTTGCATCCAAGTACTGCATTTTGGACTCTTTTGTTGACGATGATGGCTACTCCATTTCTTCTAAGGGATTCTTGCCCACAGTAGTAGATATAATGGTCATCTGAGTTAAATTCACCCATTCCAGGCCATTGTAGTTCACTGATTCCTAAAACATCGATGTTCACTATTGCCATCTCCTGTTTGACCACTTCCAATTTGCCTTGATTCATGGACCCAACATTCTAGGTTCCTATGCAATATTGCTGTTTACAGCACTGGACTTTACTTCCATCACCAGTCACATCCACAACTGGGTTTTGTTTTTGCTTTGGCTCTGTCTCTTCATTCTTTCTGGAGTTATTTCTCCACTGATCTCCAGTAGCATATTGGGCACCTACTGACCTGGGGAATTCGTCTTTCAGTGTCCTATCTTCTTGCCTTTTCATACTGTTCATGGGGTTCTCAAGGCAAGAATACTGAAGTGGTTTGCCATTCCCTTCTCCAGTGGACCACATTCTATCAGAACTCTCCCCCATGACCCATCCATCTTGGGTGGCCCTACACGGCATGGCTCATAGTTTCGTTGGGTTAGACAATGCTGTGGTCCATGTGATCAGATTGGTGAGTTTTCTGTGATTGTTGTTTTCACTCTGACTTCCCCTACACCCACCACTCTGCTCAAATGAGGGGCACAGTCACTTGTTACAGTAGGAATAGCCACTATTCATTGGGAATTAAAGTGCTTTAGATGCATGTCTCGTTGAAAGCTTATAGCATCCCTATACATATTATGTTAGTATCATTGTCCTCTCACAGGGCAGGACCTAAGTCACTCACTCAAGCTCACGTAGGCAGTCAGTGCCATTCAGGATTCAAACCCTAGCAGCTCAAACCCCAGCTCAAAGCTTATCAAGAAAGCATGTAAATCTTGTACGTCTGTGGATTATTTACTGCTTCCACAGCACTTTTGCAAAGTCATCTCATTAGATCTTCACAAGATGGGAAGATAAATCATTACGACCCCTGTTTTACAGATTGGACAGCTGAGGCTTGAAGAGGTGACACGTCCTGCCCAAGACCCGTGAGATTTACAAACTGTGAGTCCAGGGCTGACTCCAGTCGCTCTCCTCTCCTCCGAATTCAAGGCTTCACCACCTTCTGGTCCACCATGGAGGGGAGTATGCTGATGCTAAATGGACACAAGCAGGATTCTCAGGGTATATTCTGAGCACAAAAGATCAGCAGCCAGTGGCAGGTGAGAGTCAGGACTGACCTCGATTAACAAACACAATCGATCTTCATTATTTGTAGATTCTGTATTCACCTCCTGGATAAAATTTATTTGTAGCACCCAAATCAGTATTCGCAGGTGCTTTTGTGGTCATGTGCAGACATGCACAGAATGGAGAAAATTTTGAGTCACCAGACTCATGTTCATAAATGTTCTTTTTGTGACATATTTAGTGCCGTGTTTTTCATGTTTTTGTGCTTGTTGGTGGTGGTGAGCTCACTGTTTAAAAAGGTCCTCGAGCATGTTACTGTCTGGCACCCCCAGCTTAAGAAGGCTGCAATGTGCCTTATGGAGTGTTAGATAAGCTTCATTCAGGCATGAGTTACAGTGCTGGTGGCTGTGAGTTCAACGTTAGCGAATCAACTACATATACCAACTATATATACCCACTTGTTTGTATGTGTGTCTTCCCAGGTGGCGCAGTGGCAAAGAATCCACCTGCCAATGCAGAAGACACAGGTTCAAACCCTGGGTTGGGAAGATCCCCTGGGGGAGGAAATCACAACCCCCTCCAATATTCTTGCTGGGATAATCCCATGGACAGAGGAGCCTGGTGGGTTACAGTCCCTGGGGTTGCAAAGAGTCAGACACAACTGAAGAACTGAGCATGCACACACATGTGTATGTAGATATTAGTAAAGTTTCTTTAAACAGAAGCACACATTAAACAAGACTATGTATTGATCAGCTGGCAAAAATGTTGTAAGAAGTGGATCATGAAAACCTAACCCTGTATTTCCCTGAGGAGCAATGTTTCCTTACTTGCTGTTTCATTGTCTGCAGCAACCTTGCCTGTGAGTGTGTGCTAAGTCACTTCACTTGTGTCCGACTCTGTGAGACCCCATGGACTGTAACCTGTCAGGCTCCTCTGTCCATGGGATTCTCCAGGAAAGAACACTGGAGTTGGCTGCCATGTACTCCTCCAGAGGATCTTCCCGACTCAGGGATCGAATCTACGTCTCTTAAGTCTTCTGCATTGGTAGACGGGTTCTTTACCACTAGCACCACCTGGGAAGCCCCTGAAGCAACCTTAGGACATTAACTGCCATGAATAATAAGGATCGACTGTACTTCTAAAGTTTCTTCTGTGCACACAGGCCTCTGCTTGTTGCTCTTGGAGGGCAGAAGGAAAAACGCAGTTCTTTCCTCCCAGTCCTCTTTATCACCACAAGCAGAGAAGCCTGAAATCTGGAACTGTCTGAACCAGCCTGAGATTAAGACAGAAATCTTGTGGGTGTGAGCAGCAGAAAGAACCTCAAGGGTGGTGCTGTCGGTAGAAAAAGGGCAAGAGTCCTACGGAATGTCATTAATAGCAGCCACATTTACCAAAAAAGTAAAAAGAAGTAGACAAACTTCGTTTTAATAATACATTTTGTTTAACCTGATATATGTAAAATATTATCATTTCAACATATAATCAATACAAAATATTAATGAAGTGATTTGCATTCTCTGATTTGCACTATCTTTCAATTCAGAGTGTGTTTGACACTGAAGTTTCTTGATACTCACAATACATCTCAGTTAGGACAAGCCACATCCCAAGTGCTCAGTAGCCACATGGAACAAATGACTGTTGTTTGGACATGATTCTAAATAGCAAGATATGTCATCCCCAGTTGCACTCAACAAAAAGGATCTGCCCACAGTAGGTATTTAGCAAACCCCTTTCATGGAGCTTGAATTTGGGAGACGTGGTTGTGGATGCAGTTTTATAGAGGGTGGTCTTGAGCGAGTTACTTGACCTGTCCAAGCCTGGGTATCTCTAAAGAGGGTGAAGACAACACCCTCACCTTCTCTGAAGGAGGATAAAATGAGACAACATTGTACAGTGGGACCCTGGTAAACACTGGCTGCCACTACTACTGTATTTCTATTGTTGCTGATGCAAACCCAGCGGTCTATGTCCAGCCAGTGGCTGTGATGGCTGCAGATACACATGGTGCTCTGGGCAACACCCCAAGTCCTCCATATCTAACAGTGCACAAGAAAGTGGAAGCACATGTTTGCCATTTCAGACCAAAGCAGCCAAGCCGGAAACTCAGCAATATTCCAAGAGCCACCTCCAGGAGAATCAGGGGTTAGTCAGGAAATTACTCCCATTTAAAGTGGGCTGAGTCTCCAGGGACCCTGCTGTGTCCCCCAGCTTGGCAGCCATGCCACTGGGGTGGGTTTCATCATTTCTGAAGCCAGGTTTTGCTTAGAGTTGGCAAGAAGAGCCAAGTCGGCAAATGGATCTTCTTCCATTCCCCCAGTGCCAAAGCCTGCGGGCATGGAGCAGGGCTACCGGGGTCTCTCCTGGTCATTTGTTCATCGTTTTGAGCTTGGGGGCTTGGAAGTGTAGTGTTATATGAGGGCCAGATTTCTCAAAGTTCAACTGTGTGTGCATTCCATTTAAAGGAAAAAAATCATTCAGAGATTCTGAAGAATTCCTCTTGAACCCCAATGTGAGATACAGCAAAATGAATGGCTTATTCTACAACAAGGTAGATTATCAGTTTAACAGAGAAGATATGTTTAGATGTCTTGTTAAGGATCTATTTTTTATATTATTGAAATAAAATATGATGTTTTAAAAGTTTTTGTAGGACTTAGGGCTTTCCCAAGACTATGTGTATAAACAATTTGAAAGTCACCGGATTAGGGAGAATGGCAGTGTGGGGGTCATTTGTGAAAGGCCAGGGCAGCCTGAAGGGATGGCCCACGACACCCTGTCCCATCCATCATGTCACCTCTCAGCCTCAGGGAATGGACACCTGGCCTGGGCCCCTGTGCCCACCCCCCGCCTTTAGGTGGCAACTTGGAGCTAATTCCCATGACATTAAACCTGCCTCCCTCACTTGGCAAGCCAGCACCTGTCCTCTTCTCATCTGGGGGCAGGTAGAGTTTTTGTGTTTTATTTTTCTCCCAGCATAACTGTCACCTTTGGGTAAAAATCTAAATGGCATTGGGTTAAATTTCAAACTCAGATATGTTGAAAATATCCCTTAACTTGAAGTTGGAAAGTAGTCACCACTTTTATGAAGAACAGATCTATCTAAAATGATGGCACTCTGCTTGTTGTTGTTGGACTGTAACACATTTTTTGCACTTCCAGACTGTCTCCTCTGCATGAGGCCACACCCCCCAGACACCCCTTAGAATGAGCCAGAAGCAAGTGAGCACCAACTCTGCTGCCAAGATTTTGGACATTATGTTGAAGCCTCCCACCTCGTTCAGCTGAGGAAAATGTGGGTGGTATCAGTCATAAGGGGGTGAGCAGGAGGGGTCAGTGAAATAAATAAGGTGCCTATAAGAGGGCCCAGCACAGAATAGAGGCTAAGCCCTCCCACTTCGGCTTCCCAGGTGGTGCTGGTGGTAAAGAACCAGCCTGCCTATGCAGGAGACATAAGAGATGTGGGTTCGATTTCTGGGTTGGGAAGATCCCCTGGAGGAGGGCGTGGCAACCCACTCCAGTATTCTTGCCTGGAGAATCCCATGAACAGAGGAGTCTGGTGGGCTACAGTCCATGGGGTCGCAGAGTCGGACAGGACTGAAGCGATTTGGCATGCACGCACATCTGCCTCCTGTTTCACCGCTAGAACTTGCTGTGAAATCAGAAGGGGGCTCTCTCTCCTCACCACCCCAGGAAAAAGCAGTCTGTTTGGATAAGGCATCATCCAGAGGAGGCTGTCAACTGCTCAGAGATGGTATCAGACTGCTCTGACTTGTGGCAGCTGAGTGATAAGCAGTATTCTCCCCCATTTCTCTCAGCTTCTCTGGGGTCAACATTCACCACCAGCTCTAGCCAGCAGCACGCTGTCACCCACGTGCTGTTCCCACAGCCACAGAAATGGCTGCAGAGCTGACAGTGGAAGCAGAGATGCAATGCCCTCACCTCCAGCCTCGATGGGCTGCTCCCGTTCACCAGGCCACCAACTGCGGGAGAAGCAGTTAGAGGGAGGGCTGGGTGCGGCAGACCTCTCCTATTCTCTGCCTGCTTGATCTGCAGGAAGTGCTGCTTTCGGTGCCTTGAAAAAGAGAGAGAAGTGGCTTCATCTAGGTGAGCAGCACAGTCAGAGAGAAGGGGAAGCTGTGAGGGAATCAGAACCGTGCTGCCCCAGCTGGCAGACAGTGCCTTGCTGTTCCATAGCCTGGGAAAGGGTATGGCTGCAGAAGACTGGGTCACACGCCCCCACCCCCAGCCCTTAATGCTTTGACCCTGTCGTTCTCTGACACTTCCCCCATTCTATCCAGTGTCAACCAGGAGAACTTGCACTGATCATTTACTCTTTCTGAGCCTTAATTTTCCCATCAGTGAAAGTGGACATAATGATGCCCACTTCTCAGGGATGGGGGGGAATTCAATGAACTGAGACATGAAAACATGCAACAGAGCCAGCACGTAGTAAAGTGAAAGAAAGTGAAAGTCGCTCAGTCGTGTCTGACTCTTTGCAACCCTGTGGACCCATGGAATTCTCCAGGCCAGAATACTGGAGTGGGTTGCCTTTCCCTTTTCCAGGGGATCTTCCCAACCCAGAGATCAAACCCAGGTCTCCCACATTGCAGGCAGATTCTTTACCAGCGGAGCCACAGGGAAGCCCAAGAATACTGGAGTGGGTAGCCTCTCCCCTCTCCAGCAGATCTTGCTGATCAGGAATCAACCTGGGGTCTCCTGCATTGCAGGCAGATTCTTTACCAGCTGAGCTATCAGGGAAGTGTTCAATTAATTAAAAAGTAATTATGATTGATAGATGGTGGCCACATTTAACACCATTTTTTGAAACAAAGGGCTGAGTCCCTTTGGGTATAGTGAGTATTTCTGCCAACCTCACCACACTCTATGAGGGAAAAAAATTAGCCTCCAACCCTCAGATCAAGTTTTCCTGATGCTTGACACAAGTTCCATGCCACCCAGGGCCACCTGCCACAGCGACCTGGCCGTGTACTTAATAAACCTACAGGACTGTCCTTGGCTACCCTGGTCCTGCTCTAGCCCATGTGTGTCTAGAGTCCATGGGAAGTTATCTCCTTGATTTTCAGTCCTCAGAGTTATCCAACAGCCTAATTAAATCTTCCTTGACTTGAAAAGAAAGCACCCCGCCTCCCATCAACCTCCAAGTCCTTTCTTCCCTGTGTCTGTCTATACCTCCCTGAGGGTCTCCACCTCTGAGTAGGGGCTCAGTAGGTTCGGGCTCAGACAGATGCCAGGAATCCCCACCTTTAGCGGTCCTGTCATCTCTGAGAGCCAGGTCTCCAAGGAGGATCTTGCCTCCAATCCCTTGCACCACATCTGCCCAAGTTAGGCTGTGTGTGTGTGTGTGTGTGTGCACTCATTGCTTAGTTGCTCAGTAGTGTCAGACTCTTGGCACTGTAGACTGCCAGGCTCCTCTGTCCATGGGATTTCCCAGGCAAGAGTACTAGACTAGGTTGTCATTTCCTTCTCTAGGGTATCTTCCTGACTCAGGGATTGAACTGGTGTCTCCTGTGTCTCTTGCACTGCAGACAGATTTTCCAGTCGCTGAGCCATCTCAGGGAAGTCTCAAATTAGGATTTGTGAAACCCCAAACGCCCCCTCAGCAACCTCCTTCTTAATGGCAGACTCCTCTCTGGCCTCCCCACTCCCATTCCTGCTCCTCTGCACCCCTTTTGCCACACTTGATCCTCTAGAGCAGTGGTCCCCAACATTTTTGGCACAAGGGACCAGTTGCATAGAAGACAATTTTCCACAGACCCAGGGTGGGCAGGGAGGAGTGGTTTCAGGATGATTCGAGCGCATTGTATTTATTGTGCACTTTATTTCTATGTTTATTACATCAGATCCACTTCAGATCATCAGGCATTAGATCCTGGAGGATGGGGACCCCTGCTCTAGACCATGAATCTACTCCAGTTACCCATCCCTTCCTCAAACCAATCAGTGACTGAAATTCCCTACTCCTTCCCAGGATGTAGAAGGTTTTTCTGAAATTGCCTTTACCTTTCTGCCCAGCTAACTCCTATCCCAGCCTCAGGTCTCAGCTTAGGTGTCACCTCCTCTAGGAAGTCCTCCCTGATGCACCTCTCAAAGCTCCCACAGCTGCCTGTTCTTTTCCACCAAAGCATGTATTGAACCCTATGTACTGACACCCTGTCTCTTTGACTGTCTGAAATAAGTCAGTTCTCTCTGCTTCCCAGTGCCTACTGCAGAACTGAAAATTGTGCAAAATTAATGAGTTGATTGATTTGGAATGACTGTTTCTGGAGACTCTACCCAAGGCTCTCTCGGCATTGGGACCAGCAGTTCAGAGCTCCTCCAAGACACTGGGAGATGTTAGAACTCGCTGGCCTGTGGCCCAGCAGAGGTCTGTGGTTTTACTGCTAATGGAAATTGGCCTGGCAGATCAAAGACAACAGCCCCTACAGTTCAGGTCGCCAGCAGCCAGCTATTGAAATATCAGTGGAATCGGTAATTCAAAATTAAGTGGGTTAATGATTGACGGTCCGTTTGCAAAACCTGGCCCACCAACACTCTTCTTCCAAACAGGGCCTTTCCTTTTCTGCCTTGGCTGGGAGCTTCCCAAACAGGAGTTCATTCAGCTCTTGCCATGCCCTGCCCCCACTCCACCCAAATTTTAAAAGGCCCTTGTTCTCAAAACTCTACACCATTCCTGTGAGATGTCTTAGAAAGCCTTAGCACCTGAGATCCCCTTTCAGAATTAAAAACTCACAAATTTGAACCAAGGGGGCAAAGTCGGGTGCAACTTTGCACCTGTAAACACATGAGTCACTTGATTAAGAAAATCAATTTCAAAAGTAAAATCAAGTTCACAATTTTTTTCCTGTGGGGAAAGTTGGTGGTCAGGGGGAGCATGTGGAGGGGGAGAAATAACTTCAGTTGCATCAGCTTTCAAACCCTAATCACAGTCTCAATATTCTGGGCTGTCCGCATTTGGGAAAATGACTTTTCCCCTGTTGGCGCTTTTTTGGGTTGATCACAGGGAGATGCACACAGGCAAACAACCCCAGAGGAATTCAAAGCCACCGTACCCCAGGGCAGGCAGGGCTGGCTCCCTCATCTTTGTTGAGATGCCAGGGAGAAGACTGGGGGTCTAAGAAGAAGCAGAGGTCCCACCATGTCAGATAAGGGAGACCCCACCCAGGGTAACCCCGCATGCAGAGCCTTCAATGGGCTCAGACGTACAAGCGCTTTGATGATAAATGGAGAATCTGCAGGAGAAAAACGTCCTTCGTGAAGGCTCTACCTTGCAGCTTAACTTTGCTGGGCCTGTGCTCAGAGCCCAAGTTCAGAGAAGGCACAAGCTGCCTGGTCCAGTCCAGCCCCTCCTCCTGACTACCCAGATGAATGATTCCAAGAAGGCTGAGCTGGGCTAAGGATGCCCTCGGTTACAGAGACAAAAGGACAAGTGCAGCCCAGGAATCCCGCCTTGGCTCTTCTGTTTTCTTCTGTAAAACAGGGAGAGTCTCCCCTTTCCTTTAGGTAAGGTGAGGATCCAATGAAATCATTTGCCTGGAGGAGGTGGCTGTGTGCCCAGCACTGCACCCTCTCTCAGCTCTCCTGAAAGCAAGGGGCATTCGTTCTCAATGACTGTGACTCACACCATCACCCTGGGTCACTCCAGAAATGCTTTTTCCTGCCTTGCTGGAAAAGAGACAGAAGAGTTGGAAAGAGGAGAAAGGTGGCTGCTTTGTCATCAGGTCTCAGGCAGAGGACACAGGAAGACAGGTTGAGATGGCTCCCTTCCCAGAGTGCTGGCTACTCGCCAGGCTCCTGCCTGGGGTTGGGTGGAGTGGACGTGGGGGTGCTAGGGGCCAAGAAAGGCCAGAGAATGGAAGGCCACCTCCATCACCCCCTCCAATTCTTTCACCCAACTTTCCTTCATTTGTTATGAGAGAGAGATCTTGGGCTGCATATTAATAAAACAATGGAATTTTTATTTCTTTTTCTCATAAATTACATAATTCAAACCTTAAAACACCTTTAATGAACAGTGACTGGGCATGTGACACTTAATAAAACTGGGCTCAGGTCAGTTTCTGCTTGACAGGCTACCAGCCGAGAATGTGACTTACCAGTAAATGATTAAGAGGCGGGGATCTTTCCTGGGCTCTACTATTAAACACTTCAAAGGTTTCCAAAGTCAGATAAAATGAAAAGCAAATGTGTTTCACTGCCTCTCAAATGCCTCAAATGTTTTAGCAGGTGCAAGCAATGAAACCTTCCATGGTGACAGCATTTTAGGGTCTGCAAAGTGCACCCGGCTGAATTCTGGGAATTCTGGGCTGGCTTCATAAAAATTCATGATTTCCAAGGAGGAGAGAGGTTCGTCTTCAGAGCCCATCTACATATGTGGCCCAGAAGGAAAATGTCTCAGGGTCCTGAGGGTTGTGGGTCAACTTAACCCTTTCTGTTCCAGGAAAGACACATGCATAGAGCACGGAGGATCCTGGGAGGGGCAGCCTTGCGCTGGCAAAACAGAAGGACACCTCTTTGGGTTGGTCTAGACTCTCCAAAGGTGCATTAATGGTCAACTCAAATCCAAGTCCTCTTTTTCTGAGTATATTATTCTGTGATCTACAGATGCCCCAAAGATGACGAGTCAGCCAACTTAATACATAGAGATGGCATTTTTGTTGTTTAGTCACTCAGTCATGTCTGACTCTTTGCGATCCCATGGGCTATAGCCCACCAGGCTCCTCTGTCCATAGGATTTCCCAGGCAAGAATACTGGAGTGGGTTGCCATTTCCTTCTCCAGAGATGGCATGATTCTGTGCAATTAATTTAACCTCTCTGCACCCCAGTTTACTCATCTCTGAGATGGGGATAACTGTAGCACCCACCTCACAGGGATTTTGTGAGCATGAAATGGGTTAACATCTTAGAACCTCATAGATCACATAGCAGAATTCAGTACATGTTCACCATCCTTATTGTCCCGTTAGGAAAAATGAATGTGAAAAGTTAGCCATTGACAGCCTGGCCATTTGAGTTTTTCATTTAGAATTTGCTGTAACTTAGCTTTATAAGTCATGGTAATCTCTCACATAGACATATAATATTTTATAGTTTACAAAGGACATTCTGAGACGTTACCTCATTCCAACCTCCCAATGGTCAAAGCTGGCAAGGCAGGGATGACCATCCAAGGACCAGCAGTGGGTTTCTACCTCTGCTGTGGCTGCCTTGCATAGAATTGGTCCCATCATTTGGACCGCCATACCCTGAGGGCACCCATCTGTGAAATGGGTACAGAGGGGCTCCCTGTGAATCACAGCACACACCTTCCTCAGGAGGTGGCACCTCCACCATCTGCTCAGTTATCAGGACCACTGAACCTACTCTGCACTTTTTTCTTGTTCATGAAGGAATTCAAATGCTTTTACATATTATCTCAGTAATCTTGCAAGCACTTGTTTATGAGACCTCAGCTTTTATTCTTCCCTCTCATAATGAGGAGGGCAGTGAAATGGCATTCCAAGAGTCAATGGAGGAGAACCCTTTAGTTCTTTCCTCAGGGAATAGCTGAACAAGTGATTGTTATCAGAGAACATTCTCCAGAGTTCCCAGCCATGCAGGATTACTCCCCCCTCATCAACACCCACGATTCGGTGCACATCTCTGAAAGATTTTGTAGACGTGTCACATAGATCCTTCCCCACATGACCGCTATGCCACCTGAACACGGTTATATGCATCTCACTAACCAGCCACCCAACCCCTGCCGGCTCTGCCCCTACCCCAGTCAGCACAGTTAGAGATTCCCTTCAACAAAATCATGGTGAGTGTTCGACTCAGACGTCTCTCCTCCCCTTCAAAAACCAAGTTGGACCCCACTTGGTCTCTACTCTCTGCTCTTGATACACACCAGCCATAACCTATGCATTTACACCTTTCTAACCACCCTACTTAAGGACATAATTTTAAGATGTATGTGAGAGGTAATTACCAGGCTGTTCTTCAAGCCTTAGTATAATATTGAAAATGCAAAACATCTTGAGTGCCTAGCATTAATGAAATTTAGACCCATTCATCCTAGTTCAGCTGAAGAACCAGGCAGGTGTTATTTACATGAGGTTGATAGTGATGTGAAAGGAGCTTCACTGTGTATGTGAACAGAAATCCATGGGTCACGCTAAGTTACAAATAAGCATACTCTAATGCTCTGTGTCTAGATTGATCCCCTCTTTACTAGAAAAACAAACTTTATATTTTTTTCATCTTTATTAAAAGATATAAAGGCCTATTTTTAAAAGCCCATGAGGCTATACATGAGTTGGTGAATAATATTTACTGCTCAGTCATATGATTTCAATTTATTATAATTTTTCTTCAATTTTATTCTCAGTACTGTAATTTCAGATTTCACATTTTGCTCGATTTTCTTTCTTTGGTCCATCGTGTTTTCTGATTTCTTTATAAGAAGTGATTTCATCTGCTATATTTTTTAAGTGTTCTTTTTAATTAAAAAAAAAAAGGTACTTAGAATTTTACAGCTGACCGTAGCTTTGGAATTCATCTAGTCTAATGATCTTAGTTTCCAGGTGGGTAAACTGAGGCCCAGAGAAGTGAAGTGCCTCCAAAAAGGTCATCATCTGGTGGCAGAGCCAGGTTCCCTGATTATTCCCGTTCTTTCCAGGAAGTCCTGAGATGTCTCTGGGATTTTTATAAATATGGAGAAACTGTTTTCATAAAGTCACCTGCATGAAACCCCCTTCCCTCCCGGCAAAGCTCAGCATCTCTCGATTGGCTCAAAATCAAAGGTGCCCTTTACTGCTTCTGTCTCCACCCCTTTCCCCCAGGTCGTAATACCAATGGCACATATCACAGCGTATGTGCCAGGACACCAGGTGAATGTTACGCCAGGTTTCAGCACATTATTCTTGTCCAAGTCTCCATTGTGTGTGCAGGACGAGTGTGAGACACAGCTCCACCCTCAGCTTGCCCCACCCCTTGGCTCATCCCAGTCTAGCTACGTGGTTAATGAACAACAAGGCCAGATGAACGGGTGGAGATTGTTTCAGCCAGCTTCAAACAAAGATTTCTTTTTCTAAACCACCTTAAGCCTTTGTGGTTTTTCCTTCTCATCCATCATGACTCATTCTTGTGTCGAGACTAACATGGATGGTTGCTTATTCTGCTCAATTGCAGTGATTTTTTTTTCATCAAGGAAAAGAAACGCTGAGTTGAATCCCCCAGGGAGGCCACAGTTGTAGGTATGGGAAGGAGAGGCAGGCTGGGTCATACTGATCCCCTGCTGAGGCCTCCAAAAGCAAGTTCAAGTTGGAGCCTTACTAGGGCTGATGCCTGCACCTTCCCAAAGCTTTTGCCTCCTCATGGGGCTCCCCAACCACCTGGCTCTCTGCACCAGATCCACTGGGCTCTTTGCAGATGGAGAGAATTGTCCAAGATCACAAAGCTAGTGAGAGGCCCCTGCCCCTACTTGGGTATTTTCCCTCCTACACCAGCCTCTGGGAGAATGTGGGAGTGGCCTGAGAGCCCTGTCGCTCTATCTATAAGAGGCAGAAGGAACACGCTGAACCATTTAGGAATGAGGGTAGAAAAGTAAGACCATGAAAAATGTCCCAGCTTCAGAAGCTTCTAGCCAAGGGCTTATATAACATGAATCATTTGTTTTCCTCCTTTAGTATTTTTTCCTTTTAAACCTTAAATCATACCGAAGTCTCAGAACTTTCATTCCTGGGAGCCTATTCCATAGAAGGAAAAGCAATTACCTAAAAGATATGGATCTGCATGTAAACATGTAAGGATGTTTAGCACAACATTGTTCATAGTAGCCAAGAATAAAAACTGAACATTAAATGAATTTCCATCAATGGAAGAATGGCCAAATAAATCAGATGTATGCCCACTATGAGTGAATCTCATAACTTCATTATGAGATTGGGGGGTGGGGTGGATTTCCATAGCATAGTGGTGAATGAGAAAAGCAAGAGGCAGCAGTACCTTTCGTGGAAGCATCATCTTGTACGTGTCTATATTTATCTATGTATCATTCTACCAGCACTTAAAAGGGTGTGTGTGTGTGTGTGTGTGTGTGTGTGTGTGTGTGTGCTCAGTCATGTCTGACTTTTTGTGGCCCCCTGGACTGTAGCCCACCAGGCTCTTCTATCCATGGAATAAGATTGGAATGGGTTACCATTTCCTACTCCAGAGGATCTTCTCGACCCAGTCGCCTGCATTGGCAGATGGATTTTTTACCACTGTGCCACCTGGAAAAAGGGTGTAGAAGGACAGAAAACAGATTACTAGCCTGAGTTGGAGGTGGGGGTGGGGGAACAAGAGGGGAAAAGCAAGTTTTTCAAAAGCCTGCTCTCAAAATCAGCATTTTAATAAAATCTTAAATATACAAATTATTTGTGTGTGGGTGCTTATGACCTTGAAAAACTGAAGATTGAGATGGATTCAGATTCACTGACTTGTAGAGCCATTAAGTATTCAAAGCAAACTAGGTTGAGAGAAATTTATAAAGTAGGATTCCATCTCCATAAGAACAACAAATAAAGCCCCTGTTACTTTGCCACCAATGTCCATATAGTCAAAGATATGGTTTTTCCAGTAGTCATGTATAGATGTGAGAGCTGGACCATAAAGAAAGCTGAACCCCAAAGAACTGACGCTTTCAAATTGTGTAGTTGGAGAAGATTCTTGACAGTCCCTTGGACTGCAAGGAGATCAAACCAGTCAGTCCTAAAGGACATCAACCTGAATATTCTTTGGAAGAACTGATGCTAAAGCTGAAGCTCCGATATTTTGGCCACCTGATGTGAAAAGCCGACTCATTGGAAAAGACCCTCATGCTGGAAAAGATAGAAGGTAAGAGGAGAAGGGGCCGACAGAGGATGAAATGATTGGATGGCATCACCGACTCAATGGACATGAGTTTGAGCAAGCTCCGGGAGATGGTGAAGGACAGGGAAGTCTGGCGTGCTGCAGTCCGTTGGGGTCACAGAGTCAGACACGACTGAGTGACTGAACAACAACAATGAAAGGGTATGTGCAGTCTTCCCTGGAGGCTCAGACAGTAAAGAATCTGCTAGCAAAGCAGGAGACTTGGTTTGATCCCTGGGTCATGGAAGACCCATGGAGAAGGAAATAGCTACCCATTCCAGTATTCTTACCTGAAGAATTCCATGGACAGAGGAGGCTGGTGGGCTACAGTCTGTGGGGTTGCAAAGAGTCGGACAGGATTGAGAGACTAACACTTTCACTTTCTTTCGCTTTCTTTCAGGGGACGTGTGTATGTGAGAAGGAGGAGGAGAGACCACAGACCCAGCATCACTGGACACTCAGGAGACGGCTGGGGTGGAGACAACTTTTCTTTCTGTACCTTATTCTTGTCTCCCAAAATGCTTTTAAAAACTTTATTTTTGCGTTCTAAAAAGTTATCAAATTGATGGTGCTTTCAGTGTTCCAACGTGCTTATTCTTTGGTGACTTAAGTGAAATATTAAGTGATATTTTGTTACCGAAACAGGTGGTATTCCAAGGGGATGGCTGTTGCTGAGTGTGGGGGAGACCCAGGCCAGGCAACTGGGACCCCCCTCCCTGACCGCCTGGTTGAAGGACTGTGGGGCCTCCTGTCAGAGGCTTGGGGAGGCCTGGACGCGGTGCTGGTGGAAATGCCTTCCTCACGCAAACCAGGGGTCCTCTGATGGGTGGACAAAGGCTGGGGTGGTCCACCACTCTGGCCACCTGGGAACCAGGCTTTGAGGCTGTAAAAAGCCCAGTCTGGGGGGCCACCTCTGAGGAGGCAGAACTGAGAGTCCTGAGGGAGGGCTTTTCTCCCCTTGCGGGGTTTTGGTCTCTGCCCAGCCTCCCCGGTTGTTGTAATTGTGTTGCTTACTGAGCAGGTGAGAAAACAGGCAAAGGGCTGATGTTAACTTAATTTCTGATAAGTTTTCACATGAATCAAAAAGCCTGAGGTCGAATTCTCCAGACTCAACTCTAACAGATGTGGGAAAGGAGGAAGGCGGAGGTCTGGCATCAAAGGGGAAGGGGCACGGCCCTCCTAGGTCTGCTGAGGAGGTGGGCCATGGTCACAAGGTCGGAGGGCAGGCTGAGGGCAGTGCCCATGCCCAGGAAGCCACGCAGGAGCCCCTCCAGCGGGCCCCCCGGGCACGCTCTGCCGCCTTCCCGGCAGAGTCTTCTCCGGAGCACTCACCACCTCCGACACCCTCTGGGTTCACTTGTTTATGGTCAGGTGCCCTTTTCCAAACTGGAAGCTTCCTGAGGTCATGGGGTTCCATTTGTTTTGCTCCCTCCCTCATTCTCATTTTCTGGGACTGTGCACATAGAACTCACCCGTGGTTACTAAATAAACGAACACATAAACAGTGAAAAAGAGTAGACCAGAAATTCAGTGAAAACCTAAAAATGTAGCTCTTCAACAATGGGAACGTGGAAGTAAATAAAATGTAGTATATCTACTTGAATGAATATTACACAGTCACCAAAAAGGGTTCATATCATGAAATGTACCCCAAACTGCTCACAGTCATTATCCTTTGGGGTAGTTTTAAAGGAGGGACTGTGTCTTCCCTTTTTCCTATTAGGTAATTCTGAAATATATTTTACATTACTTTGTATTTCATTTGTAAACAAAACAATAAAAATACATTAATGTAGGGGAAAAGTTTGAAAGTTTTTGTAATGACACAGGAAAATAATTTTGAAGCAGGGTTAAGCTAAAAAAAATTCAAAGTACAAACCTTTAGATGGAATAATTCTATAGATTTATGTGTCCAGCAAAGAAAGAAGAAATTTTAGCAGGGATTATCTCAATTTGTTTCTTCTGCTTGGTACTTGTCTGTTTTCAGAATTACTCACAATAAGCATATAGTCAGGGGGGAAAAAAAGATTTATTTAAAAATACAAATTTAACATAGCTATATTTCACTATGAGAAATGTGATTATGTAGACATATAAGGTGGGAAACAAGAAAATTTTAATTTTTAAAAAAACTGTCAGATCAGGGCTTCCCTGGTGGCTCAGAGGTAGAGAATTCACCTGCCAAGGCAGGAGACACGGGTTTGATCGCTGATCCAGGAAAATCTTACATGCTGTGGAGGGACCAAGTTTGTGCACCACAACTATTCAGCCTGTGCTCTGGAACTGGGGAGCTACAACTACTGAAGCCGGTGCACCCTAAAGTTGGTGCTCCACAATGAAAGAAGCCAATGCAATGAAAGCCCATGCACCTCAACTATAGCGCAATTTGCCACAACTAGGGAAAAGCCCGTGCAGCAACAAAGACCCAGCATAGCCAAAAATAAAAATAAATAAATACATTTAAAATTTTTTTAATAAATAATAAGGAAATAGGAAAAAGCTATATGTGTGTGTGTGTGTGTGTGTGTGTGTGTTTGTGTGTGTGTGTGTGTGTGTATAAAGCCTATCAAATCAGAATGAGACTCTGGTTTGCAGTGAAGACTGTACCTGCTGTTCAGAAGACAGAGATGTTCTTCAACGTTTTCAGGAAGAGACAGATCTATACCCCCAGTCAGAGGTCATCACTGTGATAAATCTCCTTTACTTCAAGTCAGCCTTCCTCAGGTCTAACTTAATTCCCTCCAGTTTCAAAAGAAAGCCCATCATTAGTCTTAATGGAAATGACTGGCAGACTTGAAAGTGGGGAGCCATTAAGCCGTCCCCACCTTTCCACATCCTCTGTCCCTCCAAATGTTAAATACTTTTAGCTCCTTTAATCCTGCCTTTCAACACTTCCAAGCGATTGTAAGATCCCCTGGCCTCTTTCCAGGATCCCTGCAATTTTCTCCAAACAGGGTACCCAAAACCGAACTTGGGCATGGACTTGGCCAAAGCGAAAATGGCCGAGCAGTTTGCTTCTGGGGTCTTGCAAAGCCGCCTCCTACTGATTTGTTCCCATGCCACCGGCTTAAGAGAACAGTACTTCACTGAAATGGGGCTGCTGCGAGCTTCTCCAGGCAGCCTGGCCTCTGGGCACTGCATTGGTGACCTCCTCATTAACCAGGCCTCCCAGCTCTGATTCCTGTGTCTCTGCCTTCCAGGGTTCAGCGTGGCTGCATTCATATGGTCCCTTTCTCTCAGTGCCGCCTACTACAGTCATCAGCCACTAACTCTGCCCCAGGAGAAGACCTGGCCTTAGGCCGGGTGCCAGTTTTAAGCAGTATCTCCAGAGGTGCCACCCTGCTGGCCCAGGCTGGTCAGACACATAGGGCAACTGTACCATAGCTGCCACTCTCCAGGACAGGACTGTCACTGACACTGACCGCCAAACAGTGTCTGTGAATGGACAGGTAGACTCCATTCAAACGCCAAGCAGTTTATCTGGGAATTGTCAGTCTGAACCACACACCCACACCCACAAACCCCGCCCCTCCACACACACACCTTGTTGTTGCATTCAAAAACAAATTTAAAACACATTTATGGAGTTAACAGACTGTGAGAGGTTTTGTTTTTTTAATACAGTAAAATTAATTTGTAAAGGTTTCAAGATATTAACAAATGACCAATGAGACTGTTTCATAATTGATTTAGAAAATTCATTAGGTACACAATGTGGCTTTCTTATTAACTTACTTTAGCTGCCAGTTGAGCCTCTGTTGCCCTTGGGTGGATCCAGGAAGAGGAATTCCTGTGGTCATCTGGATTGGAGCCTCACCCCAGGACCCCACCCTTTGCTTCAAGGCTTTGGGCCAGGACATTGCCCCAGGGATCAGGATGAGTTGCCTTTCATGCCAGGGGAGTTGGGGGAGGGGTCTTCAAGAGACTCAGGGAGTCTCCTGGAAGTGCCACTTCCTCCCATCTCATCTTCCCCAGAGGATCCTCGTGACCTGCTGTAAGTCACCAGAATAGTGTTCTGATTTGAGATCCTAAACTTGGCTCTCTCCATGGGCAGTCTCAGGGGCAGTGGGCAAAGATGAGGGTGAGACATCCACACTCCCAAAGTCTACTTCGGGGCTGCCCTCAGCCTTCAACCCACCCCATATATCTCCATGACAACACCTTCTCATCCATCTACCCATCTATCCATCTGTGCATTCATTCATCTGATACTGAATGCTCACTAAATGCCAGGCCCTTGGCTGGATACTAGAAATTTTACTCCTTATTTCTTTCTTTTCACTTGTTTCTTTCCTAAGAAGAGAACGGAAGCAGGAGCCCAGGAGTCCCAGTAGAAACTGGGCCAGCTGTCGGCTGGGGACCAGTGAGAACCAGGACTTTCTGCCCTTTGAAGAAAGTCCTGGGAGGTAAATCTGAAGGTTTCTTTGAGGTCCTGGGGGTCGACCCCCATTGCTCATCACACTACATCCCTCACTACTACTGCATTGTTTTATTTTTCTACATAGCACTTATTATCCTGGATAGGTTCCACCTGTATTCGATTTTTCATTTATTGTCTCTCTCCACCCACCAAAATGTAAGCTGTAGAGATTTTGTCTTGTTCACTGCAACTTCCCTAGTGGCCAGATCAGTGCCCAGCACATGGATGGTACTACTCAAAAATGTTTGTTTTAGGTAGATGTATAGATGATGGATGGATGGATGGGTGGATAGGTGGATGGAAGGATGGATAACAGACATGGTTCCTGCCCTTGTGGGTATTTTGGTTTTGTGAAGGAGACTATGAATTAAAGAATCATGAAGGCTGACACCACATTTTCATTTTCACAGCTATACCCTCAGCACCTAGCAAAAGGTTGCACATGTAGTAGATGCTCAGTAAATATTTATCAAAAGAATTAATTTTTTAGGGAAACAAGAAATGCATGAAGTGACCAGGAAGGAATTTAAAGGAATAAATCCCCTTACATTTGTATAATGCTTTTCATTTCCATGCCTTTTGCTGAACACAAAGGGAGATGTGAAAACTCTATAGAAACTAGAGATCTCCCTACAAATAGGTAATCATCCTTGCCATGGTTCAGCTTACTCCCCCAGCATACCAGGACAAGGATTTTATCCTCTGAGCATCACTACCCTCAGAGAGCGGCAGTGACCTGCTGTATGTCACCTGGATAGTGTTCTGATTTGAGAGCCTAAGCTTTGCACTCTCTATAACTCTTCCAAAAACACAGTGTCACCAGGTGCTTGGAGAAACTATGCGGGTTGATTAAATGCAGCCAGCGTTAAGTTCAAGTCCAAAGATCAAGAGCTAAGCAAAGATGAGGAGCAGAAGAGCTAAGGAAACTTGCAAATGAATTGAGTTGATAATTTTGGTTCATTTTTTTCAGCAGAGTCTTCCATTTCTTCCTTCAGGAAAAAAAAAAAAAAAAAGCCTACTTAGAAGAAGGCATGGGGTCTCCAGGAGGGAAGACCCTGAATGCCTTTAGGCTTTTCTCTGACATCCCTGCCTTTCTGATCCATGGTCGCTGTGGAATTTGGTCAGTTCTGCATCTTAGCCACATCTGACCAAGCTAGGCTCACCTTGTCCATGGCTTTAAGGTTCTGAGGAAGAGAACATGTGAGGGGGGTATGATAACCCAGACCTTGGGGAATTCCCATCCCTGTTGGAGACAGAAAACTCCTAGAACCGCAAAGCCAGCCCCCAGGCAACATCCAGAATCCTATGATGCTGAGAGTCAAAGGAAGCGGCTCCTGTCACACCGGAGCCTTCGGAGGGGCTGCCCAAGTAGGCAGGGCTGAGTCTGAGCTTTGCAATCCTTCCTTGGCCATGAGGAAGAACTCCTGGCCAGCAACAGAAACCCAGCTTAACCCAGCTTATGGGGGACCACAAGGGAGATTCTGGCGCAAGTCATTGAAAACTCCCTGGGTAAGTCTGGATCCAGCTCCTGAAGAATCTGCCTCTTCTTCTCAGCTGTTTTGTCCGGAAGGCCGTCTGCTACAGTGGCCAGAGCCGCTCTAGGTTCACATCCTTCTAGGCTCAGGTCTACTGTCAAGGGGTGTTGCTTTCTAGTGGGCTCTAGCTGCAGTCCCAGAATTTGCTGGTTCCGATGGAGCCCTGTTGACGCCAGAGGGAGATGAAGCTCTGATTGGCCAGGGCTGGTCACATGTCCCGCCCCTGGAGCTTGTGGGTTGCAATCAGTTCCCCCACCCCCACCCCACCCAAACCCTGTGAACCGAGAGCCCAGGAGCAAGGCTTGGCTTGGAGGCTGAGTGGAAAAAAACGGGAATTAGTCACTCAGCAGGATAAAGAAAATGTTTGCCATAGAGATTTGTGATTATGATTCTGCTCTTTCAAATGAAAAAATTGGGGTCCAGAGAGATTAAGCAGCTTCTCCCAAGTCACATAGAGAACTGGGGAGAAACTTTCTGCGTTGCTTAAACATCCTGCTCTAAGTAGTACCCACGATGCTGGGTCACCTGCTGCCGTGTCCTGAAAACTCACCATTTGCGTCTGCATTCTTGGGAAGACTGGTTCTAAGAAGGATGTCTGTCTAAGCAGGCTTTCGTCTGGAAAACCATGTCATCTGCCCTGCGGGCTAAAGAGGATGCCACATCCTTCTCCATGAATAGAGCTCAGAGCCATCCTCCCTCCACCCGCCACTCTTTTCTTTTTCTTTTTTCACTCTTACTGACTTGGAACTGAAACATTATTGTAGTAACTATTTGTTTCGGGGAAAAAAATTGTAATTGCTTCTAGATCCACTCACTGGTTTCAAGAGCACTTTAACCTTTAACTTTCTCAGTACAAAAGGAGGCTTGCTGGGCGGTGAATCTAACAAGACCATCATTTATCGCTGGCAGAGTTCATTAGTCAATCGTAACAGTTTAATTATTAGCATTTTAATGCATGAGCATTTAACCAGACAGAACAACAAGCTCTGGAGTACAGAACAAGACTTCTTAAATAGAGCTGAATTAACCCACACAATTGTATTGTGGTGTTTTATTAAAACAAGATGGTTAAAATGCAAAAAACAAATAGGTCCATATATTTAGCCAACAAACCAGCATTTGGCTTCACGGTGTTGAGGGGATGGGTGTTTTTTGTTTTCACTTGAATTTGGACTTTAAAATTTTTGTTTTATTTTTCCTGCCCCAAGTTATAGGTTAAAATGATACAAAGAGGATCTACTTTGGTGCACCGATTTGTGATGTGTGACTTTAATAAAAGAGAGACAGAAGATATAAGGAGAAAGTCTGCAAAAGGCAGTGAGTGACTTGGCCTGGGCTCTATATCCCTCAATTCTAGCTGCACAGAAGAATCACCTAGAGGGCTATTTTTTAAAAATATGTATTTATTTATTGATTTGGCTGTGTTGGGTCTCCACTGCGGCCAGCTCTCTACTTGTGATGCACAGGCTCAGCAGTTGCAGTGCATGGGCCCAGTTGCCCCATGGCGTGTGGGATCTTAGTTCCCTGACCAAGGATCGAACTCCTGTCTCCTGCATTGGAAGGTGACTGTTAACCCGTGGACTACCAGGAAAGTCCCCTAGAGAGTTTTTTAAACTGCTCTGTCCAGTCTGCACCTCCAGAGAATCTGACATTCTGGTGGTCCAGAGTGATTTTTTTTTTTTTTTTCAAATTCCCAGGCTATTCTAACATGCACTCAGGACTGGACACTGGGCTCTATCTCCACAAGACGTGGTGGATCACTAAGCTTCATTTTTTGAGTAAAAATACGGCTCTTCAATGTTCACAGCAGCTTGATTCACAATAGCCAAAAGTAGAAACAATCTAAATGTCCATCAGAGGATGAATAGATAAACAAATGTGGTGTGTACAAGCCAGTGGCATATGATGAAATCTTAAAAAGGAAAGAAATCTTGATATATGCTACAACCTAGATGACTCTTAAAGACATTTTATAAAAGCGAAAGTGTTATTAGCTCAGTCATATCTGACACTTTGTGACCCCATGGACTGTAGCCTCCCAGCCTCCTCTGTTCGTGGGATTTTTCAGGCAAGAAAACTGGAGTGGGTAGCCATTCTCGTCTCCAGGGGATCTTCTCTACAAAAGGACAAATAATGTATAACTTCATTTATGTGAGGCTCCTGGAAAAGTCAAATTCATAGAGGCATAAAGTAGATCAGAGGCTACTAAGGTTTTAGAGAGGGGAGGTAATGGGAGATTATTGTTTACAGGGTATAGAGTTTTTACTTGAGATGATGAAAAAGTTATGGAGATGGATAATGGTGATGGTTGCACAATGTTATAAATGTGCTTAATGCCACTGCATTGTACACTTTAAAAGGCTAAAAATGATATATTTTATATTATGTATATTTTACCAAAATTTAAAAATGAAAAAAAAAAAGAATAAGCCTTGCCATATTCACGTGGTAGAATCAATGTGGGTTATGTGAGATTGTGGATAAAAGCCTTTTGTAAGCTTAAAACGATGTGCACATTTAAGGTGGTAGTAATATTCTTTAATTATTTGTTTTAATCATTTTGTTTTAATAAAAGGCTACAATATAAACAGCTGAGAAGGTTAATTAATAATGTCAAATCTAAATGAGTATAATTAATGTCACTCAGCAAAGGCCTTCACTAGACTCAAAACATATTTTCTCTTGGGGGTAATCATAGCCTGATTTTTCTAAACAGTTTCTCCTTTGGCTAGGAAGCAGGAACTATTAGGGAAGAGAGGAAAAAAATGCAAAGCCCCACATTTTTCATTTGAGACTAGATATTCATAGCATAATCTCACATGTGGTCTGTAGCATCCTCATCCAGGCCTCTGGGAAGAGGAGGTCTGCAATGGCCTCACCTACAACAGACACTGGACAAATTATAACAATCATAAAAGCCAGCATTTATTGACTCTTTGCTAAATGCCGGACTTCTGATGGAAGTGTGGCTAGGGGTGGTTGGAAGGATGGATGGGCAAAGAAAAGATAGGTGACTTCTCCTCATGACCAGTCAAGAACAAACTCAGAACCCCAAAGAATTTTCTATCAGTTTTTTACATTTAATTCAAGCCATGTAATTCAATCGAGAGAGTCTGTGGGTTGGTTGGGATCTGGGCCTGATTCCTAGATGGTGAAGATGTCACTGGTCCCTCAGTGAATAGAGAGAATTCCCCTAGTTCCTCTCTCTCATCTCTGACCATCATTGTTTGGTTCTTTTAAACTCTTGTCTTCCCATCCTCACCCCTCATGCATCAAGAACCTGTGAAAGGAAGAAGGCAAAGTGGAGAATCCTCAGGATTGATTGCCTCTGAGTTTATGGAAAGGTCAGGCTGGAAAGAATAATTCTTGTCCCTTTCTGCGCTAGAAGACTTTATGACTTGTTCTCTGCCTTGAGGTATAAGCTAGGAAATGTAGCAATTCCCCTCCTATTATTTATATGAAGACAGTCAGCCTCCCAGAAGTACGGGGTTGGTGGGCAAATAAGGAGGGAACTGTCCCTCCATGTTTTATTTATTTTGATTCATTTAAATGGTACCTTGCTGATATTTCCTAAGGAATTTAATGCAGCTTGCAAATTGGATACATCATAACAAGATAAAATGATTTAATTCAGAGAGAAAACAGGATGGATGCAATGCAGGACGGAAAATACCACAACTGGACACTATATGGGATAAAGAAAGGGATTTGGGTGGCCGTGAGGAATGGACAAGCCGAGGATCCACAACAGTGGCAATGAGTTTGACCTGTTCTTCCCTGTGAGATACCTGCCATTCTGGGTTTCCAGCTGTATCCACAGATACATGCTTTAACCACCAGATGAGCAGAGAAAATATCCACTAACATCCTCCTGTGGAAACTGGGGTGAGGTGGGGGGGGCACTGACTAGAGCATGTGCCTGCAAGGAGAATCACCCTTCTTCCACTCTCTCTGGCCTGGGAGGGTCTACAGCAGACCAGATTCTCCTTAGACCAATTTTGGTTTTGGACTGACACATAGCCTGATTGGTAGTAGAGCTTCTCACAAATCCACCATCTGGCACAGCTACTCATTTTGGCTGAGAGGTCTCCTAAAGCACACAGAACCAAGTCCCACCTAGATCTTAAGTTTATCTCACTAACACCCCATCTCCCATCTATGTTTGGGCAACAGAACTCCCTAGAAAACTCTTCAAAGCCAACCAGCTACAAACTGAACCCAGTAGACAAAGTTTGGATTTCAGCCTCACATAGAGTGATTTTTAACTCCTCCTTTCCCATCTGCCAACTTTCTCAGGAATGTTTGCCTAGAAAGTGACAGTGGGAGGGGTTGCTCTTTCTATGAATCCTAACAACATTGACTGGCTATTCTTCAACATTGACTGAGTTTTGGGGCTACCTCCTATTCTTCAGGATGATATTGGCCTGTTAATTATTGAAGTTCAGGTTCATGAAGTTGGACAATGAATTTCCTATCTATGGCTAAAAGTTCACATTTTTCATGAACAGTATTTGCAAAGATCAAAATCCACAATGCCAGCCTCCCCAGATTCCATCTACTCTCAACAGGCTTCACTCATGAACCATGGGAACATGGATGGTTCAGGGAGAATTCACTACTCTATCTTCAGGACTTAGGGGAATGACTGGCAAATACATAGTAAAGATGTATGTAATAAAAGAATCCAACCTAGTTCCAATTTCTGAGCAACTCTACCAAAAGATTATGATGTGCAAAAAAAAAAAAAAAGAAAGACAGAACCCTCTGAGGAATCAGAGAAAGTACTTTCCTAAGAAATAGGTACTGCAATAAACAGGAGAAGTTTTTAAGAATTATCTAATTTGTATTCTCAACACCGTATCAAGAGCAAGTGGTAATTTAAAAATAATCAGAGATCAGGAAATGCTATTAAATGATGGGGAACACAATTTCTGAATTGAAAGCAACAAGTAGCAATTTTTGAATACTTCTAAAGTTTTAAGTCAATGAAATACAAAATAAGGCCAAGAAATTTTCCCAGAAGAAAGAGATGCACATTTTAAAAGGAAGGATTTTTTAAAATTATTCAACAGATTCAGTTAAGTTCAGTTGCTCAGTCGTGTCCAACTCTTTGCGACCCCATGAATTGCAGCACGCCAGGCCTCCCTGTCCATTGCCAACTACCAGAGTCCACCCAAACCCATGTCCATCAAGTCGGTGATGCCCTCCAACCATCTCATCCTCTGTCATCCACTTCTCCTGCCCTCAATCTTTCCCAGCGTCAGGGTCTTTTCAAATGAGTCAGCTCTTCGCATCAGGTGGCCAAAGTATTGGAGTTTCAGCTTCAGCATCAGTCCTTCCAATGAACACCCAGGACTGATCTCCGTTAGGAGGGACTGGTTGGATCTCCTTGCAGTCCAAGGGACTGTCAACAATCTTCTCCAACACCACAGTTCAAAAGCATCAGTTCTTTGGTGCTCAGCTTTCTTTATAGTCCAACTCTCACATCTATACATCACTACTAGAAAAACCATAGCCTTGACTAGACAGACCTTTGTTGGCAAAGGTAATGTCTCTGCTTTTTAATATACTGTCTAGGTTGGTCATAACTTGCCCTCCAAGGAGTAAGCGTCTTTTAATTTCATGGCTGCAATCACCATCTGCAGTGATTTTGGAGCCCAAAAAAATAAAGTCAGCCATTGTTTCCACTGTTTCCCCATCTCTTTGCCATGAAGTGATGGGACCAGATGCCATGATCTTAATTTTCTGAATGTTGAGCTTTAAGCCAACTTTTTCACTCTCCTCTTTCACTTTCATCAAGAGGCTCTTTAGTTCTTCACTTTCTGCCATAAGGGTGGTGTCATCTGCATATCTGAGGTTATTGATATTTCTCCTGGCAATCTTGATTCCAGCTTGTGCTTCATCCAGCCCAGTGTTTCTCATGATGTACTCTGCATATAAGTTAAATAAGCAGGGTGACAATATACAGCCTTGATGTACTCCTTTTCCTACTTGGAACCAGTCTGTTGTTCCATGTCCAGTTCTAACTGTTGCTTCCTGACCTGCATACAGGTTTCTCAAGACACAGGTCAGGTGGTCTGGTACTCCCATCTCTTTCAGAATTTTCCAGAATTTATTGTGATCTACACAGTCAAAAGCTTTGGCATAGTCAGTAAAGCAGAAATAGATGTTTTTCTGGAACTTTCTTGCTTTTTCGATGATCCAGCGGAGGTTGGCAATTTGATCTCTGCTTCCTCTGCCTTTTCTAAAACCAGATTTAATCATCATTTATGCAGAATGTCAATCAGTGTAAATAGCCAAAAAGATGGAGATGGAAGATACAATAATATAACAAATAATAGAAGAAAATTTTATAAAACTAAAAAGAAGAAGAAGAAATAAGTCTTTAGATACAAAGGGGACACTGAAGATCAGACAATATTAATTTAAATAGCCAATATATAGAAATATTCTGATAATTAGGTTTTAGTATTAGGAAAAATACTATAATCCCACCCAAAAAAGGGAAACCCGTCTGGCCCTCAAAATTCTTCCCAGCAACACAAAACAAAAAGATTAAACAGCATTGGCCATTCCTTGGGGGGAAAAGTAAGAAATAATATATAAAATTTAAAGTACTCAAATGATAAGTACACAGCTTAATGAATTTTCAAAAAGAGACACCCATATAACGAGTTGGTTAAGACCAGAATATGACAATCAACTCAGAACCCCAGCATGCCCCAACAGCCAGTCCATACCCAAAAGCGTAACCACTCTCCTGACTTCTACCATGGGTTCATTTGGCCTATTTCATTCATAGAATTTTCCATGTATAGGTGGAGTCATTCAGTGTGGAGTCTTTTGTGTTTGGCTTCTTATATGTTGAACATTATGTTTCTACTCGTATTTGTGGTTTGTTCACTCTCATTGCCAAATAGTATTCCATTGTATAAATATCTTGCAATTCATCCATTCTGCTGCTGGTGGACATTTCATTAATGAAGGTTATCTTTTGGTGCACATATGTGTGAATTTCAGCTGAATATGTACCTTCAAATGGAATTGTTGCATCATAGGAAGACACACGTTTAAAGTAAGTGAATGTGGTCAAACCATTTTCTAAAGTGACTGTACCAAGGGTTCCAATTCTGCCATGTCCTTCCAACATGTAGTATGCTTGTCTTTAATTTCAGTCATTCTGGCAAGTGTGTATCACATTGTGGTTTTAATTTGTACTTTCCTGGTGACTAATAGTTTGTCTTCCCTGGCTCAGTGGTAAAGAGTCTGCAAAGTTTAGAAACTTTCTATATGTTTTTTGGTCACTTGAATATCCTCTTTTTGAAACATCTGTTCAAGTTTTTTACACATAATACTCCTTTGTCTTAATTACTCCCATTGTACCATGTCTTGATACCTGGTAGTATAAATCTACTTTTGCATTTCTTCTTCAAGATTGACTTGGCATTTCTTGGCCTTGAATTTCCAGATAAATTTTAGAATCAACTTGTTGACTCCACAAAGGAAAAAGAAAGCTTTCTAGAATTTGTTTGGGATGACATTTAATCTATAGAGGAATTTTGGGAGAATGCTATCTTTACAACATAGAGTCTTCCAGTCAATGAACATAGTCTATCCTTTCATTTACCCAGGTCTTTTTTTTTTTTTTTTTTCACCCAGGTCTTTTAAATTTTGTGTCAGTAACATATTGTAGTTTTTGGAGCAGATGTCTTGCACACCTTTTTAAAGAGCCATTCCTAGGTATGTGATTTTTTTTTTTTTTTAATGTGGCATTACTACAAGAATAGACAAATAGATCCATGGAGGTTTTGTTCTACTTTAAAGTGTTGAAAATACTTTATACCTTAATCTGAGTGTTTCAAGTGTGTACAATTGTCAAAACTAATCTATTTGTACTCAATTAATGTATTTTATTAATTTTCTGTATTTCTTGCTTTACTACAATAAACAGGTATGAAAAAGAAAAATATGTGAAAGATATGGAAGATAATGCAAAACAGAAAAAATATACTACTAATATAAGATGTAAATTACAATCAGGTACAGAAATTTTTGACAAATTAACAAAGCTTTTCTCTTTTTGATGGTATTACCAGTATAATAACCGTAAGGGTACAAGGAAGTAGGTAATTTTATGTACTATTAGTGGAAGGATAAATTGGTATTGCCTTGCTAGAGGGCACATTGGCAAATGACCTAAAAATATGCATGCAAGTCCACTAGAAATTTATTTTTAAAATCTATCATGGATATAGCATGTACTCAGATACTCGGTCATGTCCAACCCTTTGTGACCCCAGGGGACTATAGTCTGCCAGGCTCCTCTGACCCTGGGATGCTCCTGACAAGAATACTGGAGTGGGGTGACATTTCCTCCTCCAGTGGATCTTCCCAACCCAGGGAACGAACCCATATCTCTTACATCTCCTGCACTGGCAGGCAGATTCTTTACTACTAGCTATCTGAGAAGCCCGGATATAGCATAAATTAGGCTATTAGGATATTCACCAACAAAAACAAGCCTATGATAATAAACTATTGAAATCTAGCTAAAATTAGGAGATTAATAAACTATGATATATAACATTGAAATATTATCAACTATTAAAACTTATGACACACACAAATAGTTAATGATGTAGGAAAGATTCTCAATGCAATATTCATCCAAAGAAAATAGTCTGTAGTGGTGGTTATTCAAGTAGTCCCCAACTTAAGTTTTAAAATTTAAATTTATATATCTCACCAGAAAAAAAATTTTTAACCATGTGAGATGATGGATGTTAGCTAAATTATTGTGGTTATCATTTCACAATATGTAGCATATCAAATCATTGTGTTGTACAACTTAAATTTATACAATGTTATATATCAATTAGATTTCAAGAAAACTGGAAAACTAAGTTTATTATATATAAAGTTTATACTTCATATATAATAATATGCATATTATATATGAATTGCTACATATATATAAAATTTTTTAAAGGAATAGCAGGATATACAACTAAATATCAACAGTGACTATTTCTGTGAATTGAGATAGTAGGTGATATTTCCATTTCTTCTTGTGCCTTCACTTTTTGTGAATATTTAACAATGCACATGTATTACTCTTATACTATTAAAAGTAGTATTCTGGGACCTCCCTAGTGGTCCAGTGGTTTCGACTTTGCCTTCCAATGTAGCTTTGATCCCTGTTCAGGGAGCTCAGATCCCATTTGCCTCAAGGCCAAAACATAAAACAGAAGCAATATTGTAACAAATTCAGTAAGACTTTAAAAATCCGGTATCCTGAGAAATTATAAGGGAAGAATAGTATGTAAAATCATAATTTAATATATTTGAATTTTCCAATGAATAAGACTCTTTTTTTGCCAAGAAATATAAATTCGACCAAAGATGAATTTTATTTGTAGACATAGAAAAACACACCAATCTTTTATTGGGATCATGGATGATTTCTTTTCCTTCTTAATATCCATCTTTAGTTTCCAAGCTTTCTCCAGTAAATATATATTAATTGCATAATCAGAAAAGAGGAAAAGCCATTGAAACTAAGAACAAGGACACAGATGCAGTTTCCCGTGCTGCTGCACTATGAGATTTGTGTGATACTACAGATATCTTGCAAAGCTCTGGGCACAAATACAGACTCACTCTCCTTACCGAAACAAGCTCAGGTCCCAGTGCCCACACACAACCCCAGCAGCTTCCACACGTGTAAGCTTCCCATTGAGACAGGCATTATTCTTAGAATTTTTACAGGTGAGGAAACTCAAAGTAGATAGATAGCATGGTCACTCACTCAAAGAGGCTCAGGTAATATAAAAGGGGAGGAGGGATTCGAACCCAGATCAGCCCACTTTCAAAGCCCATGCCATTTTTACTACGTGAGTAACTTTTATTATCATATCACAACCAAGACCACCAGATCTGTTGTAAACTCTTAAGCCATGGTGCAGAGGGCTTCCTTCAAGATAAATATGCCCCAGTTTGGAATGCACCAGCTTTATTGAAAAATATTACTGAAATCAAAACATTTTGCACTACTTTATTCATTATTTTTATGGTACTCCAGGATTTTTGTGGGATTTGTTTTTCATTTCACTTCAGTAAGCCTGCCAATACTTTAAAGCAGTATTTCAATTGAAGAAAAAAAAAGTTTTTGTTTTTTTTAAAGCAGAAACTCAACAATGTTTTCCATCCTTTTTTCATACAGTTTTGGGAAATTCTCCCCTCCTGCTCTGCTTCCGCTCCTTGTCCCTCTTCCCTCATTCTCATAAAGTACAAATGTAGTACTCAAGCTACTGTTCAAACATCCCCAAAGGTTCAAAGAAATTAAATCTGTGGTTGGCAAAGTTTTGAAATGTTAACTGCATCACTGGAAGTTGCACCTGAGAAGTCACAAATCATTCTGATGCAAAGGCCACAGAAGCACATGCTCCATAGTCCCTAAGCAGCCGGGGACCCCCTGCTCTGTGGCCTCAAAAGATGATGAAGGGGGACTTCCCTAGTGATCCAAAAGGTTGAGCCTTCGCCTTCCAATGTAGGGGATGCAGGTTTGATCCCTGATCGGGGAGCTAGGATCCCGCATGCCTCTAGTAGCCTGAGGACCAAAAGGTAAAACAGAAGCTATATTGTAACAAAATCAATAAAGATGTAAAAAAAAAAAAAAAAAAGACAATGCAGAGCTGCTGGGAGGTGTGTACTGGACTGGCAAAGCCGCTCCAGTCTCTGAAATGAGAACAGCCTGCTGAACTCACACGTCCCTTTCATCGCACACACGTGTGTTTTCAACAGCCGCCAGATACTACTGGCCCTTGAGAAGCTTACCATCGAGATTGGGTTCCAAGCGGATAGATTTTAGAAAGCAAATTCCATTCTGTTTCTGTGGCGCAATCCTGCAATACTGTGGTTTTGAGCCATGTTCCCTGGAACTCTGCGGATGGTTCAGAGGTGCCCCGGAGGGAGCTTCGAGGGGGAGGGCTGGAAGGGGAGAGGATTTTTTGCCCATAACCCCACCCCTCCCTTCAACCGCAAGAGCTCTGCTCTGATCTGTTTCATGTACTTGGATTCCCCATCAGTTTTCTTTTGTATGAGAGACAATGTGGTTTTCAAAAGAAATTTTGGAAAGAAGTCCTGCTTCACTGCATTGAGACACAGTGGGATGGGAAGAGAGGGTGTCACTGCTCATTAGGACATTAAAAATGTGAAGGCATTTTCAATCTATAGGTGCCCAGAAAGGCCTCCCTCAGTCTAGACTCCTCTCTTAACAGCTGAGGACACTGTAGAACAGAGCTAGAGAGTGAGACGCTCGGGATCACAGAGACTTCTCAACAAATGCCACGGCAAAAGTTAAGAAGGATCGGGGTAGTTTTTCCATCCCAGAAAACTCAGCCACAGGGCTTTATTAAGCAAATCACATTTTTAAAACACATTTATTAGTATTTCCTTCAGTCCTGCTTCTTTTCAAAACAGAAATAAGTCAGAGTACAAACTTGAGAGCTAATACTATGATTGAATGTTGAAATTAATTTTGACCTTCCTGTCACTCGAGAAAAGAAAAAAATAGACATCCACTCTGTTCCATAGTTCTTATTGATGAGGGAATATCAGTTCTTTTTAGTAGAGATGATCTCATGAAGAAATGTCCTTATATAAACTTACAGAGGAGAAGAGTTGTGCTCTCCCTTTGATGGAATGTACCAGTAAGTCTAAAGATAATGACTTTCCCATCTAGGATGACTCCTTCAGACAGCTGAGGTGTTATTGAGTGTACCCTTCCACTGCCATAATAAGTGAAACGGTGGGTTTTGAAAACTCTTGTTTTCTCTTCTCTAGTGTCTCAGGGTTGCATCTGTTAGCCCAATGTTTCCATTTTGTGTAGCTTGTATTTGCAAGTAAGACTAACAAACTCATAGAGGAACATAGGGGGAAATATATATATATATATATATATGTTTGGGAGGCGACACTGATTACTCCATATGCCATTTCATGATATTATTTAACACTATTGATTTCTGCCATGTGTCACTCACTTCCTGTACTCAGTGAAACCCACGCTGGATCTCAGTGCATCCCTTTCACACCACAACCCTTTAAAGTGGCTCCCGGTGCCACAGATACAGAAAAACTGAGGACTAACGCAGCTCAGAGGGCTTCCCTGCTGGCTCAGTGATGAGGAATCTGCCTGTCTGTGTTCAACCCCTGATCCAGGAAGATCCCCTGGAGAAGGAAATGGCAACCTGCTCCAGTTTTCTTGCCTGGGAAATCCCCTTGGACAGAGGAGCCTGGCAGGCTACACTCCATGGGGTCGCAAAGAGTCGGACGTGACTTAGTGACTGAATAACAACAACAGCAAGGCTCGGAAGCTAGCCCTGTTTACAAGGACCTTTGGTTAAATATTCCAGCCATCTGCTGTGAGTCAGGCATCCAAGTCCCAACACATATGGATCAAGCCCCTGCCATCAGTGACCTCCATCTTATGACCCGAGACAGCCAGTGATCAACAAATAAAAAAGGACAATAAACAAACACAAACAAACAAGAAAATTGCAGACTGTATCTCTAGCCGGAAAGGAAACAAACCAGAGGAAGCAATGGAAAATAAGAGGGAGTGGGAGGAGCGGGGTGCTTTCCATGAGTGATCAGCGAAGGCCTCACTGAGGAGGTGACATTTAAGCTGAACCTGGAAGATGAGAAGCAGCCAGGGAGCCAAGGCTCACGCAGGACCAGCAGAGCCTGAGTTTTCACCAGGACGTTCGGGAGGCCTCAGGTTGCCTCCTTCCCAGTTGCTCTGACAGCCCTGCAAATTTGGCTTCATCTTCTATCGCACAGACACGCACGCCAGGGCTCAGAGAGGTTGAGTGACTTGATCAAGACCATGCAGCCAACAGCAGTGGGGCAAGATTTTAACCCAGGACTGTCTGGCCCAAACCTCTGCTCTTCTCATCGACCTCATTTGATTTGACTCAATGACTGACATCAGTTACCAGCTCTGGCAACTCACTTTACACTGGGTCAGTTAACGATTCAGTTGTGTATCAATACTTTTTTATTCACAGTCAGTCTCATCCCAAAGAGTTTGAACCCCCAGGTTCTTTGTACTTACTGGAGTTTTCTTTCACATCCAGCCCTCTGCTCTGTTTGGATTGGTGGTGCAGAAACTCACGAGGATTCTTCCCAGGGTGCAAGTTCAGAATTCTTCAGAAATTCTCCCAGACAAGGGTACCCAACGAGACACTTAGGAACCATGTCACCCTCCATTGGGAACAACAGGATGAGCTGCACAACACGTGTACCCCCAGGACGCTGTCATTCAATCTTCAAAAGGTCTTGCACGTACCTGGAAAATCCAACCTACTTTTTCCAGGTCAAAAACTAAACAAACAAACAAAAATCCAGCTCCCTCTCTGGCGATGCAGCAAATGTCCCTGGGGAGTTAAATGGGGCCACGTGTGATCTGCTGTGCCTCCCACCTCTGTTTCCCATCTGGTTGAATGTGGATGTCTGCGTGGAGATGTCCCTCCACCTCTCCCAGCCCTGACTAGCACAGGGTGAAAGCAGTCTAGAGTGGCAGGAAAAGCTGCTTTCCAGACCTGCTGGTTGATGAAATCCATTGCAATGACCTCGACGAAGTGCAAGAAAATGGGTCACTCCCTGAACTGCCAAGTCCACTGAAAATAGGTATGTTACATCATCGCCACCCGGGACCTGACTTACTCACCCAGGTGTGTGATCTGGGGGCTCTTCTAGGTACTCTGCCAGCTGAAAAAAGAGGTTGCCATTCAGGGAGTGCTTATTAGCCAAGAATAACAGCCATCACGTATTCAGTCTTCCAGGACCATGAACTCTTCTCAACCCCTTACCGTATAATCTCAGTAATTCTCACAAGAGCTCTGCCGAGGGGGGAGGCAGGTGTTGTCAAAGTCACTATTTTCCAGAAAGGAAACCAAGGCGCAGAACTCCTGTACCACTTCTCTGAAGTCCCCAGGTAGAAAGGGAGAGGGGCTGGATTCAAGCTTCTTACTGCTTACTGCGCTGGGTCTCATACAAAGAGATGGCTGTGCAAAGTCATAGGAACAGGGGCGGAGCCTGTTCCTCATGCAAAAATCAGCACCTCATATCCAGCAGTCACTATGGATACGGACAGATGCGGAAAGATGGAAATGGTGGAGATGATATAGCAGGTGGTTTTCAGATTCCAGTTTCACTTTTATGCATGCAAAAACCCAACCATATATTGCAAAAATAGCAGGAGGCTGGAAATGGGGAACAGAGATTAGAGATGATGTTAAAAGTCTGCAGTTATGAGGTTAAACTAGCATTGACCTCTGACATGCACATGCCCCACCTCTGATTGCCACGTCATATGCAAGGTGACAGGACTCATTTCCTCAGACCCTCAGGGGACCTCAAGTCACATCCACCAGGCGACCTTCCAGGATATGACATGAGTCCATGGACACTGCCAGGGCCTCTGCCTCCTGGGTTCCTGAACACCCAGCTCTCAAAGGAAATGTCTCCCCCAGGCAGCTTTTGTTACTTTGGGTGGTGAGGTATAAGTTCAGTAAGGAGCTCTGGGTAAAAGAAAAAGTTTGCTTTCCTCCAGAAAGGCAGTTTCAAGAAATTACATTTTCAAAGGTGTGTTTAGCCACTAAGTCAGGTCCAACTCTTTGCGACCCCAAGGACTACATACAGCACACCAGGCTTCCCTGTCCATCACCATCTCCTGGAGTTTACTCAAACGCATGTCCATTGAGCCAGTGATGCCATCCAACCATCTCATCCTCTGTCACCCCCTTCTCTTGCCTTCAATCTTTCCCAGCACCAGAGTGCTTTCCAATGAGTCAGCTCTTCCTATCAGGGGGCCAGAGTATTGGAGCGTCAGCTTCAGCATCAGTCTTTCCAATGAATATTCAAAGGGAGAAATTGGTTATTCTGTAGGGGCAAGGCATTTTGTTGCCTGTTAGCTCTGAAGGAGATGAGGAAGGAGGGAAAGGTGGAGAGACCTAGAGGCTCCCTCCTCACCCTACACCCCAGGCAATCAGGAGGCTGGAGAGCCATCTCTCCCCTGCTCACCACCATCAGCAGAGGGAAGAAACATGCCCCACATTCTCCAGGAGACACACACCCACACACGTGTGGACATCAGCTTAGAGTCCACATGAAAGCCACAGACCCCTGGGTGCAAAGGGGGACTTCGGGAACGGTCCACTCAGTGCTTCCCAATAGGAATGGAATGTGGGCCACACATGGCATTTTACATTTCCTAATAGCCATAGTAAAAAATTAAATAAATTCATAAAAAGGAACAGGTGAAATTAATTTTCATATATGATTGAACCTAATATATCAAAATATTATCGCCTCAGTATGCAATCAATATAAAAGTTATTGAGATATTTTACATTCTTCTTTTTAATATACTGAGTTTTTGTGTATTTTATACTCAAAGTTCATCGGAATTTGGATTCAGCCACGTTGCAAATGCTTAATGGCCACAATTGGCCAACGGCCACCAAATAGGACAACACGGAGCATGTTGCTCCATCTGGGTTGCCAAGTGTCTTCCCCAGCAAACCCTGACCGCAATGAATCAACTAGCTCCCTTCTACCCAAGTGTGGTCATAGGGTAGCAATATCACCTATCGCAGGAGCCCCCCAATCTCCAAAACCTAATGCCTGATGTGGAACTGATGTAATAATAATAGAAATAAAGAGCACAATAAGTATAATGCTCTTGAATCATCCTAAAACCACCCTTCACTCAGTCTGTGGAAAAACCATCTTCCACAAAACTGGTCCCTGGTACCAAAAAGGTTGGGGACCACTGACCTGAGCTCACTAGAAATTCGGAACCTCAGACCCCACCCAGAACCTATGTAAATCAGAAGTCAACTGTTAACACTCTCCCCAGGCAACTCTTTTGCATAAGAAACTAAGAAGCCAGTTGCCTCCTCTTAAATACTTCCAGTGGCAGGGGACTCACTAGCCCATCCCCAAGGAAGCCCATGCCATCTTTAACTGGTTCTAATTATTAGAAAAGCATTTATTCTTCCTTTATTGAGCACTCTCTAGGAACTGGGCACTGTGCTCAGTCCATCACATAAATTGTCTCGTTTACACCCAGTACTGTTCAGTAAGATGAGGGCTAACTTTGATTCTTTATGTAGATGAAAAATCAGAGGCCCCACAAATCCGAATAACTTACCCCAGATCTCTTCACTAACCAGTCTGTCTCAGGACCTGCTTTCTTTGCCAAAGCCTTCTATCTCACTACACCGGGGCCTCCCTGGACCTGCCTGCTCACATGCACTCTACCTAGAGGCAGTCTGGAGCTCAGGAGACTTTTCCATCCTCAAAGTAAAGGAAGGTGTTGCTGGTACCCAAGAGAGTCTTCAGTACTGTGGCTTTATATTTTTGTGGGTTTCATTTATCACTGACTTCATTTTTTTTCATTCGATATTGCTTTTATTATGTGAATAAACTCTGTTGGTAATATCAGGATTTCCTTTCCTCGTCAAAGTTTAGAACAAGTATAGAAATGGGCAACTGAACAAATAGGCAGAAATTAATAAAAGTCATATGATGTCATTAGATAGCTCAAAGGTTCCTGGTTTCCAATTACATAAGGTACACGGTTAGAGCAATTATGTAAAGTACACGTATTTTGTGAGGGACCCCAGTTATACAAGATTCACAGATGGGCACTGCACTAGAGAAGGTAGTGAACTTGCCACAAAATACCACGAGGTAGCAAGCATGATGCAAGTGTGATCAGATAAGAAGTGGGGAGCAGTGAGCCAGCAGTGAAGGAGTTTTACTCCTTAACTATTGTGGGTTGGTGAACCCTCTGAACTGGAAGAGAACTGCTTTTCATCCATCTTTCCACTAAAGGCCGGAGTTGCTTCTCATGTGGCCCTAGTGGTAAAGAACCCACTTGCCAATTCAGGAGACATAAGAGATACGAGTTTGATCTCTGGGTCAGGAAGATCCCCTGGAGAAGGGCACAGCAACCTACCCCAGTATTCTTGCCTGGAGAATCCCATGGACAGAGGAGTCTGGTGGGTTGCAGTCCATAGCGTCGCGAAGAGTCAAACACGACCAAAGTGACTTAGCATAGCATAGCACAGTACAGCTGACTGCACGATACAGACTGGACGCTGATGTGAAACTTATGCTGTTGTTTTGGAATAAATTATATTCTGAATTCAAAAGAAAAGTCATTTGTCTTAAATAATCATGGAAATCATTGGAAGAGACACTGCAATTTAGGGGAAGGAATTTAACACTTTTTAAATGACTACCATATTCTTCAACAGTCCAGGAAATCAAGAATCACTGTGTTTGAGAAAGAGTCGGGCATGGAACTAGTGTATGTGTGTGTGTGTGTGTGTGTGTGTGGTTGGGAGTGTGACAAATAAAAAAGAGGAAGGAGGAATTAGAATCAAAGGATATCAAATGGCAT
The DNA here is from genome assembly GCF_019320065.1 of Cervus canadensis. Taxonomy (NCBI): domain Eukaryota; kingdom Metazoa; phylum Chordata; class Mammalia; order Artiodactyla; family Cervidae; genus Cervus; species Cervus canadensis. The sequence continues at coordinate 13,734,277 of NC_057393.1, forward strand.
TAACCAGAGACCCTATACATCAAATCTACATAAATGAAATACTTTTCTGCCTATCTGTTTTCACAGCACATGAAATGCCTGCCTGATTTTCTCCAAATTTAGAAAGTACATTTTGGGTGGCTAAACAAGATAGCTGCTATATTGCACACATGACATTCGCTTAGGGAGTTTCGAGGTATCCTGGAGAAACAGTCAGTCATCCCCTTGAGCAGCTGATAGTATCTATCAGTTGATTAAGAAATACATCAAGATGCCACAAACAGAAAATAAACAGCAGTTTCAAACACGAGCCCTGATTTAGAGACCTAATGGCAGACAATCTGAACTGCAGCCCATGATTTATGATTTAGATCCTCTGACATGGGCATTTCTACATGCCTGCAGGCACTGGTTGACTTAAAGGTGGTTAATGATTGTCCAGGGGCTTCCCAGGTGGTGCAGGGGTAAGGAATCTGCCTGCCGACGCAGGAGATGCAAGAGATGCAGGTTTAATCCCTGGGTTTGAAAGATCCCCTGGCATAGGAAATGGCAACCCACTCCAGTATTCTTGCCTGGAAAATTCCATGGACAGAGGAGCCGGGCAAACTATAGTCCATGGGGTTGCAAAGAGTCAGTCAACAACTGACTGACCGAGTATGCCTACATGCAGTAATTGTCCAGCGCAGTCTGGGGACTACAGCAAGGTGTGAAATATACCCCAGTACTGCCGCTGGTGCCTTCGGAAGCAGCCCACACTCCACAGTCCCTGGTCTTCCTTTCCTTTGTCAAACACTCTGCATCCATGTAAGGTCTCCTTCTGCAGGACATGGGCCAGAGTCTCCAGGATAAGTGAGTTCCAGTCGGCAGTAAGCCATGCATGGTTAATGTGCAACACATTTTCTGGGATAGATTCAACCTTTGTCACCATGGCATCTTCAGGGCAGAGGACAACACTTAACCCCCCAGTGAGCATCCAGTACAAATCTGTCAGCTGACCTCAGTCCCGTGTGCTGAAGCTCTGCATTTATAGCACAGTAATCCCAGCAGCTAACATCTATTAGAGGTTTATCTTATCCTGATCATCATAGCAAACACTCTACTGACATCACCCCATGGAACCCTCCACCCAAGTGATGAGAGTTTGGCCGTTTCTGTCTTGAAAGTGTGTTAGATGCTCATTTGTGTTCTATTCTTTGCAGCCCCATGGACCACAGCCCGCCAGGCTTCACTCTCCTCGGAATTCTCCCAGCAAGAACGCTAGAGTTGGGTGCCATTCCCTTCTCCAGGGGATCTTCCTGACCCAGGGATCGAATCGCGCTCTCCCGCATTGCAGCCAGATTCTTTACTAACTGAGCCATCATCTTAGACACAAGGAACCCAAAGAGCCAGAAGATTCAGTTTCATGTTTGATGCCTCCTGCCAGTGGGTGGCAGAACCAAGACTCAAACCCAGATCAGCCGACCTCCTTGTTCAGAATGACCTCACTCTAATGCTTCATTCTGATTTTCATCCTGGGCATCTGAAAGTCCACAGTAACCCCAAATGCTCCTTCTCAAGGAGAAGGAAGAGGGAGGTACTTCTGCAGTGGGAATTGTCATCTCGTGCACCTCCTTGCGGCAGCTTCATTCAAGGACCTGTGACTTCCCTCATTCTGAAGTCTGAAAGTCATTTCAGGGGCTTGGGTCCTGCACTAGGCACTAGAGATGGATGCAAGTTTGTGATTCTAGGTGTCCAAGAAGCACAGTCTGGTCGGGTGTCGGAGGGGTAAGGAGGAGATGACAAGACTTACAATGTCAGTGCAACGTGGCATTCAGACTTCTGAACACTGCCAAGCTGGCGTCGCCAAGCTGGCACCGAACAGGGTGGGGACATTGCAGACCCCACCCTCCAGCACCTTACAATCTGTCTGCCCCTCAACTTCCTAGATGCTGGGTAGTCTTGAACTTGATCACAGGGTCAAGACCAAATGTGCTGGAGGCATGCAAACGGAGTGAGATCATTGCAAGTTGAGGTCATTGCCACCCTCTAGGAGATGAAAGCAAAAACAGCCCTGACAGATGCCCTGAGTGTCCCCATCACTTCTAAGTGGTTCCCTGGAGACAGTTATTTAGGGGAGCTGGGATGGTAAAGGCTGCCACGGCCACATCTGTATAGCAGCCCTAGGCTAAGGACTCCCCACGCTGCTTTTAAGATTGCATGGTCCCACGTCAGTAAGAAAACCTCAGGAGAAGACCACCTCAGTCAAGGTGCATGAGGCTGGACCCCGGTGAGTGGCCCTGGGGGTTGCTGAGGTTCGGTGAGGTTGAATGAGCACCTTGAACTTGACTCTGATTTTGAATAACATGAATAAGCAACTTTAACACTCCGAAGGATAATCTGTAGTAGAAATAGCCTAGAGCTCTTTTTCCAGGAGGACCACAAGGGCACACCCTCTTCTCAGAGCCCTGACCAAGGCCCAGGGGAGTTCTCCCAGCCTTCTCTGAACCAATTTTCCAAAGTACTCTGTAATTAATGCCTCCCAGAAGAGATCCTCTGCTTGTCACTGAGAAGAGAAAAATAAAAGCATTCCTGCAACTGTTTTATACCTTGGGCAGGGCAGGTTCATTTCTAACCATCTCCAATAAAGTACCATGATGTGGGTAATAATAGAGGCCCATATTTTACAAGATAGTCCATCAAGTTCCTTCAAGCACGCTCATCACTTTTTAAATGCAGAGGCAGAGTCCACATAGAGTTTGCAGGAGACATTATTGCTATTAATAGAGCAATGTGGGCTTTTTTTTTTCCCCTGTGGAATTTCTGCAACAGAATTGCTGTTAGGTCTTTATGGCATCTGGTATTTTGTTGTTGTTCAGTCGCTCAGTTGTCTCTGATTCTTTGCAACCCCATGGACTGCAGTACAACAGGCTTCCCTATCCTTCACCATCTTCCAGAGTTAGCTCAAGCTCATGTCCATTGAGTCGGTGATGCCATCCAACCATCTTATCCTTTATTGTCCCCTTCATCTCCTGCCTTCAATCTTTCCCAGCATCAGGTTCTTTTTCCAATGAGTCTGACTCTTTGCATCAGGTGGCCAAAATAAGGGTATGGAGCCCCTTAAGGATAAACTGTTTCTCTACTCCACTGTTTCATTCACTCACCATATATTTATTGAGCAACTACTAAATGCAAGACACTCAAAGAAATGCTGGAGAAAACTGACTCTCCGCTCTCATGGAGCTGGCATTCTTGTGGGGGAAACAAACACAAATAAAATGATAAATGTTTGTTAAATATAATTTAGGATAGATGCTGAGGAAAGAATAGAAACAAGAAGTGACTTATATTAAGGGCAAGGTGTGTTATGGGCTCAGGCTCATGAAGGACCTCACTACAGAGAGAACTTTCATACTACATCTGGAAAAGAGCCAGCCTTGCAAAGGGCAGGAGATCTTTCAAGCTTGCGTAAATGTCCTGGGGCAGATGAATCACAGTTGAATCGGAGAAGCTGAGAGAGAAACCATGGGACTGCAGTGTGATAAGTGAGAGGGAAGGGACTAGAGGTGGGGGGTAAGGGTGGGCAAGCCAGGTGCACCCCTCTCTGCAGAAGGGTGGCCTGTCTTCTCCATTATTCTACCTGGCTTCACTGAACAACTCAACAGAACAGACCAGTGCCTGACTCCTCCCCTTCTCCCCTACTTAGCACCCCAGGAGCACTATGCTGAGCCTTGAAAGGAAAAACTGGTGACACAGGGAACCTAAAGCCAGTTCTGTGACAACCTGGAGGGATAGGGTGGGTAGAGAGGGGGGTTCAGGAGGGAGGGGACACGTGTTTGCCTTTGGCCAATTCATGTTGATGTATGGCAAAAAGCATCACACTTTTGTAAAGTAATTATCCTCCAATTAAAATAAATAAATAACTTAAAAAAAAAAAATAAGAAACACCCAATACACTCTGGCCACCCTCTGCTTTGTTCCAGCAGTTTCCGCAGTGAGGAAGAAGCAGACGCCCCCCAAACAGGGAGTGGGTGATGGTCCCCCAGCACACAGGTTCTCCCACCCCATGGAGCCAGCCCAGGGTGGCTGCGCTGAGAATGCTGCCACAGTCGTTGATAATAATTGTTGCATTAATTGGTGCTGTCCGGACCAGACAGCACGTAAAAGATCCCACTGTGTCCAATAATTAATGTTTTTCCCTCACTGCAAACGCCATTAATAAGGGGCTCTTCCAAGAAACGAGTAATTGGCTGGTGGGGCATCATTAGGGTATTTATAGATAAGCTTTGGTCTGGAGACGTAGAGGAAAGCTGATTATGTTTATTTAGACTCTATTATCTATCGCTAATGTGTTATCCTGCGTTCTGATCGTCCCCATTCTCTGGGTCCTAATGATAGAGGGCACACGCACAATGTGATTTCAATGACCTGCAGCCCGGCCTTCTCCCGGTGGCTGGGGAGAGAAGGGGCTGGAGGGGGAGGCTATTCACAGGTTCTGCTAGCTCCCGCTCATCCGCCGTGAACCTAGCCTTTCCGCCAAGAAATTTAGAGGCAGGCGCTCGGAAGTACCAGGAAGACAGTTTCTCCTAATTAAACCTCAGAGGAGTGGAAGTTTCTTGGGTTTGTGATTATCTGAAGGGTTTTTGAAAATGTAAATCTGGTCGGGAAAACGTTGCTTGGAAATATAGAGGGAGGGAAGAGGCAGCTTGGGTTTGAGACGCTCGCTCGTTGGTAAGGAGTGATAAGTAAGTCTCAGCGAATGAGCAAATGTGGCAGAAATACACATCTCACTAGACAAGCAGACCTGCTTACAAGTGCTTCCTGGACCCCGGGAAGGGGATCTGGGGGCATGCGGGGCTGACTTTTCTCCCAGAAGCCTTTGATCCATTTGTTCTTTGCTAGAATTTTCAGAAGAGATTTCTTACCTTTCGTGAAAAAGTATAGATATGTGCAACAGTGGGAATAGACTGAATGCCACTGGACTCTTGATACAGTTAAAAATTATTTAAACAAAAAATTTTATGGTATGCATGTTTTATCACAATAAAAACAATGACTAGAAGAAGAAACAGAATATTTTAGAGGCAGAATATAAAAGCGTAAGAAAGAATGAGGGTTCTAATTTGCAAGTGTATTAGTTTCAGAAATAAATGGACTTCTAAATGGTCCCCTCTGAGTATGCAATGACCACGTTTATTTTGTAAAACATTAACATTGTGAATAATAATTCAAGGCAATTAATTTGTCAATGAAATGAGCTGAATTTGACACAACTGTCCAGTGAACTCAATCTTACTCATTTTTACAATTTGCTGTTTCACTGCTTCTGTGAACAGTTCCTTGTCCACTCCTGGCTGTAATCTCACATAGGATCCCTAGCTTTCTCTGTGACTCCTATAAAGTAGTCAAGGCCATGAAATAAATTTTTTAAATTATAGTTAAGTAAGTCCTTTTAAAATCTACTTTATATATAGTAGTGTGTATATAATCCTATACTCCTAATTTATTCCTCCCCCACCTTTTTTCCCCTTTGATAACCATGTTTGTGTTCTGGGTATATATGTTTCTGTCTTGTAAATAAGGGCATTTACTTTGTAGCACACAGAACTACACTCATTATCTTATAATAAATTATAATCTGGAAAAGAATATATATAAATATGTATTGTAGAACTGAATTACTTGGCTGTAACCTGAAACTAACATAATATTATAAATTAACTATACTTCAATAAAGACTTTTTCAAGTGTAGCCAGATGTATATGTGCAACTACACTCTAAAAATTAATACATAACACATATCACGCCCATTCCATCTCTCACTGCATTGGGCGGTGGGGAAAAAAGTAGGGTTAGGAGTCTGGAACCTGGGTTCAAACTCAGACTCTGCCCATGTCACATGGTCTGTAAGAGGTAGAAAGACACCTGACCTCATCCAGCCTCAGTTTCCACACCTGCGAGATGAGGGTCCGCGCATGCGCACTTGGTGGGGGGCTTTCCTAGGAAGAAGTGAGATGGTGTCTGTCAAGGCACCCGCTGGGCCCTTGCAGAGATGAAACAGGCCCCTCAAATATCCACCTCTCCCCATCTGCCCTGGTTCATGTGAAAGAATCTGACACTCACAGGACGTCTACAGGCCTCCCTGCCTTCTCCGTGGAGGACACACTCTGGATCTCTGACCTGCCTCCAGTTCTGAAATAAGCTCCCAGAAAGTTGACCTATGCACAAATGTGTGATGTAACTTTGCAAATTAAGTGTGTAATGCTTTTAGGAAAGCACTGCCCTTTTCTGGCCTGCTCCCCACCCCTGGGACCAGGTAATTTGTGGGCACATCTGTTGCAGGTGTTGGGGAATACTCTCAGAGATATTCTTAGATCTTGGCCAGGGTCGAAAGGTGGAGAAGCTGGCTCCTGGGACATAATGATGCCTGCAGCCTCAGTCAGGTGAGAGGAGCGAGGCAGGTAGGGCTGCGGGCAGGGCTGGGCCTGGGCAGAATTAGTGGGCAGCTGGGCAAACAGGGAAGCCCCAAAGAACTGCTCTCAGGGACAAGAAAAGGAGATGAGTAACCCCCAACCCAGAGCTTCCCAGGTGGCTCAGGGGTAAAGAATCTGCCTGCCAATGCAGGAGACGCAGCTTCGATCCTTGGTTTGGGAAGATCCCCTGGAGAAGGAAATGGTAACCCACTCCAATATCCTTGCTTGGGAAATCCCATGGACAATGGAGTCTGGAGGGCTACAGTCCATAGGGTCTCAAAAGAGTCGGACACAACTTAGCGACTAAACAACAACAACCCCCAACTTAAGCACACAGATATCTATTTATCAGATATCACTTACCAGATGTGACCTGGTCCAGGAAAGCAGCTTAACCCCTGTTGGCCTCGGCAATCTCAATTTGTACGGAGGCGTACAGAGCTGCTTAGCTCATGGGCCATGGTTGTTCTGGCTGGTAGCACTTTAATTTACAGAGTGCCTGCTGGGCACCCAGCATTGTGCCAGGTGCTGGAAGGAGAAGGATGGCAGATCAAAGAGAAAAAGAGGAGGTGTAATCATCACCCTTGCCTGAAAGAACTCATCACTCTTCTTAAGATCTTGCCATGGCTCCTTGTTTTTCTCAGCATAAAATCCAAACCCTGTATCGAGATGTACAGAAAACTTTGGGATCCAGTCCCAGGACTTGTCTCAGCCAATATTTTGTAATGCTCCTTTGATATCCTGATATAGAATTCAGTGGAAATAGTAATAGAATTTATCTACACACAAGATGTTTTCGTCAATATATTAATATATTAATTTTCATATGGGAGGGAGACATAATTCATATCAAAAAAAGATGCATTTCAACTGGAAAGTTCTCTGACACAACTTCACTATTCAACACAAGGACTTGCATTTGTGTGTAAAATCATAGTGAATGTCACAACTGGAAACTCATACTTGATGACAGGGGTGCTGTTTTGGAGACTCAAATACCAAGAGTGATGTTGCCATGGATGACATTTTCCCCACTTGACAAGCACCACTTGGTAACATTCCAAACGAAACACAGAGCAATCATCCCTTAATTTATATAGTAGTTCCATTCCTAGAAAATTCAATGTATAATTAACACAGTGCTAAAATTACTTTCTGTTTATGTGAATTAGAGTTATGTCCAGACTCAGGTTATTAGAAATTGGCTTTTTACCTACATGAATATCTAGCAGAACATCCTAAAGCCTGCAGGACCCAGGCCGGCGCATCTTTGTGTAGGACCGTTGGATGCACTGATTGAACTCTTGCACCCTTGGTGCCTACTGTCTGCATATATGGCACTCCCCTCCCCCAACAAATGGCTTCCCAGGTGGTACAGTGGTAAAGAATCCACCTGCCAATGCAGGAGACACAAGAGATGCAGGTTCAATCCCAGGGTGGGGAAGATACCCTGGTGTCGGAAATGGCAACCCACTCCAGCATTCTTGCCTGGGAAATCCCATGGACAGAGGAGCCTGGCAGGCTACAGTCCATGGGGTCGCATAGAGTCAGACATGACTGAGCACACATGCACTCCAACAGCCATCCCAAATGAACTCAGGGCAATATCACCTTCCTTGGGAATCACAGATCTAACCCCTGCCTGCCTCTCCAACACTGATCTTCTCCTGCCCTCCTCCTGTTTAGGATGTTCTCGGCCACACATTGTAGCTTTTCTCCTTTCCTCCAACACATCAAAGGGCCTTTGCACATGCTGTTCCCTCCACCAGGATGCTCGCGTCCAGCTGTTCACATCGCAACCTTCTTCTCCTTCATGTCTCCACTCATGTGACATTTCCAGGTGAGCAGTTCCACCCTAGCCACCCAATCTACAAGAGCACACCCCCCAGTCCAGCTAGTGTCCATTACATCACCTTGCTCTGGCCCCTCAGGGCACATATCACACCAGTGAAGATCTTTTTCAGATTGTCTTCCCCACCAGGGTCAGCACATTTCTCTGAAAGGGCCAGAGACCAAATATTTCAGGCTTTGCTGGCCATATGGTCTTTGTTACCGCAACTCAACTCTGCCTGTCTCACTCAAAAGCAGAGTCCCACACAATATGTAAACAAATGGGTGTGGCTGTGCACCAATAAAACTTTATTTACAAAAACAGGCAGAGGTTGGGTTTGTCCCCTGCCTGTTTTTGTAAATCAACAATCCCTACACTGGACTATCACTCCTTGTCTGTCTGGTTTACTCTTGAATTCTTTCTGTCTAGTGCAGTGTGGGGCACACGTAAGAACTGAATGAAGTTATTTTGAAGAAATGAGTTTGTGCAGCTGGAATGAGGGACAACAGAAACCATGAAAAAGACCTACCTATTTTGTTGTTCTTGTTGTTGTTTAGTCCTGTCTAACTCATGTGACACCATGGACTATAGCCCACTAGGCTCCTCTGTCCATGGGATTTCCCAGGCAAGAATACTACTGGAGTGGGTTGCCATTTCCTCCTCCAGGGGATCTTCCTAACCCAGGGATCAAGCCCATGTCTTCTGCATTGACAGGCAGATTCTTTACTGTGGAGCCACCAGTGACTCATGCCTATTATTAGCAGCTATGGAATCGGGCAGGGGAATTCAGGGAGGGCTTCCTGGAGAAAGTGACCCTGAGCAACAAATGAAAGAAAGATGGGATTTGGACCTTGGTAGTAGTCATGGCACTCCCTTGCTCAGTTCATTAATCTATTCCTTCATTCAGGGACATTGGTTCAGTGTCGTATCAGCTGCTTATAAGACAAAGATGAATACACAGTGCTCTCAGGGAAGGAAGAGATGATGATCCCGGGGTCAGGACAGTCTGGGGATTCCAAAGATGCTGTGGACCAGTCACACTTCTGGGTGCCTTATGCACAGATGAGACCAGGGTCACATCTAAGCTTGGCTCAGTAGTGCCCCAACTGGACTTTTATCCCACCAACCATCTGCACCATGCAATCCCACTGTGAAATCAGTGTAGCCATTTATCAGCATCTCCCCGAACCCTGAACCCCACATCTCAGAGTCCCAGCCCTCTGCCCCCCTCATCCTAAACACAGCCCGTTCCTGCAGCCTCCATCACACGGCAGCATAATCACATGTTCTTTCCAGGAAACGATGGTGGGTCTTCAGATGGAGGCCTGGGGGGGATTTTGAACATCAGATTCAAAATCTGAGCCAACAGATTACCAGCCCCCAGGTGGTTTTAACTAACTGGGGAGGGATATTTCAGCAGCTTGATGGGTACATTGAGAACTTGGTTGACGATTCTTTGATCTTTTAAGAAATTATTTGAAATCCTTTTTTCAAAAGAGTCAACATTATCGGTGCTCTTCCCTCTTGGTTAATTTCCCTCCAAAGTTCAAGAACTTGCACCTCCTGCAAACCTCATCTGTTCTTTTTTCTCTCTTGACTTTGGCTTCTCAGACATTCAGAGCCAAATACATAGTAGCCCCAAAGCATCTGGACCCTAGTGGTGGACACGTTGCATAGTAAATCCTCACTTGAATGGATTTTGCTGCCTATTTCTCTTCCCTGAGGATTTCTGGCTGAAATCCTCATCATTTGTGAAATGATGGTGGCCGCATATCTCTAGGCCAACTCAAATGCTTCCATGGGTGAACCAGTGCCCTTTACATACAAGTAAGCATAATTCCAGAATGTTCTCTGTATACCCCCACCCCCTCTGACCCTGAACCTATTTTATTCATATTGAGCTTAATTATTTTGAAGTTTAAACCACTCATTTTATTTTTAGCATTTCAAAAATAATACATTTTCTGCCTGCTAGTGTGGGGTGAAGACAGATAAATGAATTTCTCCATCCAGGGTTGATGTTGTACCATAAAAACAAATAAGGATACATTCCCTATGGGAACTCTATACCATGACCTTTTTCTTGTCTGAATCTCAGGTCTGTAGCCTTGGGGTGATCCTGATTTAACCTATGAGGTCGGGCAGCCCTGTAGCACTCCTGCAGGGAACACCCCAGGGAGAGTTGAGGGCCACAGCCTAGAAGCTACAAAGGGTCACACACACAAAAATCTCCCAGTGGAGTGACTTAGAGCCCAGCTTTGGGGCAGAAAAGTAAAGTGAAAGAAAGTAAAGTCACTCAGTTATGTCTGACTCTTTGCGACCCCATGGACTGTAGTCTACCAGGCACCTCCGTCCATGGGATTTTCCAAGAAAGAACCCTGGAGTGGGTTGCCATTTCAGGCCCCTGATTCATCCCTCTGTTTGCTGGCCCATTCTATAAAGCAAGTGTTTTTGGAGGTCAGTCTCCTTGCCAAGCAGTGAGGAAACAGGTAAAAGGACAGAAAGTCCATGTCCCCTGGACCTACCCTTGACGTAGGGGTGAGACCACAGTTATCAAGGGAGCTACCAAGTAAACAAGGTCATTCCAAATTGTGTTCATGTAACAATGCTATGGGGAAGCGGTCGTATTAAGAAAGGCCTCTTCAAGGAGGTGACATCTGAGCCACCACGAGAAGAGCATTGGAAGCAAGTCAAGGAAAACAACAGCACAGTTCCAGAGCAGGAAAACGTGGCTTTGGAACATGTAGAGTGTAGAGGCCAGTGGGGCTCCCTGCCTCCACCCAGGTTTCTGGGTGGAGAGGTAGACCTCCCCATGCCTGGAAAACTGTCCAGAATCCCCGCTGATGTACCAGTGGGGATAGGACAATGTCATTCTCTCCATAAGAGAGGCAAAGACAAGGACAAAACACTGATCCTAACAGTGGGAGAATCAAAACAAAGAACAAAGAGGGAGGGAGGTTGTCAAAAAAGCTGAGGATTCTCTTTTGCTAGAACAAACCAATGGCTCTCTTGCAAGTGATCACTGCTGGTTGTGAAACCCAGGGGGCCGTCTGTCAGCCCCTGTGATTCCAAGGGTCTAGAGACTCCAGGCCTCCCTGCCAGGACCAAGCCTGGTGACTCTGTGTCATTAACGGTGGCGCTCAGTTAAACCACAATGCTGTGGCTCAGAGGACCACAATGTTGTGCTGAGCATCACTGATGATCTTTTGATTAGCTGACAAACTAAAGCTCTCTCTTCTCTGCACCTGTCTTCAGATAACGCTGCTCTGGGCCCACCTTGAAGATAAATGAATTCCCCCTCAAAAAGCGACAAGGGTTTCTTGCCCCACCAATGAGCCAGCGACACTCTCAGACCCTTCAGAAAACAGTCACCCTTGCCAGCAATCTCGGGGCCTGCCGGCAACATCTAAACACCAGGATCTTGCAGCGAGAAGCAGGGAAGGCACAAAACTCTACCTTGCCACCTTTTTAATGAGTAAGATCCTCTGGCTGCTGCCAGGGCCCTCAGAGACCAGCTATTAATGAGCGCTTAGAATAGATTGTGCCTGTTTTATACGTGTACGGTGGCCTGGGAGAGACACTTCAATTTCCATTTTACATCTGCTGCCATGTTCAAGTGTCTCCTTAAGGGCAGGAAAGCCCTTGGCAAATTTTGTCTTTAAAGAGACATGTTCAAAGAGAGTGTTCCCTCCCCGCAGCCACATTCTATATGTGAGCACTTTTTCAATTTTCAAAGTATATATTTAGATTATGTATATGAGGATGTGTGCAGTGCCGGCAGGCAGCCAGGCCTCAGCTGCACACACAGACCTTCCTGCCTCTTGGGGCCGCAGGGAGGGGGCTTCTGGTTTTGTCCTCAGAGTCGTTGGCTTCACTCAGTGAGCTGGGGATGAGTTCAGGGGATGGGGACCACCTATGTTTGGTTCCTATTTACAGACCCTGGTCCTAGGTAGCAGGTGATGTGGTTTATGATGACTTGATGAGCTGAGATTCGGGAATGTGGGCTGGACCAAAGAGTGAGCCAGGTGGGGCCAGAAAGGAGGCGTGGCTGGCAGAGCCCACACAGGGGCGGGTGATGGAACTGGGTTCCTATGGCAAGTTTTCAAGGGGTCTTTGCAAAAGAGGAGGGCTTGAGGAGCAAGAAGGAGGAGGTGGAGGTAAGAAGGGACTTTAGAAGACAGCAGAGGCTTGGAGGTCTCACTGACGGCCCTGTTGTCGTCGGCGGCAATGGGGAGGGAGTATGAAGGATGGGGATGTATGAGGTGGGCTCGTGGTGTGAGGGAAAGCACAGCTCTTGCACCCACCAGCTGTCCTGGTCAGCTCTGCACACGGGCAAGCTTAGTTGCTAAGTCATGTCTGACTCTTGGCGACTCCATGGACTGTAGCCTGCCAGGCTCCTCTCTCCATGGGATTATCCCAGCAAGAATACTGGAGTGGCTTGCCACTTCCTCCCCCAGGGGATCTTTCCAACCCGGGGATCAAACCCGCATCTCCTGCATTGGCAGGTGAATTCTTTACCACTTTATCACCTAGAAAGCCCCTAGTCAGTTCAGGCTGCTACAACAAAAGTGCCACAGACTGAGGGTTTAAACAGCAGATGCTTAGTTTTCACAGTCCTAGAGCCTGAAAGTCCAAGATCAGGGTGCTGGCATGGTCCGCGTGCAGTGACAGCTCTTTTCCTGACTTGCAGACAGCCACCTTCTCACTGTGTCCTCACTCAGCAGAGAAAGAGAGAGCTCTGCAAACTTCATCCCCTTTTAAAGGCACCAATCCCATTATGGGGCTCCATCCTCATGACCTCACCCAAGCCTAATTACCTCCCAAAGACCCACCTCCTAATATTAATACCATCATATCCGGGGTTAGGGTTGCAACATATTAATTGCAGGCTGTGGGGGGGCCGGAGTGAGAGGAGGGGAAAGACACACATTCAGTCCATAGCACCAGCTGTGTGATCTTGGGCAAGTTGCTTAGCCTCTCTGAGCCTCTACTTTTCATTGGTAAAATGGGATAATAATCCCTCTCCCATATTCTCATGTTGTGAGAATAACATGACCTGCCACGTGTACGGTGCCTGGGACATGGGTGGAGCCGACCCAGTGGCGCCTGTGTCTGTTTCTACAGCCCGTTAATCATGTGACTCCTCCAGAAGAGGAAACTCATCCTCCAGTCAACCTCAGAAGACCCACAGAATAAATGTGTCATAAACAGCAGAAATCCAGAGAAATAAAACATATTCGTATTTTGAAAGGGGACAATGAAGGATGAAAGTTGCTGACAGTGTGAATTACTGTTGATTTCATCATTGTTGCCATCCCCGAAACAAACAGCCCCAGTTCCAACCCTAGGTCTGAGGCATCCCAGGGCGTTTCCAATTATCCCCACGTCTGTTCAACAAAACTCGGACCAGAGCTGACTTGAGTTTTCTCTAATTCAAAACGTCACTGTTCTCAGTCATCAGTACTTTGCAAGCAGGAGAGGTGCCCCAGGATCGTGCCGTGGCAGGGTCTGCCTGCTGCTTCTTCCATTACTCCTTGCTCATGAGCTCTATATTCTTGAGGTAGCAATATGTCCAGTTCAAGATTCTGCTTCCTGCCACGTATGGCCATGTGACTAAGGTGTGGTCGCTGAGACAAGAGAAACTCACAAAGGATTTCAGGGAAGGTTCTTTGAAAGGAAGAAGAGATGACAGGAGAAAGACCCCTTTGTTTTACCCTTTTCCTTCCTTCCTGCTGCCTGGAATGTGAAATTGGACTGGACTGGAGCGGCAGCAGGCATCTTGACACACCGAGGATGGAAGCCAAGTGCTGGGAATGGCAGAGCAAGAAGAGAGACACAGACTGGGCCCCACATGATCGTGAGGTCACCACACCAGCCTACCCAGGACTCCTTGTACATTAGAGGGGAAACCTTTATGCATTTAAGCCACTGTTTTTGGAGTTTCCTGTTGGGTGCAATATATATCTAGTAACTAACATATATATTGAATTACTCTGTGTCCCTGGCTACTAACCCATGCTTGGCAGGAAATACAAGTGGGAGTAGCATGTAAGGGGGCAGAACGTCCCAGTGCCAGGGGAGCATCCAACAGCGTCTTCTCACTAGTGCCCACTGATCTTGGCTAGTTCCAGCCCTGGGCAGTGATCCATCCCTCCCTGATCTATGTTCTAGAGACCTCCAACCTAAGCCAAAATCCAATGCAGGTCAGGGTGCTGCCGCAGGAAAAGAACATAAGTCTGCACGAGCCTTGGTTCAAGTCTTATCTTTGAATCTTAACAGCTGTGTCACTTTGGGCAAAACCACTTAACCCTTGAGCTTCAGCTTCCTTCTCTGAAAAATGGGAGTCCTAGTAATGCCCTCCACAAAGCGCTCCATGGATAATGTAAATCAAGTCCCTGAAATTCAGCTCTTAGGAATGAGAGTTGTGATTATTACAGATTAGTTATGCATTGATGTTATTATTTTCAGACAGAGGTCTTAGGGCCATGGCACATTCTCCCCAGGTGACATTAGTCGTAAAGAATCCGCCTGCCAATGCTGGAAACAAAAGGGTCACAGATTTGATCCGTGGGTCAGGAAGATCCCCTGGAGAAAGAAATGGCAAACCCACTCCAGTCTTCTTGCCTGGGACATCCCATGGACAAAGGAGTCTGGTGGGCTACAGTCCATGAGGTCGCAAAGAGTTGGATATGACTAATCACGCACACATATGTATACACTTGTTCTCTTTCCCGGGCAAAGTGGAATCAGCTCTAATGCCATAAAGGTCAATCCTAACTGTCTGAGGACTGGCAGGAGGAGACCCAGCCCCTGTCACTGGCTTCACCGCTATCTAGCTGTGTGACCTCAGGCTAGTCACCACCTCTTTCTGAGCTGCAATTTCCCAAGGATGCCAGACTCCATCTCCGAGACCCCTCCCAGCATCAAAGTGCAGTAACCCCAGGAACACAAGGGAGTCTGAGAACCAGGATCAAAACAGATAGTCCACCTGCTGTACTTCTATCCATGTCAATTTTACCCCCAGCCTCCCCAGCCTGTCTCCACCAGTCATTCACAATGTTCTTACTTATTGAATTCCTAGCACATCAAGGCCCTGATTCTGGAAGAAGTGTTATTTCTGCAGACACTGAGGCTAGGTCTCAGGACTCGGGCAAGGAGAGACTTTGGCACATCATTTGTCTCACTTTATGTAAACTTGATGTAAAAACTCAGATGTGCAAAGCCAATAAATTGGAAGGTTGCTGGTTTGTAAAAGAATCATCGAGAAGCATAAATAATCTTGCTCACCTCTCTCACTCACATGAATCGCCCACACAGTTGAAGGGAATGACATTATGCTTAGTCCTGAGCTATCGAGCTTGAGATTCTAACCACATGTTTAAACACCTATCATTAATTTGATCCTTTCCATAAAACTCCCACCTGGTAAGCACCCTCATCCTCATATTGCCAACAGGATAGAAGGACAGAGAAGTTATTATACACACTTAGCTTAAGTCAAGGTCAGGCAGATAATAAACAGTTGAACCAGGATGATAATCTAGATCTAATCAAGGTTGTCACCATAGCGCCACATTCTTAAGGCCTGAAAGAGAAACAGCACAAAATGGGATGATGCCAGAACTGGCTGGCTATGTGACCTGGGGACAGTTGAGGAATCTCTCTCTGCCTGTTTTCTCATGTAGCAGAAATGTGTGTTGGATAGATCAGAGCCCCATTCTACAGAGCGGCACCTGTTGGTACATCTCCAAGCTGCCAGGATATCCCCACCCCACTGCATACTCAATATGTATCAGGGTTGCCAAAGGGAGAGCAGCTACCCATGGAAACAATGGCCTACTTGGGAACCTCCCAGTGGACAGAAGACTGGGGACCTTGACTTCACACATCTTCCCTGCCCATCTCCATTTGCCTCCAGAACACTATGGGTGTCTCCACTGGGTCTCCAAACCCAGACAGGTCTGCCTACAAACCTAGGCATGTAACACTTGGGCTCTGTGGAGTAGCTGGGCTATCTGTTGTTGTTTAGTCACTAAAGCATATCAAACTCTTTGTGACCCCGTGGACTGTAGCCCACCAGACTCCTCTGTCCATGAGATTTCCCAGGCAAGAATACTGGAGTGAGTTGCCATTTCCTTTCCTGAGGGATCTTCCCGACCTAGGGATCAAACCTGCATCTCCTGCATTGGCAGGCAGATTCTTTACTGCTGAGTCACTCAGGAAGCTGGACTCTTTGAGGCCTCTCTAAATGTCTACCCCAGGTCCTGCTCTATTTACAGACTCTCTCCACCCAGCAGTTTCTTTAGGGAGTGGGGGCCCCTCGATTGCACTAATGTCGACCTACATCAGCCAGACAGTGCCAAATGATGTCACCGTTCCATGTCATCCTGTAAGACTTTCGCAACAGACGGTGTTGTTATAAAAAAATTTAACAAGCCAACAATTGACACTCGAACTCTTTTGGATCCGCCGATGAATCTGATGCCCACGTGTTGCCAAAAGCATTTATTGTCTCATAATTTGATTTACTTTTCTCCATGCTGCTCTCGATGCCTGCAAGTAGGGGCAAAATGGCTGATGTCTCCAGATGCCACGGAGGCTAATAAAGCTTGCTGTGCTCCCAGCATGCTCTCTGCTGTCAGAAACCGGCAATTAACTTAATAGGGTTCTTGAAATGGAGTCGATCCGGGAAATGCCGCATGTGTTGACACTCTCCTGCTGATCCAGGCAGCCTCCCACCATTGACTTGCCGGGTCTGTTTGCTATCTGAATTATTTAGGAGCTTGTTATGTGAATTAAAAAGCAGCACTTTGCAGCATTAAGTCTAATATTTTATGATCTTCAATTGATTAGGTGGGCTTTCAGGATTACATGGAAAGGTTAAGATAAAACACGCCTCAGACAGGCGGCTCTCGCCAGCCTGCTTTGCTTTTCAAAAACCTAGATGAAAACCCAAAAGGAGCCTGCCTCCTTTCTCACTTCCAAGCGAGTCTTCTGGAACCTGTTTCCAGACCAACAAAGGACTTTGCCACCCTGAGGATACCAGGTGCCCTGGGTTTTCAGGACCGAAAGGAGGCTGGTCCCTCCTTTCTCTAGTTTTTCTTTTGTCTCTTTCTTGGAACAAAGATACCAGTGATACATGATCCCAGAAGGACGGCCTCCCAAGCCTGGGCCTGCAGAAGGAAAACCTTGCTGCTGTTCCCAGCCACTCGCTTGGACTTGGATGAGCACCAATGTTGCACCTGCCTTTGGCCAAGGGTGTGTGTAGCCCACACCCCGTGCAGCCCCAAGCTTACAGAGCGCCAAGCTCCAGAGGACTTCCCCTGCCATGCGTGCCCATTCACACTTTCCTACCCTACCAGCTGCCACCACCCTCTCTCCTGGCTGATGACAACAGTGTTCTACTAGGATTTTCCCATTAGTCCCCATCCAATCCACCCTACACCCAGCAGGCTTATCTTTCTAAAACCCAGCTCTAGCTATGACACTCCCCTGCTCAAAACCCCTCAATGACTCCTCATGGCCTCACCAATCTGGCCTCAGGCTCTCTTTCTAGCCTCATCTGCTATTGCTCCCATATGAACCAGCCAAACTGAGCCATCTATTATTCTAAAAAAAAAAAAAAAAAAACGCCCTCCATTTTCTTAGCTCTGAAGCTTTGCTTATAACACTCACTTGGTACATTAAGCTTCCCTTCTTTACCTAGTGAAAGTCCACTAGTCCCTGATGATGCAAAGAGTAAATAAGTATATAATCAAGAGCTTCCTATGTGCCAAACACTTTACATATAACTATTTAATCCTCTAAGGTGGGTGAAAAAGTGAAAGTGAAATTTGCTCAGTCGTGTCTGACTCTTTGCGACCCCATGGACTTAGTTCATGGAAATCTCCAAGCCAGAATACTGGAGTGGGTAGCCTTTCCCTTCTCCAGGGGATCTTCCCAGCCCAGGGATCAAACCCAGGTCTCCCACATTGCAGGCGGATTCTTTACCAGCTGAGTCACCAAGGAAGCCCAAGAATACTGGAGTGGGTAGCCTATCACTTCTCCAGGGGATCTTCCCGACCCAGGAATTGAACCAAGGTCTCCTGCATCACAGGCAGATTCTTTACCAACTGAGCTATGTACCTTTACTATCTCCATTTTATACATGGCAAAATGGAGGTTCAGAGAAATTAAGTAATCTCTCCAAAGTCACTGAGCTAGCTGGGATTCAAATCCAGGCAGAGCAGGCTCATCTAATCCCATTTCCACGGGAAAGCCATCCCTGCCCCTCTCTGGGTGCTCCCTTTCTTCTCTGAGGTTTGTGGCATCTATCCTTGCCAGGGCACTGATTTATCCAGGCTGCCGGCAGAGATACACAGCTCTCTTCTCAACCCAGGGCGCCAATGCCATGGGATAGTCTGGGCCTCCCCTCTATCATACCAGGCCACGGGGTCAGACTTTGTATATAATATGTGTTGACTCAGCAGGCTGTCCACCTGACCACAGGCTGGCTCCCCACCCAAAGCCATGACCCCTGGAAGTGTATTTACCCAGTCCCCACTGCACTTTCCAAGTGGCAGAAGAAGCAATGCAAGGTACCGCATGAGTGAAAGTACAAGTTTGAAAGCAAGAATGACTTGAATTTGAATCTGGGCACTGACTTTTTTAGCCATGAAACCTTGGGGAAAAGAGATCATTTGCCTCACTGAGCCTTGGTTTTCCCATCTGTGAAATGGAAATTATAGTAGTTCCTACTCCATAAAGAAATGATCAAAATTAAATGAAATAATTCATCAAAAGCACTTATGATACACAGTTCCTAACTCAGGAAAAGTTAACTGTTATTACCTTTGAGTTGATCCCTGTTAGAGTCTCCAGTCCACCTCCAGCAGCTCTGGGCCACTGGGCCTGGCCTCTCTACACCTCTACACATGGGCTACTTAAGACTCACTTCACAGGATGATGGAGAAGGAGCTAAGAAATACAGGAGGCCTGGTACAGAACAGATATTCAATATATTAAGACCTTTATTATTTTTAATTCTTATAAACTTCATCCAAGCTGAGGATTTTTTTTTTCCAGAACACCATAAAGATGGTCCTTGACCCGTGAAATCAACAATCATGTGCAAAACAAATGATATCGGCCAGACCCCAACCCTGCAGCTGGCTCTAAGGAGAGGGGATGGATACATCTCAGCCCCAGTCTTCAGGCTCCCCTCAATTTAACAAGGGGAGACAGCACAGAAGGATCCCATCTCACCCAAGCCAGAAGGAGGGCAGGGATTTATCAGGGGGACCTGGGCCAAGTCTCAGGGGCTCAGCTGAGAGGAGCCCTTGCCAGAGCCTGTATTGTGTGACCCATCAAATCTGGTGGATGTACTGTGAGGATGAAAGCAAGCACTTTGGCAACTATAGCTGGAAGGAGAGTACTAATAACAATTGCTGGGTCTGGTACTTTAAGGCAGTAAGGTTCTAAACTTGGGTCATATAGATGAGCTTAAGGGGGATGAGGGCCAGGAAGACTCTAAAATACATGGGAAATCTTATAATATGAATGTATGCAGGTGTATACACTAGGTAGAGTCTCTATAAAATTCTTTATTTGTCAAGATAGGCTAACTGCTAGCTGAAGTAACAAACAACCCCTAAATCTCAGTGGCTTAATACACATGTCCTAGTCCAAGCAGCCTGATAAGCAGCAGGCAGTGAAGGACAGGCTTCTGCTGGCAGGGGCTCCACTGTATTCAACATGCAGACTTCCAAGGTCACCCTGAGTCACATTCTGTTGGCAGACGGAGGAGAAAAGGAGCATGAAAGATCTTACAAGACATGTTAGGCCCTGGGCCTGGAGGTAGACTAGACTACTGCTGCCCAGATTTCATTGGTCAGAACTCAGTCACATGAGGCCTCTAACCACAAAAGAGGTTGGGAAATGTAGTCTTCCTGTGTACCCAGGAGGGAAGGAAAACTGGTTTGGAGAACACATCTCATAGCCTTGCAAAAGAACTTGTACGGAAGGGGAAAAATGGGACAGGGTATGAGGAAGAATGATGAGTACCCTTTGCTTTATGTACATTATTCACTTAATTCTCACCACTAACAACAAATTTTTTATTTTATATCCATTTTATAGAGAAGAAAATCGGAACTCAGAAGATGAAGTCACTTGCAAAGGATCACACAGTAGGGAGCAGTGAGGCCCAAAACACACATCAGGACTGCCTCTTGTCAACATGGAGTTTTAAAGGCATCCCATTTTATAACTTTTGCATATTATGTATTCTGAGTGGGAAGGCAGATGTGAGTGGAGAAGGTAATCTTGAGCTTGTATTTTGGGGTCAGCTAACCTGGGTATTCATTGGAAGGACTGATGCTGAAGCTGAAACTCCAATACTTTGGCCACCTCATGCAAAGAGTTGACTCATTGGAAAAGACCCTGATGCTGAGAGGGATTAGGGGCAGGAGGAGAAGGGGACGACAGAGGATGAGATGGCTGGATGGCATCACCAACTCGATGGACATGAGTTTGAGTAAACTCCGGGAGTTGGTGATGGACAGGGATGCCTGGCATGCTGCAATTCATGGGGTCGCAAAGAGTCGGTCACGACTGAGCGACGGAAATGAACTGAACTGAACTGAACTGAACGTTTATTGACTGCTTACTCTGTACCAGATATCATTTAAAATGCTTTTCCAAGAACAAATAATTAACTTCTCCCAGTAATTCTCTGAGCTACATTCAGCTATTATTCCAGCTTTACGAATGAGGAAATGAAAGCAAAGAGGAGTCATGCAGTTTGCCCAAGGCCCCATAGCTAGTGACTGGGGAAACCCGGACTCCATCCCCTGAGCCCAAGCCAGTTCCATAGGCCCAGGAGCAGGCTGACACACGAGTACAGTCATCAGCCACTTGAAAATTGGAAACCCCATGGCAGAGCCCATGTAAGGCAGACACTGCAAGCCCAAGAGCAGCTGATATCCCCTTCACAACCCCATTCAGTCCACCTGATAAAAGGAGATTTTTACCATCTCTGACCACTCTGTCATTTAAGCCAAAATAAATTCAGCTGCTAGGACCAGAAGCAGGCCTGGAGTGAATGTGATGGGGAACCAAGGCAGCCTGGTCTGTACTGGCTCCTGTCCCCCTCCTCCCCAGTCCTGCTGGATGCCACTTCACACAGGGTAAGCTCCTGGGGATGGAGAGACATCTCTTTCCCATGGACAGAGGTGTTGACACAAAGTCAAGGGATTGACTTCAAGCTCTTACAAGAAAGCAGCAAGCTGGTGGGTGGGTGGGTGGAGGAGAGTGGGATCATCCCTCTGACACTCAACAGAGGTGTGTGGGTGGTGGACCCCCCAGGACTGAGGAGGGGTGAGAACGTAAAAGTACCAAGGTCAAGAGAGGGGGACCCTCAGACAAAAGGGCAACTAAACCCAGAAGTCCAGAAGCGAAAAGGGGAAGCTCCCTTTTGCCAGGTCTGTGCCAGGACCCTCCAGAGCAGAGAGGCCAGGACTGCAGTCAGCAGGATCTGGGTTCAGAGCCCAGCTCCTCCATTCATTAGCCCTCAGTTTCTCTGCCTGTAAAATGGACACAATGTCGTCTCACCTCACAGGACTGCAGGGATAGGGCTCAGAAAGCGCTGAGCACCTGGACTGGCATGAAGCTCTCCAAGGGTCTTGGAGTACAGTCCTCTTAGAAATGAACAAACAAAAAAGTAGCAGACAAGTTTCTAACCATCAAACCAGATACCTCATCTACAGCTGTCCATTTTGCAATTAAAATAATCACCTCTTCCTTTTTCATGACCCTACATCCTGATCTTTAAAGTAGGTCAGTCGCCTGGCCCCCTCCCAGGGTACCCAGCACAGGCCAGGCCTGCAGAACCAAGTGTTTCTGAGATCAGAGTTCATACTTCACAGGGCTCTTCCTTGTCCATTCTTTTCATTACTCCTGGAAGCAGCTCTGAGAGGTGGGGAGAGCTGACCTCATGACCTCCACTTCACAGACAAGGTCATGGAGACTCCCCTGGAGTTTCTATTAGTGAGGAGCAGCTCTGGGCTCCAAGTTCAGGGTGTCTCTGGTGACACCAAAGAAGATCAGCATCCTCTTAACCATCTGAGGACAAGCACAGAACACCACGACTGCTGGGCAGAGGTCTGACCCAGGGCGGGGCTTTGAGTATGGGCCCTGGAGAGAGGCCCTTTGTGGGTTTCAATCCCAGCTCTGCCACCCACTTGCCCCAAGACCTTGGGATGAGTGGCTGGACTTCCCTGTGTCTTACCTATAAAATGGGGATGACATCACTTCCTATTTCCTAGGGTGCTGTGGGTGCTGTGAGGTTTAAGGGGCTAATAATATGTGTAGAACAATTAGAACAGGGCCTGGTGTATAGTAAGAACCATTACACGTCACTACTGATTCCTTGTGTGGGAAAACATATCCACCCACCTACCTTCTGTTTGCTTCTGATGCCCTGTGCCCCTAGATGGGCAAAGCTGCATCTTATCCATCTTGGAGACTAAGACAGAGGGGCAATGCAATGTGCTGGTTAGAAGCACAGGCTCTGGCTCCAAGTTCAGACCCATCACTCCCTGGCTGGGTAACCTTGGCAAGTTCTGTGTCTGCTCTGAGCCTGTTCCCGCCTGAATAAAAGAGGATAATAATAGAACCTATTTCATCAAGATTTGAGTATTTTATTAAGTGATGTAACACACATGAGGCGCCTAGAACAGTTTCTGGCGCATGGGAAGTGCTAAACAAGTGTTAGCTATTACCGTATCTATGTCCCCAGCAGCCATTACTGTGTCCAATCCAGTGGTGCTAAGAAACTAGTTTTGCACCAATGAATGAGTTGAGTATTTATACTTCCTGTTCTCCTGATAGCCAGAGGTCTTCTCCAAATTCTCTCCCAAAGATAGAACCCTAGGCCAGGAGTCGGCTACCAAGGATGGTCATCGTGTCCGAGACACTCATTGTTTATAATGACCTCACTGAGTAAATACATGGCGTGAGATGTGGAGCCTGGCCAGACTTCCAGAAATACTCTGTCCCTGGCTCCAGCCAGGACAAGGAAACACAGTGACCCGTTGATCCGAGCCAGTTGACTCATCTCCCCAGCATGAGCAGAGCTGCTGAGGCAGCCCCACCCGGCCTCTGTTGGCCTCTCTGTCTCCTTCAGACCGTCTGGCAAACCCAGCAGGAGCCAGTCTAAGGCAACTGGTTCCTGGGAGGAGAAAAAGCAGGTGTGAATCTGTGATGAATACCAAAGAGGGCAGCCAAAGGAGCAGAAAAGCTCTGGCAGGGGAGCTTGAGGACAAAAGGCCAGGGCCACATGATGGAGTGTGGGGAGGGAGGGGTGGTCATCAGGCTGACGCTAAAGGGCAGAGAGCATGAAGGTGGATGTTGCTGTGCTGTAGGGTGGAGGTCTACACGATTCCTGGGCCCAGGTTAGGGAGGAAATTCAGACCGCCCCTCTATCACCTCGCAGGATCAGGGAGCCATGGGGAGCACTTCAACCTCACGGTCAAAACTGGTCAAGGTAGAAAGATGGTGATGTGGAGAAAAATCTCCAGTTGTCTAGCACCTTTTTGAGAACCTCGAAATCTTTAGAAACTTACTATTTTAAATTTTGAAAATATGATTTCCAGGCCAATGATTTCACTTATTATCTTGAATGACAGGAATGGGCACTCAGAGGTAAAGCAGTTCGACCACTTTGAGGTACAAGCGAGAAGAACGCATCCATTCTCCAGGAATTTACTGTGCCTCTGCTGCAAGGCAGGCACAGATCAAGGTGCTGCGACCAGCAGAGAACAAGCCAAACTCAGTCCCCATTCTCATGGAACTTACATTTTGGGGAGGAAACAGACAATAATGGCTAAGCAAATTGAGAAAAACATTCAGGTAAGGATAACAACTAGGAAGGAAACAAAGAACATTGTGACAGCGATGAGTCATGAAGGACTCTCAGCTGGGGCCTGAATCAGAAGCTATGACCAGAGCAGACCAAGAGCTCTGGCAGCAAGTGCAAAGACCGGGAGGCAGGGACTCCGTTATGGAGATCCAGGAAAAGGGAAGGTGGTCAAGTAAGATGAGGTCAAGTAAGCCCTGCTGACCGTTCTGGGCACTTCACTTTGTTCCAGGCACCATTCTAAGCACTTTACCGGTAGCTTATTAAATGCTCATAATGGAACCTAGAGCTTCCCTGGTGGCACAGGGGTTAAGATCCTCCTGCAATGCAGGAGCCACAGGAGATATGGGTTTGATCCCTGGGTTGGGAAGGTCCCCTGAAAGAGGAAATGGCAACCCACTCCAGTATTCTTGCCTGGGAAAATCCCATGGAGAGAGGAGCCTGGCAGGCTACAGTCCACAAGATGGTTAAGGCTCAGATTCGACTGAAGCGACTTAGCAAGGACCCTAGAAGGAAGGATTTCACTATCAACCCCCATTGCTGTGGAAACCGAGGCTCCAGCGGTCAAGTCACCCTCCAAAGTTACGCAGGGAAAACAGGGCAGGCAGGATTCCCTCCCTGGCAGTGGGAATCCAGCAAAAGCTAGAGGACAGAGAACCTCTGGGCCTCAGAAAAAAAAGTTGCGATTTCATTCAAGTACAATGGGAAGTGATCAGATCACACTGAACGTCCCTGGCCAGTGCAGGGATTACTGAGCACCCACTGCACTCAGGCAGGTTGCAGGCAGCCTAGGGTCGCAACCTGCCGTCCTCTCGGGCGACCCTGCCTTCCTGCCCTGCCCCTCGGGCCTCCCCCAGCGGCTTCCTCCCCACCCGGACTCCGCAGATTCTGGGTGAGAACTAGCGCTCCGGCCTCCGGCCCTCGGACCCCGAAGCGCAGAGCCTAACCGCCCCTCGCTGCCCGCAAACCCGACTGGCAGCCCAGCCTCCCCTCTGCCTCTAACCCGGGCCGTGCCGCCTCCTCGGGAAGCCCTCCGGGGAGTCTCGGGGAGGCCAGCGTGGCCCAACCAACCCGTAGACCCAGTGCCAGGACCACCAAGCCCCCTGGGAAACCCTTTCTGCCCTCCATTCGGCAGCGCGTGCCCAGCGCCATAAACCCCTGGCGACCACGGTGACGGCGCGGCGGGCACCCGGCCGGTGGCACGCACACGCTGACCGCTGCGGCTGCCTCGGGCCCCCGCGACCCCAGCGCTGAGACTCCGGAACGTTCCACCCCCGACCCTCGGGTACTTGAGGATTCCCAGTCTCACGGTGGCGCGGCCTGATTGGCAGGTCTCCCCCTGGCAGGGGTGGGGGCCGAGGGAGGGCTGTGGTGCACAATTGGTGTTTTTACTCCTGCCATTATTAATTCAACTATTGACAGAGAAAGCAAGGTCCGCCGCGGTTTTGTGTCACGCACTCACTGTAATTTACTTGAAAAGAATTAAATCACAATTACTTGCCACTCGTTTTGCATAAAACGAGCCGTAAGGAAGCCGCAATCGCAGAGTGCTTGAAAGGACAACAGCCCCATTGTTGCCATATTAGAACAATATTTCTCAATCTGAAACTTAAAACATTCGAATTAGCAGCTTTGTTTGACGACGGTGGCCCACAGATAGGCAAGACTGACACCCCACCTCCGACTGCAGACATTACAGTTAACGAGCCTAATTTTCATTCATTTAAGTCTAGACCGATCTTTTAAAATCGTTGCATTAAAAATGTACCTCCCAAATGTTGGAAGGGAAAGTGTAATCTTTTGTCTGTTACCTAGTCCAGTAGATAAATTATCTAAAATGCCATGTAAATTCCTCTTGCTGAAGCAAAAATCAGGGCAAACTCTAATTAAGCCACTTGAGATTTAAGTATCCAGAGAAATCACACTGGTTCTCAAAGTTACTTCTGTGCTCATTTTCTCTCCTTTCAGATATGGTCGTCAGGTAAATATGACTGATTAGCTTTTAAATCGAAGTTTTTAAAGTGTATTTAAAATATTCAATTCAGCAAAATTACATCACTGTTACCTGATGTGTTCAGCAAATTTGAAGCCAGGCTAGGTTTTTAACAACTTCTGTAAAAGTAAGCTGCTGCTTTCAGTGAGCTGTAGTTTCCATTAACATTGATGGGTTTTCAGTAACAAAATGTAACTGTTCAATCAAACTTGAATATTAAAAAGAACCCAGTTACTAATTGTGAGAACACTTCATCAACGGGGGAAAACTGCAAATTAAAAAATACGATTGTTAACATTGGGAGCTGTGTTCAGGGAAAGTGATATGTCATAAGGCTTTATGGATATGAAAATAGAAGTGATCTATTTCATATCCACAAATCTATACATAAGGTTGAAAATGGAGAAAATGAAGGAGTAGAAAGAAGGCAGCACTTTTAAAATCTTAAAGCAAAAAGCAAGGTGAAATGCGGATTTAGTGCCAGGAATAATTAAACTGTGGAGTGAGAAAATCCTATAACCTAGGAAAGCAAGTCAGAAAAAGAATAAAAATACATCTGCTATTGTTAATAGTGGACTTTCCTAACTTTAAACAGTATAATTTATTTAAAAAAAATTTTTTTTAAGTGAAGGCTGCTGACTTGTTTTAAATGAATGCTTGTTTCCTTTAAGGAAAAAATATCTTATTGTCTACTTTTTATTTTGTGAAATGAGTATGAAAATTAAAATGTTTAATTTTATATTCAGTGACTTAAATTTTTTTAAGTAATTTTTCCTTTATTCTTTTAGGAGAGTATAAACGTTGACTTCAGTAGAAAACAAATTACATGTGGCATAAACCCAGGACTCAACTCTGTTTTCATGACTGGGTTTTTGAACGATAATCCATAATAGAGGTGGGGAGAAAAGGATTCATCAGGCAAATGAAACAAAGTCCCTGATCTGTATTTCTATTGTGATATCACCTCCTGGAATATCGGCAACATTTTAAGTTCCAGCCTAAGCCACGAATTCCTTCAGAACAAATCAAATGTCTTTAAAGAATATTTCTGTTTGAAAAGGAATTAAGCTCTCCTGAAAGAATTTTAAAGGTTGTGATATTCACAGGCTGATAAAGCAGCACCTTTAATGAAATTCTAATTAGCAATTTCATGCACTTTGCTATTAGTCATATCAGATTAGTGCACATTTTCACAGCCTTCCTTTAATTAAGTGCACTTATTCCAAGTTTCAAACACTTTCCTTATAAGATGAAAACTGTGCTGAAATGTTATTTAGTAAACAGAGGAAGTGTGAAAGTGTAGGTGTGCGTGTGTACAGGGACAGACATTTTTAACTGTCTACAAATTTTTTTACATTTTGAGTTGGTGAATTCAGGTTTTCCTGCCTTCTTGCATTCTCAGTGTTTCCTTGGTATTTCTAAGCGACCTATTCAAATCCTTAGTCCAAGTGCATATCAATCATGTGTATTTTGCCTAAAACATATTTTCTGTTTGTGTGTAATGTCAGAAGATTTTTCTGTTTCAACTGTCTTTATGTGTGTGTGTGAAAGAGAGATAGAAGAAAAAGTGGGGGGAGATAGAAACTGTGTAATATACAATATTTAGTTTTTAAAATCTCCTCTGGGAAGCAGTGATCAAGCATTTGCCCATACAATATCCCCATGCCCATCACCTTGCGCAGCCACCTCCTTGCCTTTGAAAACAGCAATGCGATTTCATTCCACCTTCTAACTTTCATTCTGAAGCCCCAGCAAGGAGGAGGCAGCTTTGTGGTAAACCAGATCCGGGGGACACCGGATGTCCTCTTCCATTTCAGGCTCCACTTCTCCTCTGCAAAGAGCCTAGAAGTCCAGCCAGTCATTCTCAGGGAGAGTGAGACCTAGTGACTGACACTCTACAGACCCCAGATTCCTCAGACCCCCTTCTCTCCCTCCCAGCCTGCTGGAGCGTTGCTCCAATTCTGGGAGGTTGTATTGTCTGGGAATCCACCTGATCTTATCTGTAGCCTTTTGTCAAGAGGAAATTTGTGTTGCCTGTTTTGCTCAGAGGTTGAAACTTGTAATATATTAACTAATTGCTTGCATCGCTAACACATGTTCTCTTGTTGGTGTCATTCATTTATACCGTAACATTTTTGACATTTTTAGATTGTCTCTTGGGACTCCTGGGCCTCTTAGCAGTTCCCTCCATGAAGAGTGTTTGCCTAATGATTACTGACTGACATCTCAATAACAAGCAATGTAGGAGTTGGGCGCATCTATTGAAGAGTTCTGGGGTGTGTGCGTGTGTGCACGCGTGTTTTAATTCATGGTCTACTTTGTCAAGTCATGTGTGAGCCATAATTTAAGTTAATAATTACCAGACATGAATTCAATGAAACATTGGTGTCTACACTTAAAAAAAAAAAGTCCTGAATTTTAATGCATTCAGAAAACGTTTGCCTAGGGCCAGGCTGGGTCCAACACGCATATGGAAGCACTTTAAAAGTGATAAATGATTTGGAATCTACCCTGTCTACTGGTGTGCTTCTCAGGAAAGAAAATTAGAGCTAACAGGTGTTAGATAGGGAATGCTGGGGCATTTTAATAGAATTGTCAAAATGTTGGTACCAGATGTTGACATTAATGCACACAACTCGGAACGTAATGCCGGGCCGCCATTTAAATGATTATTTGTTTAAATTTCAAGTCCCCAGCAGGAAATCCTTACTTTGTTCAGCACCTTTCTCTACACACCATCCCCCTGCTCTTTCCCCTATGATTTGCATCAAAGTGTCCTGGCTGTTCAGCTCACATATGCATGCTTTAAATAATCCATGCCTGTCAAATTTCATTTTTTCTTTTCAGATCATACTCATCACATCCCCGTCCTTGCCAGCCTTGAAGTCCACCTCAGTGTATTCGAATAGGAGAAAAAAATTATTTAAATGCTGCCAGTTACAGGATAATTAATCTTTGAACTACTCGGTAACTTCAAATGTATGTACCAAGTAATCTGCATGAACTTGTAATTACTACGTATTTATACGATATTTTCCATGTAATCACCAAGTCGTTACATGGTTATGTGAGCCTTGTAAATTATGGCAATAGCAGAAGACTAATCTTGCCCACACCATGTCAAAACGCCCATGTGGAGCCGCTGGTCTCCACCTCAGTCAATTAATCGAAAGATCCAGAAAGAGTCTTTCCTTTAAAGGAAACTGGCACATTTGCCTGTGACAGAGTCCCAACTTTATCAGAAATATCAGGGGATTTAGATACTGGTGAGGTGGGCAGGGAGCAGTCTTCCTCATTCAGCTTTCATACAAAAACTGATTGGCTTGGATGATTTGTTGCTGCTAGAGTTGAAAGGCAATTGGGAAAAGAAAAAAAAAATCTCTAGGCAAAATCCACCATCATTTCTGCAAGCCGCCTTGTGCTGTGATGTGGGGAAGGTCCTAAAATAAATTCCAGTGTGAGTTTCAAGAGCCTACCTGAGGCAGACTTTATTTGTCATCTTTTTGAACCCAATTAAAGCAGAAGCAAAGCCTTCAGCCTTTTCAGACTGGGGCATCTTGTCCCAGCTCTCCAAAAGTATTTTCATAAACTCCGTTTGTGTGTGTGTGTGTGTGCAGTCATATACACACATGTGTGAGCAAGTGCTAGCTTGCTAATTTAACCTCTTCAAAAGCTACATTGGACCATGTGGATCCTTTATTCAAAAGTAACCATCCAAACAGGAAGGACGTTTCTCCCTGCTTGCGTGGATGCTGAGGTCTGCTTTCCCTTGGCACAGCAAAGGATGAGGGCGTGTATAAACCCCCCTGGCCTTTCTGGGAGCTATAAGTGGCCATTCAGCATAGAACAAGGGGGACAGAGAGGCTAAATCTGTACTGGATTCTGTATTTCCAGAATCATAAGCTTTCCTCTTTTCTCAGCCCAACTTAGAACTAGAAAGAAACCAGAAATCAACCCTGGAGGGTCTGCCAAAGCCCTGCTACACAGCTGACCCATACCCAGACCCTGGCCTGGCTCCCACACAGCTTGGAGATAATGTCCCCAACCCACTAAGGTTCAGCAAACAGTTGACTCAGCCTCCTCAAAGTCTATCTCTTCAGAGGCTCATCCATCTAGAATTGCACTGTTCAATACAGTAACCACTAACCACAAGTGGCTATGTAAATACTTGACTAAAATTAAAGACTCCATTTCTTGGTTGCACTGACCACATTTCAAGTACTCAGTAGCCATGTGGGCTGGTGGCTACCATATTGGCAGGCAGATATAGAATCTGTTCAAGATAGTTGACCTAGAACTCTACAAATTCCTCTGCTATCTAGAACTCTACAAATTCCTCTGCTATCTGTTCTGAGCTTTCCCTGCTCAGCGACACTGGCATAGAGGGCTTTAAAAGATGAAGCCAGAGCTGCTTTCCCGTGGCCAGTAAGAGCCTCTTCTTACCATATCTGGCCTTTGAAGCAGAGCTGAGGTCAGACACCAGGTTGAGTGTGTTACCCAGAGCTCAGCGGACACTCCATGGGATTCCTCCTGGGGAACAAAAGCCCTAGATCTCTCAGAGCCCTGGGAGGTGTCTGACTCCATGGAGGCCAGAAGTGACACATGGTCAGTTCTGCTAGCCAAATTGGTATCTGCCTTCTCTTGTATAAACCTGGGATGTCACTGTGTCTTCCAGGCTAAGAAATGCCAGGGAGAAATTCTCATTTGTTATCTTTAATCATATATTCTATTATTCTCTACTTCATTACTATTATATATAACTCGTTTTTGTGGCTGTTTTTCCAGTGCCTACCATATGCAGATCAGTTGTCTCTTTAGTCTTCACAAAGCCCTATGACATACACTGTGATCCCACTTTACAGATGGGGAAACTGAGGCTGAATGGACTCACTGACTCCCCCCAAAGCCACATGGCTAGTTAACAGTGGATCAGAATGGAAACCTCACCCCATCTCCACAGATAAAGGCCTATTCTTCAGCCTTGTGTGAGCTGTCTCTGCCCCCAACAGGCAGCCAAGGAGTTAAGCAGAGTGCAAGGGGATTTTGCAGTTCCTTTCCTCAAGAAATGGAATTCATTTTGCAGAGTGAATTTCTGAATCTAGGTTGGCCTTGTGACTTGACTTGGCCAATAAAATGTGGCAGAAGCAACACCATGCCAAGTCTCAGAGTGGGTCTCAAGAGGCATTACACCATTTCCTGCTCTCTGTCTCTCTGTCTCTCTTTCCTCTCGTCTCCCTCTCTCCATCACACACACACACACACACACACACACACACACACACACAGAAAGAGAGAGACTCCTGCCATCACCACTCAAATAAGGCCAGGCTAGCCAGCTAGAAAAATGAGAGATAAATGTCCAAGTTGTCCTGACAGCTACTATCTAGCCAAACTCAGGAAGCAAAACCACCTCACTGGCCTACAGCTGACCACAGATGCACAAGGAAACATATTAAAAAGGAAGAACCAGCTGGCTGAGCCCAACCACATTTGCTGGCCTACAGAATCATAGATAATGGTGGCTGCTTAATTTGCTATATATTTGCTGCTGCTGCTGCTAAGTCGCTTCAGTCATGTTCGACTGTGTGACCCCATAGATGGCAGCCCACCAGGCTCCCCCGTCCCTGGGATTCTCCAGGCAAGAACACTGGAGTGGGTTGCCATTTCCTTCTCCAATGCATGAAAGTGAAAAGTGAGAGTGAAGTCACTCAGTCGTGTCCGACTCTTAGCGACCCCATGGACTGCAGCCTACCAGGCTCCTCCATCCATGGAATTTTCCAGGCAAGAGTACTGGAGTGGCGTGCCATAGCCTTCTACTCGCTATATATTTGGGGGTGATTTATTTCATAGCAGATTCTGACTATGGCACACCCTCGTGGCCAGATTGTTTTCTTCTTTAATTGACTGGTTATCTTTAAGACTATGTCAGAGCTTCTGCCGGAGACCCAGAAACCTATCAACCCAGTGAGATTCAACAGCACTCCTCCTGTCACCAGTCCTGAGCACCATGAAACCTCCTTGCTCACTTCACAACTGACAATTGAGAATTTTTATTTTAAAAAGTCTAACTCTGCAGTCTTTGGGCGTAAGATTCATTCCCACTTTGGGCTCTAATTTTAGACCAAACCACAAAGTCTCCCCCATTCACTGAGACTCTTGCTTTTATTTTCTTTCCTTTCATAGCCAGGCATCCAGAAGAAAATGTTTATCCCTCCCAAAGCCACCAGCAGCCTGCAGGGCTGAATGAGACTCCCCCAACTCATTTTCCGTTTTCCCATTGGATCCATCGATTCCAGGCCTTCCCAAGCTTGGAGTGCAGCTCATGTTGGAAATCCCATAAGATCTTGTGTCTGGTACTGTGTTGTAGAGTCCATAACACATACCATGCAACTGAAAGTGAGATGTTGGAAGCTGAGCTGTGGCCAAGCTGGGCTGTTCCAGCAAACTCCGTGGAGCCTCTAGGAAATGTTTCATCGTTCATGCTTTGAGTTTCACAGTTTTTCTCTGTGATCTCCTATATTTCCTAAGCATTTTAAATTTTGTATTCATTCAATAAGTAGGTCTTAGTCACCTACTATGTGCAAGTAAGATTTGGAGGGATAAAGAGAGGGCAGAAAAGAGAGCTCACTTGGAGACAGCTCATTGATGGACAGAAATAAAAATGAGAAAGATGATGATGGGTAGAACAAAATGGGCGTCAGCAGAGAATAAAACAAGAAGAGCTGATATTTTCAAATAGTCAGCATCTTCCAAGCATGCTTCCAGTTTCTCTAACATGCATTAATATTTTATTTAATCCTCACACCTCTCTTATCATGAAGGCAGTATTATTAGTACCTGTCCCATTTTATAGATGAGAAAACTGAGGTACAGAGAGGTTGAATAATACAGACATTCCTCTACTGCATTCCTGAAAATATACATGAGGATTAAATGTATAGAAGTTGAGCAGCAGGCTGGAGTGTTAGAAATGGAGCTCTCTTTCAATGACAGAATACATAGAAATTATCTTGCACAAGTGTTCTACAATTTATACTTGATTATTTAAATTTAAATATTTTATATCATTAGTGTATCAAAATGATTAAAACCCTAAAGCATTAAATATGTATATATAGACAAAAACATGGCTAAAATAATTTCTTACCCCAAATCTCTGACCTCTTGGTTGACCTAAAATGGTATTTATAAAGCAGAGTCAGTTTTTTTTTTTTAATTAAAGCATGGCTGACTTACGATATTATATTAGTTGCAGTGTACAATGGAGTGATTTGATATTTTTATAGATTACACACCATACAAAGTTATTATAAGCATTTGCTATACTGTACATTATATCCCTCTGACTTGTTTTAAAAGAGCCAGTTTTAATTTAGGTCAGAGCATTTGCTGAGAAGGAGGCATTGCAGCGAAACCAGCTCTGAATGCAATTCTGAGCAGAGAAGCTGGGTGACTGGTGAGTCAAAGCAGAGCCCAGGAGTTGGTCGTCCTGAATCTGAACAAGGGCTTCTCCCACTGTGGCTTGGTACCCTTGGGCTAATCATTTAACCTCTCTGAGTCTTAGTTCCTCAGCTTAGCATGGAATCTTTGATATTAACTTTCCAGGCCTCCTGGACTTTTTGTCAAAATCAATTAGAACATGTTGTGAATGAGTTCTATGAACTATTAAGCATTTATGCTCCAAGTCAGGTTTCTCAAGGTATGGTCCCTGAACCTGTAGTATCAACATCACCTGGGAACCAGGGCAAATTCTCAGGCCCTAACCCTACTGAATCAGAATCTCTGAAGGCAGGGCCCGAGAATATCCTTTGACATTCCCTACCCATGGTAAAGTTTGAGAACTACCTCCTCAAGGGATGCTACTTCCCCAAGAGAGTCCCAGGTTACTGCTGTGAGAAACATTTAAGAATGGCCCTTTCATTCTCAAAAGTATCTCTGAGCAGGTGATAATTGTAGGGTCCTTGCAAACGGCTCACATGAGCTTAAGCCTTCCTAAGAGAATTGCATTATGACCGTGGAGACTGGACTAGGAAAAAAAAGGAAGGAAGAAAGGAACAGAGGGAGGGAGACAGGCAGACAGACTTTCTCTAGGATCTGCTTTTTGGGCAGCTAGAAACAGAGAGAAGTAGAGATCATGGACACAGGCCCCAAGACCACAGCGACTCAGAGGATCTTGGCTGTTGGGGCCATTTCTATGTCAATAATCACGCCGTCATCTATAATCATCCTCTTCATCCTGGAGATGAGCAAACTGAGGCCCAGATACTAACTCCCCCATAGCACACAGGGTGTTTGCAGAGCTTGGAGTGCCTCACAGAGATAATTCTTCTTGGCTCTCTGCAACTCTGTGCTGTCTGAGAGTGAATCACATTGAATGGCTTGGCCTGCTGAGAAGGAAAGATAGGAACACTGAAACTTTCAGTGACACAAGGCTGAACCATCTTGAGGGAAGTAACCTTAACTTTAACCTAATCAGGCAGAGGTCACCCATTTTTCAGATGAATAAATGGAGGTGCAAAAAGGTTAACTGGCTTGCCATAGTGGTTAAGGGACCTAATCTGAACCTCCTGATGCCCCTTGATCCTTGAATATTTGATTGGAAGTGTTGACTGCCTTTTTTAGACCTTAAGGACTTTCATTTGCTGCTAGCCTGAAATTCTTATCTTAGAGATTCATTCCTTTGGACGTGCAGAATAACTCAACTGGCAAGAGCCTTACCTGTGAGATTAGTGCCCTCATATGCAAGTGTGGTTATAAACTGGCAGTGAGCCAAGAATAGGACTTTCTCACCAGTTTGGTCATAGCTACGCACCTGTCCTTGTATTCTTTACTCAAAATTTAACTTTCAGTTGATTTGCTTTTTTATTAATAGTTTTAATACATTTATTTTAAAAGAACACATCACGTTACTATTGGAAATGAGAAACCAACTTCACTTACCATCATTCATTATAACCCATATATAACTTTCAAAATATAAAATGTTCCTCAATGTGATAACTTCAACCAACTCACATGCCACCCATATGGCACATAATGTGTATGGAAATATGATCACACACAGGAAGGCGAGGCCAGGAGAGGGCAGGGAAGGAGTTTCCATATCTGCACTGAGGTTGCCCAGCACTTTCCAAGGAAATCTCAGGGTGTAGAGGGAGGGTTGGACATGACCTTGTTGAAGCCATTTCTGTTTGAAGCTCAGTTTCTTCAGCTCAAAAGTGAGACTGCAATGTGATCATCCTTTCCTTCCCTGGAGGCCTGGGAGGACAATTCTTTAGGATTGTAGCTGTTCTGAGCTTTATAAACAGTAACACAGCACACAACTGAATGTTCACTGTCATCGTCCTCAGCTCTCCCCACTTGTGAGGCTGCCAGTCCTGAGTAGATGCAGGCGTGCACAAAAGGGCACTGTTCCCGGAAACCTTGTCACACGTGTATGTCACTGAACCATGTAAACATGAAACAAAAACTGAGAAAGTGAAAACAAGAGCAGACCATCAAGAAGTTTCCCTAGTTTAAACACTGAGCCTCCTAGTGGCAAAAGCAAAAAGGGAAAGATAGTCAATTATGAAGGAGAGAAGCAAAGCATTTTAGTTGCTCAGTGGACACAATTTCTTCCTAGTCTTAAATTTAAAAATTACTTTTTCACTTAAAATTTAAGATGAGGATGCTAGGTGACAGGAAAAATTGCCTTATCCCAGAGCTGTACATCCAGCCTCAGCAGCTGCTATAGATTCCAGGGCCCCTTCTGAATCTGCCAGTGCTCCCCAGCTGCTTTTGAATTCACACCTTCTCTCTGTTTCATTTTGTGACTCTCTCCACCATGTGCACAGTGGGAAGGGTGCTGATCTGGACACCCAAGAACTCCAGGTCAGATTTGGGGTCTTGGGACCCCACACAAAGGTCTGTCTAGTAAAGCTATGGCTTTTCCAGAAGTCATAAATGAATGTGAGAGTTGGACCATAAAGAAAGCTGAGTACTGAAGAATTGATGCTTTTGAACTGCGGTGCTGGAGAAGACTCTGGAGGGTCACTTGGACTGCAAAGAGATCAAACCAGTCAATCCTAAAGGAAATCAGTCCTGAATATTCATTGGAAGGACTGATGCTATAGCTGAAACTCCAGTACTTTGGCCACCTGAAGTGAAGGTCAACTCATTGGAAAAGACCCTGATGGTGGGAAAAACTGAAGGCAGGAGGAGAAGGGGATGACAGAGGATGAAAAGGTTGGATGGCATCACTGACTCAATGGACATGAGTTTGAGCAAGGAGTTGGTGATGGACAGGGAAGCCTGGTGTGCTGCAATCCATGGGGTCACAAAGAATCAGACATGGCTGAGCAACTGAACTGACTTAGGCAAGTCAAAACCTCTCTGTGCCTGTTTCCTCCTCTGTAAAATAAGATAATAATGGTACCTACCCAATAGACTTATTTTGAGAACTAGATGAATTAGTATATGAAAAGCATTTATAGTAGTGCCTAGCACACTGATCATTGTTCTGTGTGTATACATGTGGGTATGTGTGTTTGTGCACATGTGTGTGCGCCTGCATGTGACTGTGAGTATGTTCAGCCACTGAGAAAAGTTCCAACAACAACAAAAAAATCCAAAGTGCTAAATGTCTTCTGGTGGTGGTTTGGGTTTTCTTCTTTATGCTTTTCTTTGCTTTTCAAATGATTCTCTTTATTTTACTTTTCTAATCAGGGGGAAAGTGCTCGTGTTTGACTTTTACCATCTGAAAAATCAGGATCCCTAACCTTGATCGACATATTTCCCAGGGTCACTGGGAGGCTCAAGGAGACACCGAATTCCAGGGTTTATAAACTGTAAAGTGCGGTACACAGTTGGGGAATTGCCCATATAAGCACCCTGGAGCCTCGAACCTCCAGCACTTTTGGGCACAGTCCCCGTGGTGGGTCCTGTGGCTATGTCTCCCTCACACCCTGGCCCTGAATCTGGGTTGAGGGCTGCCTCCCTCAGCGAGTCCTCTCTGAGTGCCCCCCCAAAGGCCTCCGGAGAAGGGAAAACACTTCCCCCTTTGCGCTTAAAAGCTGGATAGTCCTTTGTCATTCCTTCCATGGTGGAGAGACTATCTTTCCAGCACCCTCCCACCCACACATACCTCCCATCTCTACCACAATCAGGCCTCTGAATATTTTCCATTAAATTCAATGTTTTTGTTTTTTTTTTTTTTTAATGTGCAGGGATCTCCTTCCTTGGGTATTTATCCCACCATTTAGGAGGTATCTGGAGTCATCCCCCCTTCTCCAGCTCACTGATCCCAATTCATATCCAGAAATGAAATTTACAAAAACCAAGAGACCCAAGGAACCAAGAGACCTTTCCCACATTTTCCTCCTGAGATTATTTTTTTTTCTCTTTAAAACAACTTGGCATCTTAAGCGAGATACCACCCTATATTTATGGGAGTTTAATAACTTCTTCCATTAATAACATAGACAAACTAATTTACCCAAACGTGTCTGTTTTAAACTCTGGGAACAAAGGGTGGGAGGAAGAAAATCAATCTTTCCTTTGTACTTGAGCCACTGACCCGTTAAAGCTTTGAAGATCATTTCTTTAAGAAATTGTGAGGAGTTATTTAACTACAAACAGCAGCTACCTTCCCATTCCAGCTGCGTAATCAAGCATAATAAATTAGAGTTTTTTTTAAAAAAAACAAAGTTGACTCCTTTTTTTTTTTGTATAACTGAAAATCCTTAATAGCCCTTTGACAAATCGGCGTCATGGCAGACATCAGCGAACTTCCCTTGCACTGGAGCTGGTTAACCCAAGCTGAAGCCATCCGGAGACATTCCTGATTGGAGGGCGTTGGGAGAAACCCAGATTTTACCTTTGAAGCAGGGCTTGATAAAGTTCCTGACGCTGGCAGGGGTGACCGATGCCCTGGGACCCAGCCACCCTGAGCGGGTGGCAATTTCCGGCCTCCGCCCTGAACGCCCACCAGCCGAGGGACAATCCCCTGGGGAGGAGCGGCTTCTGCTGGCCCCCAGGGGCAGCCAGGCACCTCCCTCCCAAATCTGGCCAGCATTCCTCCGTGCAAACTGTTCTGATCCACTGTGATAAAAATCAGTCTCCGTGGGTCTTGAAAGAGTCAAAGGCCCTTCTTAATCAAATGATCAACTGTTCATTTTGAAAGCTTGACTGGTTCAATTAAGATCACAGGCAGGAGACAGGCCGGTCATATTACCCTCCTTTCTAGCCGGCCTGGCCAGTCGCCGTCCCCAAAAACCTACCTTTGACCAGCCCACTCCTGTGCCTGCCTGGAATGTTCCACACCCCCTGATGAAATCTGACCACCCTTCAAGGCCTCATCGGGCTCCCACCTCCTCCCAGAAGCCTTCCCTGGGCCCACCAGCTGCTGGCGCCCTGCCTTCCCTCTGAAATCTTGCAGCCATGTTGTGTATCTTTTCACTCGGGGTTTTATTGTGGTCTGTCTCAAACTGCTCTTTACCACTTCTGAGCAAGCAGACTGCAAGCTCCTTGAGGAGCCTGGCCATGGGTACACCCTGACCGCTGACTGAGGACAGGCCTTTATAACCCCTGTGCGAGCCTGCAAACAGGCAGTCCTTGACGACCAAGGGTTGGCTTCCAAAAGTTCATTTGTGAGTCAGGCTGTTTGGAATTCAGAATGTGCTCTTTTATTTTTTGTCCAGAATAACAAAGTCCTAAAATGATGCAATAATGCTCTGGTGGAGACTGGGTTGCAGGCTAGCCCACAGAGTCCTATTTTGCCCGTAACATACCTGCAATACTATTCAACAGCCATGCTCCAATTAACAGTGTTAATCCACTGGGAGCTAAATAATTTTTTATGGGCCAGCCTGGGAACTTGACCCCATTATCCACTAAAGGGAAATGCTTTGGAGGGAAGACCAGTCACCTCCCCAGCCTTCCTCCCATCCGTCCAACACCACGGTAGATGGCAGGATACAGAAAAGAGGCAAACCTGTGGATCTGTTCTCCTGCTTTCTTCTACTGACCAGGTCAGCCTGGTTGCCCTAAAACAAAAAGAGAGAGGGAGACTTAGGGAGTCCTAGTTGGCCAGAGATGCTCCTGCCAAAGCCAGTTCTTTGTTGGATGCTGGCAGCAGGGGTAGGGTGAGGGCTATAAGTTTAGGGACCCTGGGAGGCAGCACCTACATCTCAAGTTTCTGGAGAGCTGCCTTTCCAAGCACGCCCAAACCCAGCCCTCAGACGTGTTATCTCCCAAAGGCATTATTTCTACTGGGAGACGTGGCAGACACCCGTGTGCTCTGAGGTCACTCTCACGAGGACTCTCATCTTTTTCCCCTTCTGTCCCTGGCACAGGGCCAAGTGGTGCAGCACCCCCCCCCCTTACCCCACAGCCCAGCCTCCAAGCACAAGGTCAGATAGTGCTGGGACCCCCTGGGCTCCAATCCTACCAGTCTGTCTACACCTGGTGACTAGACAGGCTGAATGTCTATTTTTTTAAAGCAGTGAAACTTAAGGTATAGCATTTTCTATCTCCCCTGCCCAATTAATCCCATGCACCTCCCCCCCAAAAGAAACTCCTACTTTCAGAATTGATGCTTTCAAGGACAATACCATGTATATGTCTCTTCTGATCAAGTGACCAATAAATTATGTTCACATCAGTGATTTTTCTACAAACAACTCCATCCCAAATTTTAGACCCACCCTGTGCTCAGTGCATGTGACTCCGGAACACCTTTTCAACTGACACGTTAATGTCAGGGAGGTTGACCCTGGAAGGAAAGTCAAAAATGGTCTGAAATGGACGACTGTCGGTAAATCCTTAAATGGAAGCTTTCAGAGACTCGTTACCTCATCGCGTCACCACTTTGCAGACGCTGTGTTAGAACCCATTTAAAGCATTCAAGCATATAATCAAATTTCAGTAATGAGTTATTAATTAAGCAGGGGCAACCAATTCTCTGCTAACTGCCTCATAAACAATCGACAGGAGATTTGTGAATTTTGACTTCCTGACACTATTAAACAAATCAATATTAGGTTTCAGACACAGCAATTCAGACAGTTTTCTCTGTTATTTGGCAGTCATCTGCCTGGAATACTAATGAAAGAATTAAGAGCTGGAGATTTTGCATGTGTTCCATCAAAAAGATCCTTATCTGTGGGGAATTGGGGCCTGATTTGCATGGAAGAAGTCTTTGCTTTTGTAGGTACAATTTTTCTCAATATGTCACTCATTAGTATTTATAAAAGCTCTGGGCAGTGGAACGTCCACCAGGCTTCAGAGCCAGCAGCCAAAGCCCTACTGGAGATAGCTCGGAACAAAGCAATTCATTTATTTATATATTTTGCAGACTGGTTAATTTATAGCTAACCTAACCCATGGAACACTTGGGTCTAAGAATACAGCCAAGCGTCTTACTCAGCTTTTATTTTTTTCTAAAGATCTGTTTGTTCCAGTGTAGAAACAGCTAACTAAACCAGGAAGATGGAGTTTTGCAAAATCTGGGCAACCTCTGAGTGGCAAAGCGTGGTCATCTCAGTTTACCCTTAACCTTCTCTCTTCCTTTCTCGTCTCTTTGTTTATTTCCCTTTCGTACTCATTTGACTCAACAACAGTGCTGTTAAAAATACCTTATAGAGACAATGACAGAGATTTACCTCTGCTTATCTAAGGAAGAAATGGAACGCAGGCAGTAGCAGTGCTAAGGTGCTCTTCCTCGTGTACCCCAGACCGAGTCGGGGAGTTGTTCAAGGGGTCACTCGGCAGGTGTAATCCATTCCCTCTGTGGCCTCCTGGTTTAGTTGGCCACAGAGGTGCCAG
The DNA here is from genome assembly GCF_019320065.1 of Cervus canadensis. Lineage (NCBI taxonomy): Eukaryota > Metazoa > Chordata > Mammalia > Artiodactyla > Cervidae > Cervus > Cervus canadensis. Next base: position 13,775,227 of record NC_057393.1, read on the forward strand.
TTAGGAATTGACCTGAATTTTTAAGGATTGGGCTAACGTGTGGATAAGGACTCTTTTCAGAGGCAGAAGATCCCCTGCTTATCACACACTTATGTAAATTGCTTGCAACACCTCTGTTCAAAAAACCCATAGCTATCTGTCTGTGTGTGTGTACACATATACACATGTATATACATATATGCACACATATACAGTTTTTAATAGATATTTATATATTATGTACTTTTATATATTGATATATTTTGTATAGATATACATATTCAGAGGGGCTTCACAGTGGTGCAGTGGTAACTGCCTGCCAATAAGGGAGATGCAAGGGAGATGTGGATTCAGTCCCTGGGTCAGAAAGGTTCCCTGGAGGAGAAAATGGCAACCCACCCCAGAATTCTTGCCTGGAAAATTCCATGGACTGAGGAGCCTGGTGCTACTTCCCTTGTGGCTCAGATGGTAAAGAATCTGCCTGCAATGTGGGAGACCCAGGTTCGATCCATAGGTTGGGAAGATCCCCTGGAGTAGGAAATGGCAATCCACTCCAGTATTCTTGCCTAGAGAATTCCATGGGCAGAGGAATCTGGCAGGCTACTGTCCATGGGGTCAGGACGAGTCGGACATGACTGAATGACTACACTTTCTTAGAGGAGCCTGGTGGGCTACAGTCCATGGGGTTGCAAAGAGTCACGAATGAGCAGCTAAGTACATGCACACATACATACCCAGAAATATATTCTTGAGAGAGTTGAGGTTTAATTTTTTTCAGATGCATTTGATTTTGTTCCTTATCAAAAAGTATTTTAGAACTATAATCTAAAGCCATACAGAAAAAAAAAAACAAAAAACCTGAAGGTTGTTATATAATGCTAAAGCTGAGACATCTTTTCAATGGTTCTTATTCCCTGGTATTCAGACCACTAAGGAGTTCATTGACTAGCTTCAGAGGCCTCCAGAATTCTCCCGACATTGTCTGCCAAACTTGTTCTCTGTGAATATGTGTATATTTTTTAAAGATGTGGCTCAGGTGGTAAAGAATTCGCCTGCAATGCAGGAGACCCAGGCTCAACCCCTGAGTTGGAAAGATCCCCTGGAGAAGGAAATGGCAACCCACTCCAGTATTCTTGCCTGGAGAATTCCATGGGCAGAGGAGCCTGGCGGGCTACATTCCAAGGGTTGCAAAGAGTCAGACATGACTGAATGACTAACACTTTCACTTTTCACCACTCAAAATGAATTAAGAACCACTTTTTTACTCCTTTTATAGATGGAAATCAGGGTGAACTGAGTGCTGTGATTCTCAAGATGACTACTGATAGTGGCTAAACTCCCACCTCTAGACTTCTAGCCTTTCAGTCTTTCATTGCATGACATGCACGAGTTGCTATTTATCTATCAATTAAGATTATAGTCAATTGTTAATAACAAGAAACTAAAAATAATAGTGACTTAAGTAGGAAGAAATGTTTTCCTCTTCCACAAAAATAAGGTCCACAGATAAGCGGTCCAGGACTAATATGGCGTTACAATGGTCCCAGGCTTCAGACATTCTGTTGCCTATGTTCTACCATGAAGTCCCAGATGACTGCCCCAGCTCCAGATATCACATCCTCAGCTCTGTAGTCAGCAAAAAAGGAGAAAGAGTAGAGTAGTCGAGAGGGCATGCCCCTCTTTTAAATATATTCTTCAGAGACCATCTTACATCTTAAAGAACAAAATTTACACGGCCCCACCTATAAGGGAGGCTTGGAAATGAAGATTTTATGGTAGGTAGGGGAAATTGTGGGCTTCCCCAGTGGCTCAGCAGTAAAGAATCGGCCCGCCGTGCAGGAGACCCGGGAGACATGGGTTCAATTCCTGGGTTGGGAAGATCCCCTGGAGGAGGGCATGGCAACCCACTCCAGTATTCTTGCCTGGAGAATCCCAAGGACAGAGGAGCCTGGCGGGCTACAGTTTATGGGGTCACACAGAGTCAGACAGGACTGAGCAACTGAGCATGAGGGGAATTTGCCCACTGGAGGAAAACAAGTGGTGAGAAAGTACCTAGTGTCCCTCCCCAGCACAACCTGAAAATCAACACAGAAGGTGCCCGGAGTGACTCTGACCCATCTACTTCACGGAGCCAGAAGGCAAAAGTGTCATCATGCCTAAAGGACAGAATGGACAGTATGTTGAAAAATGGTCACTGGAGTTCAGTGGTAGAAGGGACAGCCTGGTGTGAAAGTGGAGAGTTAAACAGAGAACCAAGAACTGCAGAAGAGAGAACGGGTGAAATGGGAGGTGGCGAGGATAGGTTTCAGAAACAGATCAACACCCTGGCAGGTGCTCACATCAGTAGGTTTCTATAAAAGGGACATCACGGAGCAGATTTTGAGTTTAGTTCCCCTTTGATCAGCCTCATTTTCTCACCCTCAGATTCTGAATTCTCCAAATTCAATTAGGGTAATAAAACAGTATCTCCTAGTGCATGAGTACTTTCAGTTGGAAATTGCTTGAAAGTGAAAGTCACTCAGTTGTGTCCAACTCTTTGTGACCCTATGGACTGTAGCCCACCAGGCTCCTCTGTCCATGGGATTCTCCAGGCAAGAATACTGGAATGGGTTGCCATTCCCTTCTCCAGGGGATATTCCTAACCAGGGATTGAACCTAGGTCTCCTGCATTGCAGGCAGATTCTTTACCAGCTGAGCTACCAGGGAAGCCCAAAATTACTGTAGACTGTTAAATAATTCATCAAATGAAAAATCTAGAGAAAATCCAGAAATTATCTGTGTCCCATCAAGCTTATATTCCTTGCCTTGATGGAGCAACCTGGAAACATATTATGTATCTTAAAATATATTTGTTCAGAGCACTGGCCATATGCCAATGGACCAATCAATAATTGATCACTCAAGGTTGTCAGCTGCAGTTCCATATTTCTTCATGACACAGTGTCAGTATTTGAATATTATTTCTGGACAAAAGAGTCTACGCCAGTCAGCTTAAGCAGAAAGGGACTGTTTTCAAGGAAAATTGAGAACCCCCAGGGGTGTTGGAGAGCCAGATTTGGATTCTAAAGAAAGACACTTAGCCAAGCGACCACTTCACTGGGAACCTAACCCATGAAACTGTTGTTCTATAAAACCCAGGGTTTCTGTAGTCCACTGATCAGAACCTATGGTACCGAGCTAAGGGCTCTACAAACTCTACCAGAACCAGGTGCAAACACAGATACCTACACCCACTCACCAGCACGTCTGATCTTCCTACATGTGGCTACCATCTTCTATTGCTCCCTTCACTTCCAAGACTTGCATGACACACAGACAGAACAGAATTTAAATCATATGCAAATTCCTAGCTGCAAGGTAATCTAGGAAATGTACTTGTTTTGTTTTCAGTTCTAGAGCATCTTTTATACAAAAAGATACGCTAGAAGAGAGTTGAGATGAGTGATAAGTAAGCCACTGGACAAAATCAGCCACAGTATTGCTGGTCATGGTTTTCTATTTGGAAAAACTAACCCATACACTATGAGGCTCACAATACACTACAGAGTATCCATGATGAGTAATAATCTGACATTTGTAAACTTATTTAATTTTCATACAAATACCCTTGGCTAGATAGGTACCATCTTACCTGCAGATGAGAGATCTGAGACTTCGAGATGTTAAGAAATTTTCTCAACATCATACATCTAGTAAATGGTAGAGATGAGCTTTGTTCTCCTATGTCCTAGTCCAGCAGAAAAGTTATACTTTGAAAAGATCACAGAAACTCAGCCAGTGACCAGTCAAGTGACTTAAACTTTTATCTGACTTCCTTAAACCTCAAGTTACTCATCTGAAAAGTGGAGATAATTATGCTTCAAAGGTGGCGTATTGAAGGTAGAATAAGATATTATATGTATATCCCTAATTTGGGATCCAGAATATAATTCAACAGTCTTTTAAAACAGTTAAATAAATAAATGTATGAAAAAATCTAGAAAACAACCCTCCCCAAAAAAAGAAGACCTTCCTGATTTCTCACTCCCTAACAACCCCTCTTCTTTTGCTGAATGGGTCATGATTTACTTGATAATCTCCCCAAGACAGGAAGGATTCATGGCCAGTAGTTCAATGTTAAAATAGGATTATGTGCCCAAGCAAAGGGAACCTTTTAGAGTAGCAGTGGCTCGCTTCAAAAACAGGAGGCCTGTTAACACTCAGGCTTAATTAAACTGATTTTTTGATAAATCCACTGTGACAGGGACCAACACCGTTAACTGTTAACATGCAAGTGCTCTCAGACTTTCTCTGGGGAGAGAGAAAAAAGGGTATTTTAAGAATTGTTGTAGAGGTTATTCAATAGATCTCCCTTTGCTGTTGTGATGACATAAGTCAAATTTGGAATTCCTTTGGAGTTAGATTTGGCTGATGGATAACACTTCTTTGAATATGACCCTACATAGACTGGGTTACATAGGGTCTAACTTATATTTGGGTTACACTCATTTTGAAAAACTCAGCCAATAAGACAGTGGCAGTTGGCTTATTTCAAGGGTCAAAATTTATGGATTTGGGACTCTCAGGGAGTGGAGGGTAAACAAAAACCTTGTAAGAAATCTCTGCCTTCATTTATTCACCAAACATCGCGTGTAGATTGAATATAGAATATGCTTCAAACACATATACATGCACAACTATTTTTCTCCTTCTTTTTTGAAAACATTTAATTTTACAAGTAAAAACTTGTTGCAAAAAGTTCAGAATTCAAGATCCCTTTACCATTTATTTGATTCAAAATGAATAAAAGAGCATTTGTTTACCTGTGATGTCCCAGACATCATTCTAAGTGCTTTGCATGTATTAACTTACATTCTTCTCCAGACAACTCTAGAGATTGGTCCTAAAATTTATCCACATTTTCCAATGAGAAACCTGAGGTGAGAGAAGTTAAAAACCGATGAGATGACACAGCCAACATGTTGTAAAACTTGAACCCAGGCTGCCTGGTTTCAGAGTCCATGCTCTTAAACACCACTATGTGCCAATTTCTGCCCATCGAACCTTTCAGGAAAAGACACTGTTACAACTTTTCTGTGATGCCTCCCAGATATTTTTCTTCATGTTTCGATCATAGGCAAACCTATAAAAATATTTTTAAATTACCATATGTTATACATTAACAAAGTGGTTCTCAAAGTGTAGTCCTCTGTCATCAGCATTATCTGGATAGTTGTTAAAATGCAAATTCCCAGACTCCACCCTAGACCTACAGCATCAGAAAGTCTAGGTCTGGGGATTTGTGGCTTAACAAATCCTCCAGGTGATTCTAATACACACTGACGCTTAAGAACCGCTGTGTTAATGGTGTGCCCTAGACCGGGTCTTCCAAGAAGTAGACACCAAGGTAGGAAATTCCTCTGTGAGAGGATAGAGGTTGAGAGTCATGCATTTCTGTTCTCCAAGGGATCTTCCCAACCCAGGGATTGAACCCAGGTCTCCCGCATTGCAGGTGGATTCTTTACCAGCTGAGCCACAAGGGAAGCTAGAGAGTCATGCAGGAAGAGACTAAAGGGGAAGTAGGAGGAAGGCTGAGATAACCATCAGACTACAATGCAAGTCTGACCCTGAGGAAGGAAAGGGGAGAGAAGGTTAGGTGGGGCTGTCTAGACTGATGGTGGAGAATCCTTGAGATCAAAGTTGGCCAATAGAGGAGTCCTATGTCTCCCAGGAACAGGTTGGCTTTAGCTTTCTTCCCACATCCAGTCATTGTGGGGAGCAGCTCATGTGAAGCTTGGCCTTGACTCAAACACAGAGATGGATTTCAAAATGTGACAACTAAGATCCTCAATCTGCGATGCTACCTGGAGATGTATGAGACTTGTTCTCAGGGAGGCCGTGTAACAGCACAGGCAATATTATCATTCTGCAGCTGATCACTTTTTTCACGTAACTACCCGTCTTAGAAATCTTGATCTGCTCACTCAGTTTAAAGGCTGCTTATTATTCCGTTGTGTGACTATTCCATTGTTTGTGTAATTACCCCTTCATTGACAGACATTTAACCTATTTTCCAATGTTTTTGCTATTCCATACATTCCCTATTCCATAGGGTGGCAAAGAGTCAGAATGACTGAAGCGACTTAGCACACACATGCACAGCATTTCAAGGTGGTGCTGGTGGTAAAGAACCTGCCTGCCAGTGCAGGAGACAAGAGAGACAGCGGCTCAATTCCTGGGTTGGGAAGATCCCCTGGCAGAGGGCATGGCCACCCACTCTAGTATTCTTGCCTGGAGAATCCCATGGACAGAGGAGCCTGGCGGGCTATGGTCCATAGGGTCACAAAGAGTCATACACGACTGAAGTGGCTTGGCATGCACACACAGGCGCATGCTCACACCGTGTTTCCAAGTTCATCTCATCTTGTACACTAGAGGAATTACCAAGAAGTGAAGTTGCCTCATCCCAGCGTGTGTGTGTGTGTGTGTGTGCTATATTTTAATAATCACTGCTACATTCTCCTCCAAACTAGCTGCATCAACTTATACTCCTGTGAACAGAAAATAGATAAAAGTAACCATTTCTCCACACCGCCACCAATACGAGATAGTATCACTCTTAATTTTTGCCTATCTGATGAATGAAATGATGTCTTATTGTTGTTTTAATTTGCATTTCCCTGATTATTAGTAAGATTGATCATCTTTTCATTTACTTATGGGCCATTTGTGAACTTCCCCGGTGAATCACCTATTTATATCTGTACCGTTATCATTAATTTACATAGATGTGATGTATAAAATACAATAGTATTAAATTGGGAGTATCTTTTTATCATTTGGTTTTTATAAATTAATACATTCTAAAAATATTGGGAATGTTTTCATATTAAATGGATATTTGTAACTAAAACTATCAAGAAGTGGTGGATTCATGGGCTATGAACGCAATAAATATGCAGAATAAATATGCAGAGAGCCCAATAAATATGCAGAAGACAGAGGGGGTTGAACCCTGGCTCCCTAGGAGTGTCAGCAATGTTTGCACCAGGCTTCCACAGCCCTGCACAGGATGGGTCCCAGACGTGCATGCATGTATGCTAAGTCACTTCAGTCACGTCCAACTCTTTGTGACCCCATGGACTGTAGCCCTCCAGGCTCCGTTGTCCAAGGGAGTTTCCAGGCAAGAATACTGGAGTGGGTTGTCATGCCCGCCTCCAGGGGATCTTCCCAACCCAGGGATCGAACGCGAGTCTCCTGTGGCTTTTGCATTGCAGACGGATTCTTTACCACTGAGCCACCAAGGAAGCCCCTCCAAGTGGTAGGGCATCAGCTAAAAACAATGTCAGGTGGGCAGGCCTTCCTTCCCACGCCATCCTCAGCTGATGTCCTGCTAGATAGCCAGATGACAAGGATTGAATGCCAGCTCTGCTCTGTACTGTCTGCATAAGCTCGGGCAAATCATGGAACCTCTCTGAGTCTCAACTTTCTCATCCACAAAATTACAGATAACCACACCCCTCATAGAGGCGCTGCGAGAATCCAAGTATGAGTGCAACCCTCGCCCCAGACATGAGCTGTCAGATGCCCGGTGGACAGCTGCCATCGTGACTGTACTACGTGCTACTCTTATCAGTCACCACAAGAAAGAGAAACGGGTATAAATTCCTTCCCGGCCAGTTTACATCAGAAAGAAGGTGGCTATTTCCAGTTTTTTAAGAAATCTCCACACTGTTCTCCATAGTAGCTGTACTAGTTTGCATCCCCACCAACAGTGTAAGAGGACATGAAACATGTATATTACCATTCGTGAAATAGATAACCAGTCCAAGTTCAATGCATGAAACAGGGCACTCAAAACCGGTACACTGGGACAACCCAGAGGGATGGGATGGGGAGAGAGGTGAGATGGGGGTTTGGGATGGGAGATACATTTACACCCGTGGCTGATTCATGTCAGTGTATGAAAAACCATCACAGTATTATAAAGTAATTAGCCTCTAATTAAAATAAATCAGTTCAGTTCAGTTCAGTCGCTCAGTTGTGTCCCAACTCTTTTCGACCCTATGGACTGCAGCACACCAGAACTCCCAACTCCTGGAGTTTACTCAAACTCATGTCCATCGAGTCGGTGATGCCATCCAACCATCTCATCCTCTGTCGTCCCCTTCTCTTTCTGCCTTCAATTTTTCCCAGCATCAGGATCTTTTCCAGTGAGTCATTTCCTCACATCAGGTAGCCAAAGTATTGGGAGTTTCAGCTTCAGCATCAGTCCTATCAATGAGTATTCAGGACTGATTTCCTTTAGGATGGACTCTTTATTTACCCCCAATGTTCA